>NC_089491.1:59988293-60297083 GCF_036850765.1 Saccopteryx bilineata
ATATTCCTATTTAGATGGAGTCTCAACAGGGAGTGCTAAAAACATGCTGTTGACTCATTGTCTCTAAGAGCAGAAGAAATGCCAAAAGCACAGGACAAGAGCCAGAAAAGCAGGTGGAAATGTCATGAGGCAGCCAGTCCTGTAAGGAAGAACTAGTCCCTTTTTTAACCTGCCCAAACACCTTCTGGTGGTGGGGGGAAAGTCAATTATATTTCTCCCCAAATACCACCTTCTACTAAGCCTTCTGTTGCCCAACAAATTAAACAGCATGTTGCAATTCGAACAGAACTTGCCACTTCTCTACTTCCTTCATTGTAAGGCCACTAAGTGAATTGTTCAAGTGATGTAAAGGTGCTTGTCACATGTGTGTCTTATAAGTGTTAGTGCACTTGTCTCTGTGTTCATCCATCTTGGGCTTCAAATATTTGTTTCCCACTTTCATCAGTGCCTACAAGTGTGGCCTTGGACAAGTTGCTTACCCTCCTTAAATCTAGGTTTCTCCCCCTGAAAGATGGACACACACTACCTACCTCCAAGCATCGACGATCATATTCTAAGAGCTATTTAAATTACGTGGAAATTGCTCAGCACAGTCCATGGAGCATAATAAGGGCTTATTGCAATTATTATCATTACTATTATTATTACTATTATATTACTAAAATTATTAGTATCATAATAATTGTTAATATAATTATTACCATAATAACAAATACAATTATTATTACTATAATAGTAATGATTCTTAATCTTTGTATCAGGTAGTATTATCTTTGTGAGCAGGGATGGACTATGTCTAATTAACCTTTTCAACACAATATTTAGCATGACATCATAAGCAAAATAGGGAACTAGTGTTAAGGATGAAAGAAGTTATTTTTACTGACCCTTTAATTCTTTGTAACAGTGCAAAAAAGAGTCATCAGCCTAATACATGGAAATTCCAATTTATCTGGAGTTTGTTTTTGGAGGTGCCACAGGGTTCCTGGGAATATGGCATGGCTGCTCATAAATATCCCAGGACAAAAACACAAGAAATTGATGGACAAATTAATGCAGGTGTGGTTTCCTGACTTCTGCATGCACTGGCCCCAACTTTGAAAAGTACTTCATGTTAATTGACTAACTTGTAAATATTGTGTTTGGGGAAAGTAAATGGTTTAATTTTAATTCATTTTTACCTTAACATAATAAGACACTGATCTGCCAAGAATGAAGATTCAATTTCCAGGCGTCCCCCAAAGTATCTAGAATTATCAGTGATATACAATAATAGATTATTAAAAACTTTAGGAAGTCTTTTCAAAGTTCTTTATGTTATAAAAGGTTAAAAAAAAAGTTTATTTTCTAAAGGAGCCTCTATACTTCTTTAATAGTTGAATTTGTTAAAGGAACACAATTTAGATATTCATTAAAAATGAAATGTGTTTTACTTAAATTATATTTCATTAGTCATATTCAATCATAGCCTACACAGAATTTTTCTTTGGTGGTTTTTATGTTTGGATTTTAGGACAGGATCCCCAACATATGGCTAATATCTGAATAAATATTTTAGCATTCCTACATAAAGTCACTTCTTAAAAGCTATTTTATATCTATCTATGCCATATAGGTAAATAACAAGTATGCTGTATAAGCCCATATTCATACTTTATGAATTGATATTTTTTCAGCTATGAAGTCTGAGTGAATTTGCACGAGTGACAGTGAAATACTACGTTATTAGAACCAGTCAGTTTTAGAGTTGTGAGAGCATGCCATCCTCAAGCCCCAAGCCCAGCTCAGGCTTGGCTCAGGTGTTAACTCACCCATTTATCAGAACCACTGCCGCCAACAATTCTATGTGCGCTGCCTGATCAATTTTCTTCATGAAATTATTCTAGTCTTTTGTCCCTTCCTTCAGAACATATCTACAGAGGGCACACTAATTTGAAAATTAGCTCAAACAAATAGAAAAACATTGTACACAACTGCTTTTTAACTTAGGGTTTTCTGGACACATTATTTGAACCCAAAAGTGGTACCAATGGTTGGGGTTTCACAGTCTAAAACAGTAGTAGTCAACCTGGTCCCTCCCACCCACTAGTGGGCATTCCAGCTTTCATGGTGGGCGGTAGCGGAGCAACCAAAGTATAAATAAAAATATAGATTTAACTATAGTAAGTTGTTTTATTCTTCCAAACAGCAAAAATCCAACATAAAGTACTTGGTAAGTAATTATTATTATATGCTTTAACTTGCTGTAACTCTGCTTTATAAATTTTATAAAGTAAAGTTACTTCCCAACTTTATATCAACATTACTGTGGAACCGGTGGGCAGTTAGAAAATTTTACTACTAACAGAGATACAAAAGTGGGTGGTATGGTAGGTATAAAAAGGCTGACTACCCCTGTCTAAAATATGGCTATCAACCTCAAAGGGAAGTTCAAGGGCACCCTCATTGTTTGGGCATTTTTCTTCCACCTGTTTCTAATATTTTCTCAGAAACCAGAAAGTGGTCACTTTTCATTTCTTGTGGAACTGATTTTTCCAGCTTTTAGTAGGTGAAATCAACCAGGTTTTTATCCATTATTGGTTATGATATATCCAATCATATTTCTCTTTTTGTATCTCAGATCCCCCAATAAGTCTGACTTATTCAGGCACATCACTAGTGAGAGTAGCCCAACAACCTTTCAACCTTTTCTCGTTACCCTACCAGCGGAGGATAACAGTCCCTTTCACTTTGTCTAAACTTCTGAAAGGTATGAATCACTTGGATTAGAGAATAAGGAAATGAAGCATCTGACAAGCCCTCTCAAATTTGTTATTCTGTAATTTTCATAAATATTTTACTTACATATTTTTTAAAAAATAATAGGAGAGCAGAGGAATAAGGAATCTCTGTAAAGGATTGTAGGAAAAGTTTGCATGGTCTCTGTTTTAAAAAAAAGATATAATAACAAGTGGACAGTTTGGTATTATTATGAATCAACATACTGTGACAAGATTATAAAATCCAATAACATATAAAAATAGTCTCTACCTGACAAAGACATAGGATAATAGAAAACATTTTTAAAATAAATGAAGATTGTCTGACCAAGTGGTGGTGCAATGGATAGAGCATTGGCCTGGGACGTTGAGGACCCAGGTTCAAAACCACAAGGTGGTCAACTTGAGCACAAGCTCACCAGCTTGAGCTTGGGGTCACTGGCTTAAACATAGAATCATAGATATGACCCCATGGTTATTGGCTTGAACCCAATGTCGCTGGCTTGAGCAAGGGTCCCTGGCTAAGCTGGACTCCCCCCTCCCCCAGTCAAGCCACATATGAGAAAACAATCAATGAAACTAAGCTGCTGCAACTATGAGTCAATGTTTCTCATCTCTCTCCCTTCCTGTCTGTCTCTCTTTCTCTCTCTTTCTCACAATAAAATAAAAATAAATGAACATTAACAAAAATAAATGCTAAATAAAGATTATTTTGAAACTGGATGATAATACTACAAATATTTAAAAATTATCATTCTTTAAATGAAATTTTTATCAATTTTATTTCTTTTGATTGTATTTATTAGGATGACACTAGTTAACATAATCATACAGGTTTCAGGTTTTAAATTAAAATTTTAACCCCACAAAACATCAATTGTTCTCTCCAGTAGAATTCAAATAATGTAATATGCAGATCTTCTGGCAAGGTTATGCCCCACAGAGAAGCAAAGGCCAGAATAGCCAATTTAGTGACATATTTTGCTTCCAAAATCTAGTACTCCTTAAACCATCACTAACAGAATTTAGAAAAAACATACTATGCCTGTAAACTTATTAATGTTTACTCACAAAAAATGACTCACTGTCAGCAGAGGGCAGGGCTATGAAAGCACACTCAGAGCAACAGATACAAGAAACATAGACGACGTAATTCTTCTCTTCTATTGCTCCTGTCCCCATTCCCAGAAATGTTGACCTGGCCCTTCGATTCCCTGCATCAGTTTTCTGCTCTTGCTTTCAACCTGAAGTCAGTGGATTTCTTCACACCAGTGAGTTCTCTACAGAGACTATTTAAGATTTAATTCTCACAGGAGAATGATAATACTACTCCCAATTTTACTGACTTTTCCGCTGTGTTTGTTCAGAATCCAGAATTCAGGAGTCCATCTAAAATTCCCAAGGAATGCCTACAAGGAATTCCTGAATGGAGACACTTTTCCTTCGTTCCTTTTCAGAAGAAATCATTAACATAGAGCTCTCCTTCTCACGTCCAATTTGTTTGTGCTCACTTAGGATTTTCATTTTTTTAGAAGCCCAGCTTACAATGTCCTCTTCTCTGGGAAGAGTTTCAGTCCTGTGGGATGAGTTCTCAGTGGTTTTGTCTTATTATCTAATCTTCCACTCTTGACAATGCACAAAGGATTGGCCAAGGAAGAATGCCTGGTCCAAACGGATTCTCTCAGTATCTCTGGAATTTGACTAATGGAACCCAGTGATATAGAAACCAAGGCCACTGTAGTTTGGCCATATTGATGACGGGTACGTGAAGGATTAAATCTATGGCTACCTGTTGCTCATATCCCAGGAGCTGCTCGTCACTTTCTGAATCTAGTGCCTTTAATTGTCCAGGGAAAGGAGAAGAAAATGCTTTACTGGTTTAAAACAGTAAGAACATATGATACCATTTATGTAACATCTAGAAACATACAAAGGAATTATCTGTACAGTTTATGATACACTCATATGTAGTTGGGCATAAATTGTAAACTATGTGCACATCTATATCAAGATCAAGGATGCTGGGGAGTGGCTGCAGGACATTGGCCAGGAAGAGGCACAAAGGGAGGCTTCAACATGGTAATGCTTGATTTCCAGGTGACCGCACCACCAATCTGCCCGGGGCTGTTGCATTTACATCTGTTATCACAGCATAAATATCAACAGCAACAGCAACCCCTTCTCTCTTCAAAAGCATCCCAATGTGTATAATAAGTTCTATGGCCACACTTGATTATGGAAACATACTTCTCTATATTTTCCTGTATGTTTGAAATATTTTATAATAAAAATATTTTTAAAGTTATTACATATAGAGAATATAGCTTCGAAAGCCCCTTACTTTGATACCCCAACATGAACCCTCTAGAGCACATACCTTCTTCACATAACACTTATGAGGATTAAATGAGATCAGTTCTATGGAGTGCTTGCTCATCAATGACCTGCACTGAATAAAGAACACCATTAAGGTGGCTCTTTATATTAACAAATCCCTCCCTAGCCAGGTAGTTCCGTTGGTTGGAGCATCATTCCAATATGCCAAGGTTGCAGGTCTGATCTCCAGGCAGGGCACCCCCCCCCTCTCTTCCCCTCCGGCAGCCATGACTCAGTTGGAGCAAGTTGGCCCAGGGCACTGAGGATGTCTCTGTGGCCTCTGCCTCAGGCACTAAGAAAAGCTTGGTTGCTGAGCAACAGAGCAACACCCCTGATGGGCAGAACATTGCCCCAGAGTGGACTTGCCAGGTGGATCCCTGTCAGGACCTTAGTGGGAGCCTGTCTCTGCCTCCCCACCTCTCACTTAATAAAAATTTAAAAAAATCAAAAAACACAAAATGAAAAATATTCCTCCCCTGCCCCTATTCACCTTCCTGGAGAAAAATAAATGTTTCCAGACTTTTTAATATCCTTAGAGGATAGCCTATGTTTGTAAGAAGAAGGGTGTGTGTGTGTGTGTGTGTGTGTGTCCCATATGAAGCTCACAAAGACTCCTTGAACAACTTATTATTTTTTCCACTTTACATGATGAAATTGAGACCTGGAGAGATTAAGTGACTTGACCAAGGTCACATAGCTAGTAAATAGCAAATTTTGGATTCACATATCTTAACTATGACATGTATTGTCCAATTTAAAGAGAAAGAAGGATTAACTTACTAAATTGAAGGTATATTTCAAGCATCAAAGAAGTGGGCCCCCACATTCCAGGCTCATTTGGAAAGCTCACTTGCCCAAAAATATTTCCTCTTTTTATAAAAATTCCACCATTCCAGATTTTAATTTAAGGGCTTAGAGTGATCTGCTCTTACCCTAGAGCTCCCTCATTAAAATAGAGAATCTTGAAGTCTAAATATATGCTAACACTGCAAAACTTGTGGGCTTCCCTTCCACAAGCAAGGCACTGCAGGAGAGGGTCAGATGGGATGGGTGGGGGGAATCCTTGAGCAAAAGGAATAGGAAACTGAAAGAGGGAATAGGAAACTGAAAGGCAAGACAGGATGTGAGGAAGAAAACCTACCTCAAGCTTAGCCCTTGAACCTGCCCTAAATCTGTTCTATTCGATTCAGCCACTGAGTGGTCTTCAGATCTATGCTGGACTTTTTTTCAACTAATCTAAATTGTTTTTAAAATGATGATGGGCCCTGGCCGGTTGGCTCAGCGGTAGAGTGTCGGCCTGGCGTGCGGGGGACCCGGGTTCGATGCCAGGGCACATAGGAGAAGCGCCCATTTGCTTCTCCACCCCCCCCTTCCTCTCTGTCTCTCTCTTCCCCTCCCGCAGCCAAGGCTCCATTGGAGCAAAGATGGCCCGGGCGTGGGGATGGCTCCTTGGCCTCTGCCCCAGGCGCTAGAGTGGCTCTGGTCTCGGCAGAGTGATGCCCCGGAGGGGCAGAGCATCGCCCCCTGGTGGGCAGAGCGTCGCCCCTGGTGGGCGTGCCGGGTGGATCCCGGTCGGGCGCATGCGGGAGTCTGTCTGACTGTCTCTCCCCGTTTCCAGCTTCAGAAAAAAAATACAAAAAAAAAATGATGATGAATATTGATTTAGTCACTTCATCCAACATTCCTATCTGGGTCTTATTTCAACCAAGGGACACATATTTCCAGGCAGAGTGTGGGTGGTCAATTCTCTCCCATGAGAACCTGAAGATTCTGAGTTAACCAAGGTCACGCATCTAAACACCTGCCAGTGTATGTCCCTAGTCCTGAGCAGCACACCCCCTACCCCACTCCCAAGCTCTTGATCTAGCAAAGCCAGCCCTTCCACTGGAAAGTCCCAGGTATATAGAGGCAAAAAAAAAAAGAAAGAAAGAAATGAACTCAGGAACAATTAGCCAAGTTGTGTTTCTGTCTCAAAAGGGTGTTTAAGGTTTCATTCAGTTAACAGTGGAACCAATCGCACAAAAAGCTCATTCCCAACAAACACAAATTACAAATTGGAAGGAAAGAAGAAGTCAGGCCTTCCCTTGGAAAGCACTGATGACTGGCTCAGTATGATATATAATGTTTGTTTCTGAGCCAAATATTTGCCTGATAATTTTCATTTTGCTTGCACAACCGTTTTCCTCATTTAGGAAAATGTGTTGTTGCACAAGTCTTAGGACTCAGCTATCTATAATTGTGAGGGAAGTCAATATTTTCATCCAAAGTGACTGCCTTTGCTTGTCTTGGCTGATTATTCTAAAATCAACGGCCTCTAAATACAGTGTTGAAGTCCATGACATATCCACCTATTTCTCCAGTCTTCCCACTCCTCCCCTAGGGTCTCAATTACACCAAGTCCGCCATTAACAACCCTTTCTGCTGAAATCTGGCTCTCCAAGGAAAAGGACCCAGAAACAAAAGACATAGATAGAGGAGGCTCTTCCTCATAGAACTGCTGCTTTAGTTTAACTTCAATAAAAGCCCACACTCAGTTCCTAATGAAGAACATTTGAAACACCAGGTCCTCCCACAGGCAAATGAGGCTGATGTTTCCTACTTGCTCCATTCTACATGCAATCCACAGATTGCTAGAGAAGAAACAGAGCTACTTAGAGATGCAATGATTACATTGCCTAACACTCCAAGAACCAGGATTATAAGGCTCAGCTGTCCTTCAGTGTTCAGGACTAGAAAAAAGGTAAATAGACCTACAAGGGGACAGTGACTTCGGGAAGGAGCCCATGAGAGAAAAATAAGTAAACTTACTTGTTGATTATAAAAATAATACATGCATACATGCAGCTATACACACAAACATGCATATATAAATATATATATATATATATATATATATATATATATATGTTTTAAGTATGGCTTTTCCACATGTAATTAGCCCATAATGACTTCTCCTGTCTAATCATCAAGGTAGATCTTTTTTCCTTTTCCTGTATCTTTCTGGACTCCCTTTATTACTTCTTCTATGTAGAGATGACCAACTCACTTCTGTAATTTGCGGTCCCCTCCCCCAAACTCCCCTATGCTATTTATTTACACCATTGGCTAACACAGCTTCTGCTCATCCTCAAAGCACTCAGCTTCCACCTTAGATCAGAACATAAGCATGTCCAGTAGGGACCACCAACCACATCATCTTTATTTAATTTTTTATCGCATCTATGAGAAATCTCAAGATTGCAAACTAGAAGGAAACAGAGCTGCCTCTACATGTCTCAGTAGTAAGAGAGCAGCATATGAACAGTTTATTCTAGTCAAAGGAAACCACCCATTTGTTATCATATCATCCCCTGAACGCACTTATGGTACCACTCGAAAGCGCATAGGAGAAAAATAATCCAACAGCACCACTTACAGTAAGAGCTGTTAAGTGCAACAGAACCAGTTTGTGTCAGCAAAGAAAAGCAAGCTAGGGACCTGGCTCTTCAGAAAGATTGACTCCCCCCAGTCTCTGCAAAAAGATACTGCTGGTAACAGGAAACCAGTGCGATCATTTTGTCATCACTTGAAGGGAACACACAGGTTCCAGCAAATCCTGGGCAGGAAATGTTAATATCAGGCTCTGCTAAAGGATAAGGACATACTCCCAACTGAGATAAGTGATTTTCATCAGAGGCTCCCGCTGCCGGGAAAGACAGACCAGGAAATCCTGCATTACATCTGGCGTATATAAAAAGTGTTCCTTTCTTTGTAATCAAGGCTCTCTCCAAAACTCAAATAAATCTAGACTTCAGGAACGGCCTCTTCCAATTTCTACCTTGCTTTCAGGGTCTCCAAGTCAAAAAGAAATACAGCACAAAAGGCACTTTCTCTTTAGGGATTATACACAAATTCACTCAGTCTATTTTTTTTTTCCACATGAAGCAACAAAGCCATCAGACCTCCATCCTCCCTTTGGCTTCTTCCTGGTTAAAGTAAGATAAATCTTACACCCTATCTCTGGATGGCAGGTTACGGACAAGGGAGGTTTGGCTAGGAAGATTTGCCTCAAAGGGTTGTCTCCATACCTCTGATTCAGGCTGCATTCCAATTCCACAAACTTCACAATTAATGAAAATTTTGTGTTTGTCTATTCCTATATGTGCATTGGTGAAAGAGAGTTAAGTTATCCTTTTTATTGGCTACATGGTTTAAATGCATCAAACTTTGTCACCACCTTCACTTTGCCTCAGTAGACCTAATTTAGTACATATTTTCAACAGTCTGAACCTCTTCAACTCAAAGAGAAGAATCAGTATTATTCTTAAGTTCAAATAAAATTGTTTTATTTTATTTTTAATATGCCTATTGTTCTGTAAACCCTGATTCAGCAAAGACATTTGAAAATGCAAGTCTTACAATTCAGTGTCTAACTATACTTTTATTTATTTATTTATCTATTTATATATATTTTTTTTTTCTGAAGTGAAAAGCGAGGAGGCAGAGACAGACTCCTGCATGCACCTGAACAGGATCCACTGGCAAGCCCACCAGGGGCGATGCTCTGCCCCTCTGTGGCATTACTCCATTGTGACCGGAGCCATTCTAGCACCTGAGGTGGAGGCCATGGAGCCATCCTCAGTGCCCAGGCCAACATTGCTCCCATGGAGCCTTGGCTGCAGGAGGGGAAGAGAGAGATAGAGAGAAAGGAGAGGAGGGAGGGTGGAGAGCAGATGGGCACTTCTCCTGTGTGCTCTGACCGGGAATTGAACCCAGGACTTCCACATGCCCGGCTGATGCTCTACCGCTGAGCCAAACATCCAGGGCTAACTAAACTTTTTAATAAGCCCCACAGTCTTCCCCATGTACTCTCTATTAGACACCCCTCCTCAACTTTAAAATCATAGATATCAAAATGTTATGCCTAAAGATTGCCTAGCCCAATCCTGTGATTTGATGGGTGAGGACATTTAGCCCTAGAGGAGTGTGTAAGTCGTCTGTTCCCAAAGTCATAAATAAGTAAGAGGGAAAATGACCAGTGATAATTCCCACTCATGTTCAAGGACAGAGGTTGAGGATCACAAGGTATCTTTGAATTGTGCTATATTCCTGCCTCCTTCTGTGGAAATCTCATAAAATTCTTACTTTGAGTGAGTCAGTGACTTCTTTTTCAGGCTCACTGAGCTCTGTCCTCAAGGGCTATCACAAGATACCCTGGTAGATGCTACACAAAGACCATTTAGTTAGTTCAGATACAAGCCCAGGTAGCAGAGCCCAGCTCCTCTCCCCACATCTGGTAAACATGGTCTACCTATTAGAAGTTGTCAGAATTGGGACCTTGACTCACCCTGATTTTGATTTGAGCATGAATGAATTACTGTGTTAAGACAACTTTCTTAGCTGTTAGTGAGCAAGACTTTTTTTTCATATCTTACAGTGAAATATTAAATTACAAGTTCAAACATTTATTTTATAACCCCTTATCCTCTTATAATTTTCTTGTGAACATAATTTATTTCTGTTTCTCTCTCAATAAATATTTTTTGGATAATGATTCTTGCAGTACAGTACATGAGTGTTGTAGAATGCCTACTCCATAAATGATCTAGTGTCTAGTCTCACTCAGCCGATCAAAATCAAGGGTTACTTTTTGTTTTTCAGCTCTCATATCCCTTTTTGCATCTGTCTTCTCAGCATTTCCAAAACTTGAGTCATCCTATCTTCATAATTTTGCTCTGTCAACTACTTCTATTATTATTTATTCAAATGGCTTCACTCTTAAAAGCAGGCTTTCTCACTACTGTACATTGAAGGCCAGCAACACTTGCTCTGAGTAAAGTACTCCGTACAATAAATTCACAGTTATTAAAATTTTAAGATGTTGGCCCTGGCCGGTTGGCTCAGCGGTAGAGCGTCAGCCTGGTGTGCAGGGGACCCGGGTTCGATTTCCGGCCAGGGCACACAGGAGAAGCGCCCATTTGCTTCTCCACCCACCCCCCTCCTTCCTCTCTGTCTCTCTCTTCCCCTCCCGCAGCCAAGGCTCCATTGGAGCAAAGATGGCCCGGGCGCTGGGGATGGCTCCTTGGCCTCTGCCCCAGGCACTAGAGTGGCTCTGGTCGCGGTGGAGCGATGCCCCAGAGGGGCAGAGCATCGCCCCCTGGTGGGCAGAGCGTCGCCCCTGGTGGGCGTGCCGGGTGGATCCCGGTCGGGCGCATGCGGGAGTCTGTCTGACTGTCTCTCCCCGTTTCCAGCTTCAGAAAAATAAAAAATAAAAAATAATAAAATAAATAAATAAATAATTTAAGATGTTTATCCACATACTCTCTAAATTCATGCAGTATGTGCACACACTTTGGGGAACAACTCTGCATTACTCCTTTAGTTTGTTTTTTCTTTTTCAACATCCCAATGATTCTGATTCAGAAGGTGCTGGTGGAGCCCAAGAGTTTGCATTTCTAACCAGTTCCATGCTGATGCTGCTGGCCCCCAGGACCATATTTTGGGAATCCCCGCTGACTAGATGGACTACACAAGATCAATGCTCAAACTCTTTCCAAGAATTTTTCTAGTCCTATGTACAAAGCAGGACAAACCTTGGGCCCAAAGAATTGAAGTGGAGGCCCAGGCAAGATGGGAGCCAGATAAAGGCAGCCATGACCTGGAAGCCAGGTCTGCTAACCCCTCAGCTAACTCTCCTTCCTCTGCTCCTGGGTCCTTGTTTCTCCAAGTATGGTTGGCAATCCAGAAGTGTCAGTATGCCCCGGAGGCTTGCAAAAAAAATGCAGTTTAGGCCCTACTCCAGACCTACTCACTTAGCATCTGCATTTTAACAAGATCTCAGCTGATTCAGGTGTTCATTCAAGTTTGAGAAGCCCTGGTCTAGATCGATGGTTCTCTAAAGAAAGCCTAGTGACTCCCCGATCCTGTAATTTGATGGTAAGGGCGTTGAAGCCCAGAGGAGGGTGAGTCATTTGTTCCATCTGGGGAGACATAAGAAATATTGATACCTGGGCTCTGCCTATCAGAAATTCCAATGTGTCTGGGGTTTGCCTGGGCCTAGGTAATTTAGGCACATATATACAATGGAGTACTACTCGGCCATAAGAAATGATGACATATTGCCATTTACAGCATGGATGGACCTTGAGAACATTACGCTAAGTGAAATAAGTAAATCAGAGAAAGCTAAGAACTATATGATTTCAGACATAGTTGGAATACAAAAATGAGACTCATGGACATAGATAAAAGTAAAGTGGTTATTAGGGGAGGAGGTTGTGGGGAGACGATGGGGGGAGAGGAATAAAGAGGGACAAATATATGGTGATGGAAAATGATTTGAGTGCTGGGCACACAATGTGACCAATAGTTCAAATAGAAATGTCCACCTGAAGCCTATGTACTCTTATTGATCAATGTCACCCCAGTAAATTTAATTTCTAAGTAAATTATTTTTGAAAAGAAATATTCATGCCTGACCAGGTGGTGGCACAATGGATAGAGCGTTGAATTGGGATGCAGATGACTTAAGTTCGAGACCTTGAGGTCGCCAGCTTGAGTCCAGGTTTGTCCGGTTTGAGCAAGGCTCACCAGCTTGAGGCCAAGGTCTCTGGCTTGTGCAAATGGTCACTTGGTCTGCTGTAGCACCCCAGTTAAAGCACGTATGAGAAAGCAATCAGTGAATGGCTAAGGTGTGGCAATGAAGAATTGATGCTTCTCATCTCTCTCCCTTCCTGTCTGTCTGTCCTTATCTGTCCCTCTCTCTGACTCTGTTACAAAACTAAATAAATAAATAAAAATTGGGAAAAATAAACAAATAAATATGCATGCTTGGCCTCTGCCTCCCAGAGGTTTCAATATGTCTGGGGTTTGGCTTAGGCCCAGGTAATTTAGGCCTAATAAAAAGATGACAGTTTACAAGCAAAATAAAAAAAAGGTCTGTACAGCCAATTTTAAGACACAGCGAACTAGATCCAGAACTTTGCCACAGAACCAACCACCTGGAGGGCTTGTTAAACCACAGATGGCCTGTCCCTGCCCCCAGAGTTTCTGATGCAGAAGGTGCTGGTGAAGCCCAGGAGTTTGCATTTCTAACCAGTTCCATGCTGATGCTGCTGGCCCCCCGGGACCATATTTGGGGAATCCCTGCTGGCTAGATGGACCACACAAGATCAATACACAAATTCTTTCCAAGAATTTTTCTAGTCTTATGCTGTAGTTGAAGCAAGCAACTTAAGGGGAATAAAAAGATTTAATTGTAAAATATAAAAGTTTACAAAGTCCAGTGTTTGAGTTGCTTGTCTCTCCTTTGTGCAATCTGAGGGGTGCTTGACGTAAATAACCTTATCCTCCTCTCCTCACGAAAAGCCTCCATACTTTTGAGATCCCTCCTCTCTGTGGATGGTGGCTGCTGAGGTGTGGCATTTTCCTCTAGCAAGAGGTGTTTCTGCCTCTCCTTCCCATCTCCGTGCTATCCTTTTACCCAGGGGTCCCCAAACTACAACCCGCGGGCCGCATGCGGCCTCCTGAGGCCATTTATCCGGCCCCCGCCGCACTTCTGGAAGGGGCACCTCTTTCATTCATGGTCAGTGAGAGGAGCATAGTTCCCATTGAAATACTGGTCAGTTTGTTTATTTAAATTTACTTGTTCTTTATTTTAAATATTGTATTTGTTCCTGTTTTATTTTTTTACTTTAAAATAAGATATGTGCAGTGTGCATAAGGATTTGTTCATAGTTTTTTTTATAGTTGGGCCCTCCAACGGTCTGAGGGACAGTGAACTGGCCCCCTGTGTAAAGAGTTTGGGGACCCCTGCTTTTACCCTCAGTTGTGGAGGCCCTGATCACCTAATTTTCGGGTCCCTTTCCAGCGGAATTATCTCTGAATTATCTCAAAAGGAACTATACAAATACAGTTGTAGATTTGTTAAGCCAGTGGTAGGAAGTGAATTCAAGTTCTTCCTACCTCATCTTGAACCCAATTTAAAAAAAAAAAAGTATTTTATCTGTGCTCTCAGTCATATTTCTCTCCCTGTAAAAATGTCATTAGATTATTCCCAGATTGCTTGTTTTCAACCTCATAAAATAACTTTTCTACCAGAACTAAGTCTAAACATGAGTTGTAAAAATATCTTGGGATACAGCCCTGGCAAAGTCTTGAGGGAGTCACTCAGGGCTCCAGCCCAGATGGGCAGGTGGTAGTCATCACTGTGTGAAGGGCGCCCCCTGGAGTTACGGAGCAGATGTTGCCCTGGTTCTCACATTCAGCTGAAACCACAGCTCTTTTGTTTTCCCCCCAGGAAGCCACCACCCAAAACTGCCCTGAGTGAGGAATTCCCTGAAACCCATGTTATCACTCAGGCAGCATGTTTGCCTGAAAGTTCTTTGCCTTTGCATCAGATTGATGGCAACAAAGAAAAGACCAACAACTAAAAGATTTCTCTTTTTAAAAATCATACTCAACTCTTAGCACATTCTCATTTCATTTTTTTCTCTTCTATCTCTGATCCCCACATTCATCTCCCCCTACCTCTTAGGCAACCTCTCTAGTAAATTAGATATATGTATGTCCTTAAATATGCATGCATCTCCATAGGAATAGGCTGGGCTGTCTTTTTGTGTACATGTATGTGGCTTGAGATTACATAATGACATCATAAATCTTTTTTTCTCATTGTTGAACTCAACATTATGTTTTTAAGACCTATCCGTGTTGGTTTTTGTCCGCCTGAGATGCACCCACCATACTCCGCTTATTGAGAAGTCGTCTGTACATATCTGTTTCTCATGCTGAAATCAGCATGTTTTTGAGTCAGAGTATTTCAAACTAAGCAAAACTGTTTGCTGGAGTTAATCTAACACCAGATGCACTTATCCCTCTTTTAGGACTGGAACTAATTCCTTTCCGTTCCATGTGGCTGTGCTTGCTAGCTGGCATCACAGGTGTCTTCTTTAAAAAGAAAAAGATTTTATCCTTTGGTTTCTTCGCAGTGTGTGTGTGTGTGTGTGTGTGTGTGTGTGTGTGTGTGTCTAGTGTGCTTTTTCGCTCTTTTTCAGGAAGTTCACACTAAAAAACACAGAGATGGATTCCTCCAAAAGAAGTCTCCCCATCGTCTATGACTTATCATTGCTTAAACAAAAACATTCCCACCTAGGAAGAAGTATTTAAAAAATGAAAAAAAAAAAAACAAGAAAAATTACTTCAATCTTGGATTCCAGGTCTCAGATCAAAATGAAAAAAAAAAAAAAGGAAAATTGCTTATCATAGAGTGTCCTGTTCTTACTCTTTCTTACTCCTTTTGCAGATGTAAGTAATAAATTCAAAACCAAATTCCCTCTCCCAAGAGGTAAACTCCCACCAACACCCATGACAAGGAAATTGGCTCATATTATAGCACAATTAAAATGTATAATTTCCACATGTACATGAGCAATAAAATAAATGCTTCTTTGGGCCTGTTTCCAGCCCAATCTTTCAAAATATGTGAAACCATATTTGTTAAGCAACTGTGCCCCATAAAGTGATAAATACAAGATACCAAGATTTAAAATGTAAGTAATACATTCCTAGACCTCAGGATTCTGGGATAAGCCTTTCACAGATGTATAGTAATAAAATATTAAAAATAACTACTGTGTATTATGTGTTTATAATGTGCCAGAAACCACACTAAGCATTATTCTTGTGTTTTCCCATTTAATCCTCATAAACCTATGACACATTTTCTATCCCTGTTTTAAAGATGAAAGACCTAAGACTCAGAGATGAAATAAAAGAAAAATTTTAATCCCATTATGCAAAATTCGCTCATTTCCCCCAAGCCAAAAACTACTCTCCTGTCTCTCTTCTCCTAAAGATACACTCTTTAATTTGTTTCTCCATCAAGAGCTCATCCTCCCGACTTGAGTCAACATCTGGAATTCTTTGTCTGTGCTGACCTCTGTTTTCTCTTCTCAATTCCCCCTCAACTCCTTCCAGTCTAGGTGCCTCTCCCAGCAGTGACGCCAACAGCCATTTCCTTGGTCCATAATCAATTCAAACTTTGAATAGCCTTGAACCCTTGGCTGCTACTCTTCCTCCCTTAAGTCCTCTCCTGCCTTGATTTCTCTGGCACTAGGTGTTTTTCATCTCTTTGGTCTCTTCGTGTATTCCTGCCAATTCCTCTTCCTTCGCTGCCCTGACACATCCAAGTAAGCACAGCTCCTGCCTCAGACTCTTTCCTCATTTCCAGCTGGTGTTCCATGAGCGCTGTAGTGCTCCCGACTGGAGCCTGTGTTCTCTTCCACCAATGGAGCCTTAGCCCCCGCCACCAGTGGTTATCACAAGTGCCTGCCTATTCTGCAAACTCTGCCTGCCACATGATTTCCCTATGTTGTCCATTTATTACTGTGTGAACCTGGGCTTCAGTTTTCTCCTGTATAAAACAAGGAGCAGGAACTCCAATTATCTCTAGTACTCTTTCTAGTTTTGGTATTCTTGCATATTTTCTCTCCACAACCAGCACGCAAACCTCTCCTAGCCTGCCCTGTGGTGGCGCAGTGGATAGACGGTTGACCTAAAATGCTGAGATTGCCCAATTCGAAACCCTGGGCTTGCCCGGTCAAGGCACATATGACAAAACTCTTCAACCTGGCTTTCAAAGACCTCCTTTCTATGCACTCAGGATTCCCTCTTTGTCCCTTCACCCCACGCAATACTCTACAGCTTTCTCAGCCTTTCCCTGAAACTGACCTGAAGGTGTTTCTCTGACAGGGATGCGTCTTTATTTCCAATATCTGCCTTCCAGTCTTGAGTCCAGTCCAAAAACGTTCAGTCTTCCAAGCAGCTGTCTCAATTAAAAACCATTCCCCACCCATTGCACTTGAGAGCTCCATTAGAGCTTCTTGCCCCTCCCCCACCTTTCTCTCTCTCTTCTCTCTCTAAAATCAATAAATAAAATCTTTAAAAAATGAAAGTAAAAATGAATGGAAGCATATCTATTTATCTTTTTGAAAGAATGTAAAACCTGACCAGACGGTGGCACAGTGGATAGAGCGTCGGACTGGGATGCAGAGGACCCAAGTTCGAGACTCTAAGGTCACCAGCTTGAGCGCGGGCTCATCTGGTTTGAGCAAAAGTTCACCAGCTTGGACCCAAGGTAGCTGGCTCGAGCAAGGGGTTACTCGGTCTGCTGAAGGCCCGTGGTCAAGGCACATATGAGAAAGCAATCAATGAACAACTAAGGTGTCGCAACAAAAAACTGATGATTGATGCTTCTCATCTCTCTCTCTGTTCCTGTATGTCTGTCCCTAACTATCCCTCTTTCTGACTTTCTCTCTGTCTCTGTAAAAAAAAAAAAAGAATGTAGAAACAGCTCCAAATTGTCAATTTGACAAGTAACTTTAGGGGCCACAGTGTGGTAGGGACAGGATGGATTTACATTTTTCTTTAACTTTATTTATTTAACCTTATATAGGTCCATAAAATGCTGCTTCCCATTGCTAACTAAGCTGTAAGTTAAGGCAAGAGTTTATGTGGCAGCTAGGACACTGGTAAGAAAAACGTGCACACATACTACTTTAGGCACCTTGGAAATACAAAGGACAGACTGAAAGTGGCCTGTGGTTTCACAAGATGGAAGTTCATAGTCTCTCATCCACGTGCTAGCTCTCAGGTTGCAGGAGTGTCAGCAGCAGTGCCTCCCGTGGCCAAAGAAAGCTTCCCTGGACTTCCTGCATGCAGTTTGTGCCCGTAGGGCTTAGATTCATTTCTCATTCTCCCACCCCACCATTCATTCTCTACTTTTCATTTAAAAATGGTTGATTAAGCACCTGCTATGGGCCAGACATTTTTCTAGAATCTAGAAGCATATCAATGAGCAGATTCTTGTTCTCAGGGATCTTACATTCTAGAAAGGAAGACAAACCATAAACAAATCAATCTGTAACACTGCAGATGACGATGCGTCCTATGAAGAAGGGTGAAGCAGGGTAAGCAGGCAGGAAGACAGGATGTGTTACTCTGCACGATAGGGGCTAGGGAAGACCTCTCTCCTAAGGGGGATATTTGACAAAGACTTGAAGAAAGTATAGGAGTACCATTTGGATATCTAGGAGAAGAGCTTTCCTGGCAGAGGGAGCAGCAAGTGCAAAGGCCCTGAGGAAGAAGTGAGCTTGGCATGGATGAGGGATGACAAGATGGCTTAGAGTATATGAATCTTAGACGAGGTTTCTGGTACCCTTTGACTGCTCTCGAGAGCCTGTGCCCTCCACCACTCAGCCCTGCTTATCCTAACATATATGTGTACTGAGGACTTGACTGACCCCAGGTTTCCTGTCATCATGATTTTCCCTCTCGTATCCTAACCTAGAAAGCAGAAAAGTTCTTGCTTTCTCCTAATAATTGCTGATTCATCTCCTCCCCAAAAGGTAAGGCTAGTGAAGACAGGGACTCAGTTGCTTATTCACTGCTGTGTATCTAGTACCTTGTTCAGCGCTGGAAACCAAGAAAGTATATACTTAACAAGTATTCATTATGTGGATGACCTAGAAAATCTAGCCAGGTTACAGGGCAATAAGACAGCTGACCTTTTTTGAGGCAGGAGACCTAAGTTCCAGATGAGGTGACACAAAAGCAGTAAGGGAATGACCTCTGCAAATCACTGTCTCTGAGCCTCAATTCCCCCACACAGAAGTGTTGAGTTAGAATTGAGGATAGCAAAATCCTGCTGCACATATAACTACTCACCCCCTTCCCACGCCCATTAGACTCTCTAATGGACTGTGACCCTTCCTTTCTAGACAACACATTCTCTACCAATACTCTCAGCGGCTAGTACCTATTAGTCAGAGATGATCCTCACAGTGAACCCAATTTGCCATCACTCGACTAGAACAGTCTTAAGATTCCTTTCAGCTTTAACATCCTATAATTCAAATCTTTTTTTAAAGCAAGAAAGGGGGGAGGGGATAGACAGGGACAGACAGGCTGGCAGGGAGAGAGATGAGAAGCATCAGTTATTTGTTGCAGCACCTTAGTTGTTCATTGATTGCTTTCTCATATGTGCCTTCACTGGGGGGCTCCAGCAGAGTAAGCCAGCAACCTTGGGCCTCAAGCCAGCCACCTTTGGGCTCAAGCCAGTGATCATGGGGTCATGTCTATGATCCCACGCTCGAGCTGAAGACTCTGCGCTCAAGCCAGCAACCTCAGGGTTTCGAACCTGGGTCTTCAGCAGTCCAGTCCAATGCTCTATCCAGTACACCACCACCTGGTCAGGATGATTCAAATCTTTTAAAGTCCCTTTATTTGTACACATGGAAGCACATGTTACAGTAAACTAAACCAGTCAGGTACACCAGGAAATCATACTGCTCAGAGTAAAGTGAAACTTCCTGGCTCCCTACCAAGATGCTTCTATAGCAGAGGCAGTCAGCTAGTAACATTTGTGTTAATTCTAGCAAATATTTCCATAAAAACAAACCAAAAATCCCCACAAAGCACCCACTAATTCAATGCTTGCTTTTACATGCTGCTATGTTAGATGCTCTGAGAAAGTTGAATGTGGGGGTTCCCCTCAAATCCTATCCCATAGAAGCTTGGACTACATTCATAAATACACCAGGCCTAAGGCTGAGACCAGTCTAGCATGGCTTGAGCCTTTAAGTCACTCTTCTAGCTAATAATATCTTCTAGCTAATGAAAATGAGTGGCTGAGGTGTCTGATTTGGTTATGGTCTTCTGGATCCTGGACCATTTGGCCTCCTCTTCCCTCAAGCATCTGTTGCTGAACTGTCCCTGTCCTCTTTCTCTATGTCTTATCTAATCTTCCTTGCCTCTGATCTGACTGAACACTCCTTTTCTACAGTATCCACTCACCTCTAGAACATATCTCCTTTCAGCAACTCCCGGTAAGAAGCCAGACTAACCCATGCTGATGTCAGGAAAGTGACTCCATACAGGCCGTGACTTTGGCAATACTACGGAGGGAGAGAAATACGCAAATACCTAGATACAGAACAGGACTGTGAAAGACCCCGGAGTCCTGTGGAGAAATGTAGAAGACTAGACATCTCTTCATCTCAACTTCCTCCAAAAACCACGAAAGAGCCTTTTGTTTTGTTTTTTCAACTCATAAGGACAAAGAAAATTGGAGAAGAATCAGCAGCGGAGAGAAGTCAAAAGGAAACTATGGACTAAAATAGGGCTTTATTACATGGGTCCTATAACAAGGTACTTATGGACATTGAAAATGTCTTCAACTCTGTAAAGCCAGTAGTCGCGGCCACCATCACAGCCGCCTGGCCCATGTAGGTTCGCATTTGATTCAGACAGACAGTAATGAAACAACGAAGTCAAGAACTAGTGGGCCATTACCTTTTAATCCTAGCTTGCACCCAGCGGGCAAGAAATACACACAGTAGGAAAACACTTCCCTTTCTATTCAGGGCTCCCAAAGCCACTGACTTATCCGAGTTTCCTAGAATCAAAGGTTTCTAACCTCACCAGCCTTATTCACCTCTGTTCCCCATCTCCTTCTCTCTACACAAACTGCACAAACTGGCTTCTCCTTCAGCACTCCGCCATCTTGGCTGCCTCTCCCCTCCTCCACATGGCCTTTCTCTGCTCTCCTAATCTAACGCTAATCTCAAGAACCGAGAGAGAGCAAGCTCTTGGTCTGCTCCATTTTATAGTATAGAAATCAAAACCTTTAATCCAATATACAAACAAGAAAGTCTCTGATACAAAGTCACTTAGGGTGGGAAAGGCTTAGTCTTAAAACTAAGCCTTAGGGTATAACAACCCTGCCTGCTTACAACCTGTCCCCCACACTCAATGGAAACTATAAGTGAGCAAACCTATATATCATATTTACAAACTTATTTAACCAACAAACTCCATTTTTTAAAATAACAGAAACCGGCCCTGGCCGGTTGGCTCAGCGGTAGAGCATCGGCCTGGCGTGCGGGGGACCCGGGTTCGATTTCCAGCCAAGGCACATGGGAGAAGCGCCCATTTGCTTCTCCACCCCCCCCCTTCCTCTCTGTCTCTCTCTTCCCCTCCCGCAGCCAAGGCTCCACTGGAGCAAGGATGGCCCTGGCGGATGGCCCGGGCGCTGGGGATGGCTCCTTGGCCTCTGCCCCAGGCGCTAGAGTGGCTCTGGTCGCGGCAGAGCGAGCCCCGGAGGGGCAGAGCATCGCCACCTGGTGGGCAGAGCGTCGCCCCTGGTGGGCGTGCCAGGTGGATCCCGGTCGGGCGCATGCAGGAGTCTGTCTGACTGTCTCTCCCCGTTTCCAGCTTCAGAAAAATACAAAAAAATAAAATAAAATAACAGAAACCTTGTTCAGACATCTATATTCAAAACAACTTTCTTTTCACTTGTTCTACCAAAATGTCTTAATGTCATCATTAGTGCTACATGCTGCAATCAAAAGAGCAAGAGTTTTGTTTTGTTTTATTTAGGGGTTTGAAGCCCAAGTCTACAAATTACAACCTGGGTGATCTTTCTGGATCTCAGTTTTCTCAGCTGCAAAACAGAGGCAGTAGTAATACCAGTCCTGCATGCTTGTGTCAAGAAGTTTAAATAGGCCTGACCTGTGGTGGCGCAGTGGATAAAGCATTGACCTGGAATGCTGAGGTCACCGGTTCAAAACCCTGGGCTTGCCTGGTCAAGGCACATATGGGAGTTGATACTTCCTGCTCCTCCCCCCTTTCTCTCTCTCTCTCTCTCTCTCTCTCTTTCTCTCTCTCTCTCTCTCTCTCGCTCTCTCCTCTCTAAAAAAAAAATGAATAAATAAATAAAATTAAAAAATAAAATAAAATAAACTAAAAAAAAAAAAAAAAAGAAGTTTAAATAATATATATTAAAATGTTCGGTACAATGTTCATTACACAGGAGGCCCTCAGTCAATGATGAGTATTGTTGTTATTCTCAATTGGGTGAAGGACCATTTCACTTTCACATGAAAGTGAGTTTCAAGGGCACCTATGGTAGGTCAAGATTTTCCTCAAAAAAATAATTTTAAATCTTCTTGTATACTTGAAGATAAGTATTGATTCCACTGAGACACACACACACACTCACACAGTTCTGGGCCCTATAATGGAGAAATGGCAAAAAAAAAAAAAAAAGTTGTAAGAGCAGGAGTTACTAACCAACTCATCAGAACATTGCCTCTGGTTTCTAAGGAGATTATATCTTGATGTGAACAGGATGAGTTCCATGCAAAATGTGCTCCAAAGGACTAGAAAAACCAGTAATTTTTCAATCCTGGCTGCACATAAAAAAACTAAAAGAAGTAATTTTAGAATTGCTTGAAACGAGACCCAGCATCAGAATATGTTTAAGACCTCTCCAGTGACTTCAGGGTGCAGTCAGGATGAAATACCACCAGGCTTTTTGGGGATGGAGTATAACAATTGACTCATTTAAATATCTGAAATTTCTTCCAAATGATTGGAGTCTCAGCATAGTTGCTGCTAAGTCACTTTCTGAAAAGTAGCTAGTAATCTGAAAGCAACTGGGATGTCCTTCAGTAGAGGAATGGATAAATAAACTGTGTTATATCCAGATAATAAAACATTACTCAGCACTAAAAATTAGCTATGAAGCCATCAAAAGACATTAAGGAACCTTAAAAGCATATCACTAACTAAAAGAAGTCAATCTAAAAGGCTACATAGTTTATGACTAACTACAGCATTCTGGAATAGGCAAAACTATGGAGACAGAAATAAAGGTTAGTGGTTGCCAGAGGCTTTGGGGAGAGACCAATGAACAGGTGGAGCACAGAGGGTTTTAGGGCAGTGAAACCACTCTGGATGACACTGTACTGCTATACATTCAGTGTCCATGTTATAAAAGGCATAGAATGTGCCACTGAGAGTGAATTGTATTATAAACTGTGGACTTTGCATGATAATGATGTGCCAGTGTAGGTTCATCAATTGTAACAAATGTGGCACTCCAGTGGGTGATTGAGAAGGGGGGAGGTGGTATAGCAATAGTCTAATGTGAAGGCCTTTAGGCCAAAGTTGGGAAGACAGAGATTCCAGGAAGCACCAGGGCTGCACAGAACACAGCTGCCTCAGATCACCCTGAATATGCCAAGACCAAAGAAAGGAGACAACTCCAAGCCCCATAGAAGAGGTGGGGCTGTGGTTAAAGACACAGGTAAGCCAAAACTCCAAAAAGAAAAGGAAATGGAAGCAAACAGAAAATTTGGAATAAACAGAGGCCAGTGTGGCAGCAAACCATGATGTTGCTGAGTAAGGTCGTTATTAAATGGCTCTGGGGACAGCACCTGCAGCCTGAGCACTCCTCCTAGAAGACTTGCTCTGGATACCAGCATACCAAGCAGTTATCCATGAGGTTTATTTTTAATTGCCAAATATAGTGGTGGTCTTTCTAAAAGACACAGAGTAAACGTGCACTTCCCTACTCTCTTTGAAGTGAGACATGGGCATGTAATTTGATCTGGCCAATACAATGTGAATGAAAGTGACATGCACACTTCCAATGGAAGCTTTACAAGCTATTGCACACTCCATCATGGCTGAGTCACTAGCTTAGGAGCCCTCAAGGTAAAAGAAAATTAATTTTTTTTTGTAATAAATCACACAGATTTGGAGGTTGTTTATTACTTTAGCATAGCTAGTGTCTGTTGATTAATGTGCAAAAGCTTGGGATTATGAATGAAGCTCTTCTAGCTCAGAGTTTCTCAACCTCAGTATAGTTGACATCAGAGCTTGTATTACACTGTGTCGTGAAGTTATTCTGTGCATTGCAGGATATTGAGCAGCATCCCTGGTCTCTACCCACATTATACCATGGCATCCCTTCCCCAGCTGTGACAATCAGAAATGCTTCCAGACAGTATGATTCCACATACCATATTTCCCTATGTATAAGACGATCCCATGTATAAGATGTACCTTAATTGTGAGGCCCAAAATTTGGAAAAAAAAAATGTATTACATAAAGTTATTGAACTCAAGTTTTATTCATCATAAAATTTATACAACTCCTCATCACTGTCAAAACGCCCATGCATTAACTTGTCCTTACCTGTGTCTGATGACGAATCACTGTCTTCAACAATGAGTGCGAAAACAAGCACAGAAAAGCAGGAAATGCAAGTAAAAAAAATCGATAACCACTGTATAAGACACATCTAGTTTTTAAACCCCAAATTTTTCCCCAAAAAGGTGCGTCTTATACATGGGGACATACAGTGCGTGAGGTACCCACAGTAATCAAATTCATAGAGACGCAGGTAGAATGGAGGTTGCTAGGATCTTGGAGAGGAGGGTGGAGAATGGGGAATTATTGTTTAATGGGAACAGTTTCAGTTTTACAAGATGAAAAGAGTTCTGTGGATGGATGGTGATGACAGGAGCACAACAGTGTGAATGTACTTAATGCCTCTGAACTGCAAACTTAAAAGATGGTCAAAATGGTAAATTTTATGTTGTGTATATTTACAATTTTTTAAAATGGAGAAAAAAAATGTCTCCAGAAATTTGCCAAATGTCTCCTGGGGTATAATATAGCCCCTGGTTGAGAACCCCTGTTTGTTTTTTTTTTGTTTTTTGGTTTTTTTTTCCATTTTTCTGAAGCTGGAAACAGGGAGAGACAGTCAGACAGACTCCCGCATGCGCCCGACCGGGATCCACCTGGCACGCCCACCAGGGGCGACGCTCTGCCCACCAGGGGGCGATGCTCTACCCATCCTGGGCGTCGCCATGTTGCGACCAGAGCCACTCTAGCACCTGGGGCAGAGGCCACAGAGCCATCCCCAGTGCCCGGGCCATCTTTGCTCCAATGGAGCCTTGGCTGCGGGAGGGGACGAGAGAGACAGAGAGGAAAGCGCGGCGGAGGGGTGGAGAAGCAAATGGGCGCTTCTCCTGTGTGCCCTGGCCGGGAATCGAACCAGGGTCCTCCGCACTCTAGGCCGACGCTCTACCGCTGAGCCAACCGGCCAGGGCGAGAACCCCTGTTTTAGCAGTAATGGCAACTCATTGAAATTTATGTACAGGCCCTGGCCAGTGGCTCAATAAATAGAGCATCAGCCTCATATAAGGACATTCCATGTTTGATTCCCAGTCAGGGCACACAAGTGACCATTCACTTTTCTCCCCCTCCCTCATCTCTCTCTCTTCCCCTCCCACAGCCAGTGGTTCGATTGGTTTGAGTGTCACTTCAGGCACTGAGGATAGCTCGGTTGGTCCAAGCACATCAGCCTCAGGAACTAAAAATAGCTTGGTACTCGAGCATTGGCCTCAGACAGGGTTGCTGGGTAGATCCCAGTCAGGACACATGTGGGAGTCTGCATCACTATCTCTCCACCTCTCACCTAAGATAAATAAATAAATAAATATTTTTAAATTTTTTTTTAAATGTATCAATATGTATAAGAACACAGAGCTAGCCTGACCAGTGGTGGCACAGTGAATAGAGTCTTGACCTGAGATGTGGAAGTCTCCAGTTCAAAATCCCGAGATCTCCAACTTGAGCACAGGCTTATCCAGGTTGAGTGCAGGCTCACCAGCTTGAGCACAGGTCACCAGCTTGAGCATGGGATCATCAACATGATCCCATGGTCACTGGCTTGAGCAACAGGTCACTGGCTTGGCTGGAACCTTCTGGTCAAAGCATGTATGAGAAGCAATCAATGAACAACTCAAGTGCCACAACTACAAATTGAAGCTTCTCATCTCTCCATTCCTGCCTATCTCTCTCTCTCTCTCTCTCTCTCTCTCTCTCTCTCTTGCTAAAAACAAAAAACAAACAAAAAAACCACAAGACTAGGGCTCAGCTCTGTTTTATACTATTAAGGGTTAGAATTTCAACTCTTCTAAAATTGTTTTTACCCACTCTGATTTTAGACCAGTATCTACATGATAACTAAACAGTTTAATCCAGAAAAGATTCCTCACTATGGACCCAAAAGTGATCTGATAGAAATAGGCCTTGTGAAAACTTACACTTTATAAAACTTTTTCCTCCATTGGATAAACACAACATACTAGGAATTTCACTTGGAATAATTATTCCAAAACCTCCTGGGTCCACACACAGACCCTAAGGTTAAAGGGCAAAGCCAAGTGGAAGAAAAATATGAGGAGACTTGAGGGACTACCCAGAAGGTTTGTGAGTCTCTTTTGACAAGGATTCATGGCTTTTCCTGTTTCATCTTGAGAAGTATTCTTCAAGCGTGAGGAATAAATTCAGGCCAGCATGGGTTCAAATGGTGATGGGTTCTGCTCTCCATGAACTGAATTTCATGTTGGCACTAAAGCAGCAGAGGGTTTCTAACATCTGCCTTCACCACCACGCTGCATGAGTTTTCTTGGAGAATCCTCTTTATATCTCAACATTGGAGCTAGTCTTACCCCTCAGTCCTTTTCCATAATGACTTCTCCAGATGGCCCCCGGTTAGAACCATTACACAGAGGGCAACAATAGTGCCCTTCATCTCCCAAGTCAGGGGCTGGTGCCCTCGATTGCATGGCTTCTCTTGCTGGCCTTCATAAACATTCTCCAGATCGACCCTGAAACTGCTCCCCTACACTCTGTAATAGGCATGAACAGGTTACCCTCCTGTTCTTGGTTCCCATAGCCAGTGTCCTTAACTAATCCTCTCCCCACAAAGGAGGGCGCATTTCACAAGCTGTGTATCAGCTGCTCCCTCCAACATCTGCTCTCGATTTGCTTACTGAACACCTCCAACGTGCATGGAGCTGTACTGTCACGCTTCATCCTGCTCAGCTGGATGCCCCCTCCACCCTTAAACATATCTGCATCTGCGCACACCCATCCCCCTCCCAGCCTCATTCTGCCCACTGCTGATTCATCCACCTGTGCCCCAGCCCACAGCCCTCGGGAGCTTGCACCATCAATTTTATGCTCTCAGCCCGGAATCTTGAACCTCTCCTTCCCTGGGGCTCCTTTATTTAACAGGGTAACCTTTTTAAACCTCTTCCATCTTAGAAAAGAAAATGCCTCCCTTTATCCTTGTCTTCATCTCCAGTTTCTTAAAGCAATCTACAATATTCCTTGCTATTTATTTAACCCTTGTACTCGGTTGATCAGTGCCCCCCACCCCCCCAAAAAATTCATGTCTTTCCCAGGAACCTCGGAACGTGATCTTCTTTGGAAATACAGTGTTACAGATGCCATTAATCAAGAGTAAATTCCAGTATATAAAAAAAGAAAGAAAGCACACAGGGAAAATGCAACATGATAACAGAGGCACAGATTGGAGTGACATGTCTATAAGGCCAGGAACGCCAAGGAGTGCCGGCAGCACCAGAAGCTAAGAGGAAGGCATGGAACAGATACATGCCCAGAGCCTTCAGAGAGAACATGGCCCTTCCAACACCTTGATTTCAGATTTCTAGCCTCCGGAACAGAAAGAGAATCAAGTCCTATTGTTTCAAGGCAGCAAATTTGAGGCAATTTTTTTATGGCAGCCCCAGAAAACCAATACCCCTTACGTCACCATAATTCTCCTTTTGGCTCCAAAATTCTTCCCTATATGACCTGCTAGAGCCAGATCCAGTCTTTATTTTATTTGACATTCCTGGGTTCATGCTACTCATTTATTCCTGTTGTTGCTCTTCTCCTTTTGCATCTGTAACATCACTGGCCACTGGTTCTCCTCCAGCATCCTTCTCAACCCCCTTCACTGCCTCCTACTCATATAGCCACCTATTGAATAGTGGTGTCCCTGGGGTCCTCCCCATCTCTCTTCTCACTCTACTCAAGCCCTGCTGTGATCACCTCCAAACATGAGCTCTCCTACCACCTACATAATGGTGACTCCCAAACCCCTTAGCCCAAACTTCTCTCCTGAATTCTAGTTTTGAAGTTCCTACTGCCTCCTGGAAATGTTGACCTGGTGCTGGTATAAACACCTCAAGTACTGCGTGGCTAAAATGGAAGTCATCAGAACCTCTCTTCTTAAACACACCTGCTGCTTCTTCTATAATCCACATGTCCACACCGGGGCACAAGTCAGCCACTTGGGCATCTTCCTGGACTCCTTCCTGCTCCTTTCACTGTGGTCACCAAGGCCAAAGGACCTTACCCATGAAAGTTTGGGGAACTATCCCCTCTCTTTCATCCCTGATGCAGCTTTAGCTCAGACTCTCACCACCTCTTGCAACTAACAGAAATCCTTCTTAAATCCTACTGAATGCTGCTCTCCAGGAGAGCTTTCTATACAACCTAAGGTAAGTCACTTGACTGCTTCAAATGCTTCAGAGCCTCCTGGTTGCCTGAAGGACAATATCTTTGGCACACCTTGGCTTGAAACAATAAGGCTTCTTAGCATCTGGCGCTCTAGGTAGTTTAGTGTAAAGAAAGTCTGGATTCAATTTCACATATTTGCTGTGTGGCTTGGACAAGGCACTTAACCTCTCTGTGCCTTATATTAGATTTTTATCTCTAAAATGGGGATAATAATAGTACCTACCTCATTTGTTTGTTGTAAAGATTAAATGAGCTAATATGTTTATAGTACCCAAGACTGCATCAAATATGTGCTAATTGAGCACCAAATATTAACTCCTATTGCTATAAGTAATACCTTCTTCCCTCCTAGCTTCGCAGATATTGTTCTCCAGCCAATCAGAATCACTCTCTAATCACACTCTGTGAGCCTCTGGCTCTTGGCCTTCACACACATACCCTGGAATACTTTTCCCTCTCACCTCTCGTCTTGAGTACACAATGAACATCATTCAAGACTCATCTCTGTGAAGCTGCCCTAACCACCCCTCCACTGGAGTTACACCTGCTCTTCACTGGGCCTTCACCAGTTCCTCGTGCTCTCCTGCGAGCACAGATCCTACTGGACTATAACAAACTGTCTCTTGTCTTTCTGTCAACTCCTTCAGGAAAAGAAGGATCTTGTCAATGCCAGTGCCTGGCACAAAGCTGGCTCAAGAAAGGCTGTAGAATTAAATAATGAGTTGTATAAGGACATAGAGCAGAGGGGAGATACAAATATGTCCCAGCCTTCATGGGATAGTCTGGTTTAGGCCATGGTCCTGATGTAATCACTAATAGTACACTCCCCCTTTCACTCTCAAAAGTATCTCCATATACATAATGAATTATCAAGTCACTGTAGGTATTAGAGCTATGAGTCTTACCCTGTCAGACACAATGCTCCCTTGCTTTAACAATTATTTTGAAATGATCTATGTGCTATCCTTAAGTAAAATTGATAGAGATAGAATCTGAATAGATTAGAATTTCCTAGTAATCGATGTAGTGCCCTAGATAAAAGATAAAGAAGATTAAAAAAGAAAGTAGCTTAAAATAAAATTATATATATTCTGATACATAAATGCATAGGTAAATGACTTATACTTCTGGCCAGGATGGAGGAACATCTTGGCTAGAGGTTGTTCCATCTTAATACAGCTAGAAGACTGAACAAAATATGAGAAACAATGGTCTCCAAGATCATGGAATTAAACAACAAAGGACAGCAACCCCCCAGAGATAGGAAACAAATGAGGTGAGCCTTCCAGTCGTCCCAGCCGACTGCCTTGTGAGGGCTTCCAGGCCACAGCACAGGAAGGGGGATGCAGACAGAGTCTGGAGGTCTCCATAAATTGAAAAGACAGAGCTGGGCATCTGCGAAGACCAAGGTGACCAGAATAAAGTAGAGCGGAGAACCAGGAGGAGAGCACTGCACAGAGCTGCAGAAACTACTCACGCCCCTGAATATCAGCAGAATACTGACTAGAGCATGTGTGTGAGCCAACTACCTGAGACCAGAGAAAGAACCCCCCAAAAGGAGTAAGGTAACCAGTGCCAGGTGCTCACAGTGCCATTGCCATCAGCCTAAATGGAAAACCTCAGTTCACAAGGTATTGGGTAGCGTTTTCAGAAGGTCTTTGACTCAGTGTGGGACAAAACAGCTCTAGATCAAATGCTGTCTTTACCACCCAATTGTGCTGTATAGGAGGTGTGGTACAAAGATGCAATTACTCAATGGATGAATTTTAGGGGGAAATTTATTATGATTAATAACAATACAGGAGTCCTCACGTTACGACAAAGTTCCATTCCTATGACAGTGACATAACCCGAATTTTGGTGTAAGTCAAAACACACCCTAGCCTAAGTCACTTACCTATCCTAACACAATCATAAAATCATATAATATAGAACATAAAAACACAACTAAGCCACAGAAAAAGAAAAAGAACATAAACATACTATCCTGTACACTGTACTGTAGTAATATAAAAAATGACAAAAATTGAGTAAGCCAAAACACTTACGTCTCAATTTTTTAAGTTTTTATGGGTGTGAGCACAGTAAACTCCAGACATAGTATGTCGAGACTATCATAATCCGAAGACCCCCTGTAAAAAAAGTAATCAAGGCAAAATCAAAAGGAGTTTGAACTTATGTAACTTCAAGTAGAATAAAGGAAAAGTTTAATATAATCAATACAATAATAAGCTATACATCACCAGACAGAGAAATATCAACTGGGCTCTAGAGTTAAAGCAATAGACTAAGAAAAGAGAATTATGAGTATGTACAAATCTCACCAAACCATGGAGGAACACATCATCAGACCAGGAAGCCTCAGCCTGGGCTCCAAAGTTGGCCACCCACCTTGTGCATCCAGCAGGAGTTCTCTAGAGTATAAGGGGTGGGCTCAGACCTTACTTGTTTTATGGAAATATTTTGGCTGGAGGCTATTACAGGTGGTCCATTAGTGCATAGTCTCTAGAAACAAAGAAAGTTAACCACAGTCCAGCAAAATTAACTATACCAGCAGTCAAGTGATAAGAACATCTTCCCTGGCTTCAGGGGAAACTGCAGCAGGACATATTATCCACCCTGAATAAATGACTCAGTCATTCCTGTAACCATTTTTTGTGACCCTTATTGTTCATGTTCAATTGAGTTCAAATTCATTTGGGGGGGGGGCTGTTTATTTTTGTTGTCAGTTTCTTTATTTTTTTTATTAATTTACTAGGGTGACATCAATAAATCAGGGTACATATGTTCAAAGAAAACATGTCCAGGTTATCTCGTCAATTATGTTGCATACCCATCACCCAAAGTCAGATTGTCCTCCTTCACCTTCTATCTAGTTTTCTTTGTGCCCCTCCCCCTCCCCCTTTTCTTCTCCCTCTCCCTCTCCCCCCACCCCCTGTAACCACCACACTCTTATCAATGTCTCTTAGTCTCGTTTTTATGTCCCACCTACGTATGGAATAATGCAGTTCTTGGTTTTTTCTGATTTACGTATTTCACTTTGTATAATGTTATCAAGATCCCACCATTTTGTTGTAAATGATCCGATGTCATCATCTCTTATGGCTGAGTAGTATTCCATAGTGTATATGTGCCACATCTTCTTTATCCAGTCTTCTATTGAAGGGCTTTTTGGTTGTTTCCATGTCTTGACCACTGTGAACAATGCTGCAATGAACATGGGGCTGCATGTGTCTTTACGTATCAATGTTTCTGAATTTTGGGGGTATATACCCAGTAGAGGGATTGCTGGGTCATAAGGTAGTTCTATTTTCAGTTTTTTGAGGAACCACCATACTTTCTCCCATAATGGTTGTACTACTTTACATCCCCACCAACAGTGAATGAGGGTTCCTTTTTCTCCACAGCCTCTCCAACATTTGCTATTACCTGTCTTGTTAATAATAGCTAATCTAACAGGTGTAAGGTGGTATCTCATTGCAGTTTTGATTTGCATTTCTCTAATAACTAATGAAGATGAGCATCTTTTAATATATCTGTTAGCCATTTGTATTTCTTTCTGAGAGAAGTGTCTGTTCATGTCCTCTTCCCATTTTTTTTATTGGATTGTTTGTTTGTTTGTTGTTGAGTTTTATGAGTTCTTTGTATATTTTGGATATTAGGCCCTTATCTGAGCTGTTGTTTGAAAATATCATTTCCCATTTAGTTGGCTTTCTGTTTATTTTGAGGCTAGTTTCTCTTGCTGAGCAAAAACTTCTTAGTCTGATGTAGTCCCATTCATTTATTTTTGCCTTCACTTCCCTTGCCTTTGGAGTCAAATTCATAAAATGCTCTTTAAAAGCAAGGTCCATGAGTTTAGAACCTATGTCTTCTTCTATGTACTTTATTGTTTCAGGTCTTATATTTAGGTCTTTGATCCATTTTGAATTAATTTTAGTACAAGGGGACAAACTGTAGTCGAGTTTCATGCTTTCGCATGTGGCTTTACAGTTTTCCCAGCACCATTTGTTGAAGAGGCTTTCATTTCTCCATTGTGTGTTGTTGGCCCCTTTATCGAAAATTATTTGACCATATATATGTGATATATGTGGTTTTATTTCTGGGCTTTCTATTCTGTTCCATTGGTCTGAGTGTGTATTTTTCTGCCAATACTATGCTGTTTTGATTATCGAGGCTCTATAATATAGTTTGAAGTCAGGTATTGTAATGCCCCCAGCTTCGTTCTTTTTCTTTAGGATTGCTTTGGCTATTTGGGGTTTTTTATAGTTCCATATAAATCTGATGATTTTTTGTTCCATTTCTTTAAAAAACATCATTGGAAGTTTGATGGGAATTGCATTAAATTTGTATATTGCTTTGGGTAATATGGCCATCTTGATTATATTTATTCTTCCTATCCAAGAACAAGGAATATTCTTCCATCTCATTGTATCTTTTTCGATTTCCCTTAACAATGGTTTATAGTTTTCAGTATATAAGTCCTTTACATTCTTTGTTATGTTTATTCCTAAGTATTTTATTTTTCTGTTGCAATCATGAAGGGGATTGTTCTTTTGAGTTCATTCTCAAATGTTTCATTGTTGGCATATAGAAAGGCTATTGACTTCTGTATGTTAATTTTGTATCCTGCGACTTTACTGTATTGGCTTATTGTTTCTAGTAGTCTTTTTGTGGATTCTTTGGGATTTTCGATGTATAGGATCATATCATCTGCAAAAAGTGATACCTTTACTTCTTTTCCGATATGGATGCCTTTTATTTCTTTGTCTTGTCTGATTGCTCTGGCTAGAACCTCTAGTACCACATTAAATAAGAGTGGAGAGAGTGGACAACCCTGTCTTGTTCCTGATTTAAGGGGGAAAGCCTTCAGTTTAGTGCCATTTAATATGATGTTAGCTGATGGTTTATCATATATGGCCTTTATTATGTTGAGATATTTTCCTTCTATACCTATTTTGTTGAGAGTCTTAAACATAAAATTGTGTTGTATTTTATCGAAAGCCTTTTCTGCATCTATTGATAAGATCATGTGGTTTTTGTTCTTTGTTTTGTTGATATGGTGTATTACGTTAACCATTTTACGTATGTTGAACCATCCTTGAGATTCTGGGATGAATCCCACTTGATCATGATGTATTATTTTTTAATATGTTGTTGTATTCGATTTGCTAGTATTTTGTTTAGCATTTTAGCATCTGTATTCATTAGAGATATTGGTCTGTAGTTTTCTTTTTTTGTGCTGTCCTTGCTCGGTTTCGGTATGAGGGTTATGCTGGCCTCATAAAATGTGTTTGGAAGTATTGCTTCTTCTTCAATTTTTTAGAAGGCTTTCAGTAGAATAGGAACCAAGTCTTCTTTGAATGTTTGATAAAATTCGCTGGTATAGCCGTCTGGGCCTGGACTTTTATTTTTGGGGAGGTTTTTAATGGTTTTTTCTATTTCTTCTCTACTAATAGGTCTGTTTAGGCTTTCTGCTTCTTCTTGACTCAGTCTAGGAAGGTTGTATTGTTCTAGGAATTTATCCATTTCCTCTAGGTTGTTGAATTCAGTGGCATAAAGTTTTTCATAGTATTCTACAATAATTCTTTGTATATCTACGGTGTCCGTGGTGATTTCTCCTCTTTCAATTTGGATTTTGTTTATATGAGTTCTTTCTCTTTTTTCCTTGGTAAGTCTTGCCAAGGGTTTGTCAATTTTGTTGATCTTTTCAAAGAACCAGCTCCTTGTTCTATTAATTTTTTCTATAGTTTTTCTGTTCTCTATTCCATTTATTTCTGCTCTGATTTTTATTATCTCCTTTCTTCAGATGGTTTTGGGTTGTCTTTGTTCTTCTTTTTCCAGTTCCTTAAGGTGTGAAGTTAAGTAATTCACTTGGGCTCTCTCTTATTTGTTCATATATGCCTGAAGTGATATGAACTTCCCTCTTATCACTGCTTTTGCTGCATCCCATAGATTCTGATATGTCGTATTGTCATTTTCATTTGTTTGTATATATCTTTTGATCTCTGCGCTTATTTCTTCTTTGACCCATTTATTTTTTAAAAGTATGTTGTTTAGTTTCCACATCTTTGTGGGGTTTTTTTTCCTCTTTTTTGCAGTTGAATTCTAGTTTCAAGGCTTTATGATCGGAAAATATACTTGATACAACTTCGATTTTTCTGAATTTGCTGATGTTGTATTTGTGGCCCAACATATGGTCAATTCTTGAGAATGATTCATGTACCCTGGAGAAAAATGTATACTCTGTCACTTTGGGATGAAATGTCCTGTAGATGACTATCATATCCAGGTGCTCTAGTGTTTTGTTTAAGGCACATATATCTTTATTAATTCTCTGTTTGGATGACCGATCTAGAGCCGTCAGCAGTGTATTGAGGTCTTCAAGTATGATTGTATTTTTGTCAGTTTTTGTTTTAAGGTCAATAAGTAGCTGTCTGATATATTTTCGTGCTCCTTGGTTTGGTGCATATATATTAAGAATTGTTATGTCTTCTTGATTCAGCATCCCCTTAATCATTATGAAATCACCATTTTTGTCTTTGAGTATTTTGCTGTCTTGTAGTCAGCATTATCAGATATGAGCATTGCTACGCCTGCTTTTTTTTGGATGTTATTTCCAGCCTTTCACTTTAAATTTGTTTTTATCTTTGTTGCTTAGATGAGTTTCTTATAGGCAGCATACAGTTGGATTTTCTTTTCTAATCCATTCTGCTACTCTGTGCCTTTTTTTTTCTTTTTCTTTTTTATTTATTCATTTTAGAGAAGAGAGGGAGAGGGAGAGAGAGAGACAGAGAGAGAGAGGAGAGAGAGACAGGGGGAAGAGCTGGAAGCATCAACTTCCATATGTGCCTTGACCAGGCAAGCCCAGGGTTTCGAACTGGTGACCTCAGCATATCCAGGTCGACACTTTATCTGTGCCACCATAGGTCAGGCCTACTCTGTGCCTTTTTATTGGTGAGTTAAATCCATTTACATTTAGTGTAATTATTGACACTTGTGAGTTCCCTATTGCCATTTTATACATTGCTTTCTGTTAGTTTTGTGTCTTATTTGATTCTTCTCTTTCGTTTTTTCTATCTTTTGTTTTTGTTTGGTTGTATTCCATACATCTTTCCTCTGTTGCTATCTTTTTTTAATCCTGTGCTTCTGTGGTGGTTTTTTTCAATGGTGGTTACCATTAAGTAATGAAAAAGGTTCCTACCCTGTTCATTGTAGTGCACTATCTTGTGAGTACTTTTGCACTCCATCGTCCTTTGCTACTGTTAATCTCCGTCTTCTCCCCCCCCTTTTTTTTTTTTGCTGTTGTCACAGTTTAAATTTGGTTTTATTTTGTTCTTGGTGGAGCTTTTACTTGTGGTTTTGTTTTATTTTGTTCTTTGTATCTGGTTGGAAAACCCCCTTTAGTCATTCCTGTAGTGGGGGTTTTCTGATGACAAATTACCTCATCTTTTCTGTATCTGTGTTTTTATTTCTCCTTCATATTTGAAGGATAGCTTTGATGGGTATAGTATTAGTGGCTGAAAGTTCCTCTCTTTCAGGACTTTAAATATTGGGGCCCACTCTCTTTTAGCTTATAGAGTTTCTGCTGAGAAATCTGATGATAATCTAATGGGCCTTCTTTTATATGTTGTATTCTTCTTTTCTTTGGCTGCCTTGAGAATTTTTTCTTTGTCATTGGTTTGTGCCAATTTCATTATGATGTGCCTTGGAGTAGGTCTGTTGGGGTTAAGAAAACTTGGAGTTCTGTTTGCTTCTTGAATTTGAGGCTTTAGTTCTTTCCACAGGCTTGAAAAGTTCTCATCTATTATTTGTTTGAATATGTTCTCCATTCCATTTTCTCTCTCTTCTCCCTCTGATATACCTATTATTCTTATGTTATTCTTTTTGATGGAGTCAGATAATTCCTGTAGGACTTTCTCATTTTTTTTAATTTTTGAGTCTCTTTCTTCTTCTCTCTGTTGTGCCTCAAGTTGCTTGTCTTCTATTTCACTAATCTTCTCTTCTATCTGACCTGTTCTATTAGCTAAGCTTGTTACCTCGTTTTTCAGATCGTGAATTGAGTTTTTCATCTCTGTTTGATTTGTTTTTATAGTTTAAATTTCCTTGGTAATATATTCTTTGTGTTCATTGAGTTTTTTTCTGAGCTCCCTAAATTGCCTTTCTGTGTTTTCTTGTATATCTCTGAGTATTTTTAGGATTTCTATTTTAAATTCTCTGTCATTTAGCTCCAAGGTTTCCAATATATTAAATTTTTTCTCCATAGATTTTTCATCTATCTGTGCTACCTCTCTGTTTTTTGTATCCATGATATTTGATTTTCTTTTCCTTAATGGCATCTGAGGGTGGTTTTGTTGATAGTATTAATGAGAATTAATATAGAATAAAAAGTTAAAAAATAAAAATTAATAATTAAAAAAATTATTATTCCCCCCCCTTTTTTTTCCTCTCCTCTCCTCTCCCCTCCTTCTTGAGAAAATCTTGTGGTGAACTGTGAATTATATTGTGCTAAATAGAACAAAAACTACCTATAATGGAGGGCCTGTGTTGGGGAGAAGTGATAAAGGGGCAAAAAAGGGGGTATGGACCCACAAAATGCAAAAAAGAAAAAAATTTGGGTCAAGAATAAAATGATTTGCTTTTAGGTGATGGTTGACTAAGAGATATGATGAGAGGAATAAGAGGGAAACAGAAAAAAGGGGGAAAAATTAAAAAATTACTATTGTATTTAGTGGAGCAAGAACTAAATAAAATGGAGAGCCAGGGTTGGGAGCACTGCTAGTGAGTTAAAAAAAATCAAAGTAAAAAACCCCCAAAGCACCACAAAGAAAAATTTGAGTCCCAGATAAAATAATTTGTTCGTGATTGAGAACTGAATGAGAGGAAAAGTAAAGGAGAAAAGAAGAAACTAATATAGAAGGAGGAAAAAAAAAGAAAGGAAAACACAAAAAGAAGAAAAAAGAATAAAAGGAGAGAGAGAGAGAGTTAAGGGTTTTGGAGTGCAACCCTCATAGAGAGAAAGGAAGAAGAAAGAAAAGACAATGGGAGATGTAACACTTATGGGTAGTGTAGTTCAAGGAGAGGAGAGAGTAAGACCAGCGGAGAATTAAACGACCAAATTGGGAGAGGAAGAAAATAATCAAGACAAGAAAAGAGAAACAAATGAACAAATATAATAAAATGGGATAGGTTATAAAGTCTGTGGATTATTCTTGATTTTGAGAGATTATCTTCTTGCTTTTTCTTTTCTCTCCCTCTTCCTGGTCGGTGACTCTGTACTCCGGGTTCTGCCTCTGTGGCATGCTTAGGTAGAGGTTTGCAGTTGATAAGTCTCTATGGCGAAGTCATATATTGGGCTTCAGTCTTGGTGGCAATCAAGGCTCATTAGCATTTGCAGGCTCCGCCAATGAGAGAGTCCGTGTTTCCAGAGCCTCTCTCCTATTCTTTCCTTCCTCAATTAGTAGCCTGATGATCCAGCTATGGGGTTGCTGCTGCCTCTGCCTTTGCATTTAGTGTGGAACTTCTGGAGGCTCCAGGAATAGATTTTTCTGTCTCTGGTTGAAGATCTTGTTGAATTTGTGGGGAGATTTAAAGGTATCACTTCTTACAGCGCCATTTCTCTGACGTCACTCCCCTAAAATTCATTTTTTAATATATATATACTGTTCCTCCACACCAGGGGTCAGGAACCTATGGCTCATGAGCCAGATGTCACTCTTTTGATGGCTGCATCTGACTCACAGACAAATCTTTAATAAAAAAATAATGTTAAAAATATAAAACATTCTCATGTACTACAATCCATTCATTTCCTACTGCTCATGTTCATGGATGCACGTGGCTGGAGCCAATCACAGCTGTCCTCTGGGACAACACCAAATTTTTATTGGATAATGCCTAACGTACACGGGTCATTGTATGGCTCTCATGGAATTACATTTTAAAATATGTAGCGTTCCTGGCTCTCTCAGCCAAAAAGGTTCCCAACCCCTGCTCCACACCAATAAAACAAAGTGTGAAAGGATCAAATCCTTTCCAAGTAGCTTACAGTTTGACTGAACAAAACTAAAGAACATTTATAGGAATATAAAATTATCAACTACCAACTATCAAGGTAAAATTCACAATGTCTGTCATCCAATCAAAAATTATCAGGGTCATTGTTGGTCAAAGAAGTTTGTAAATATGATATATATGTTTACTTGCTTATAGTTTGTATTGAGTGTGGGGGACAGGCTGTAAGCAGGCCAGGTAGTTATAGCCTAAGGCTTAGTGTTAAGACTAAGCTTTTCCCCATACCCTTGACTGATTGCATAATGTGGGGTGGTGCACTCTCATGAGGAATCCCATTATGCCTCAGATAAGGCTTTGTATCAGAGACTTCCTTGTTTGTATATTGGATTAAAGGTTTTGATTTCTATACTATAAAGTGGGGCAGACTGGGAACTTGCTCTCTCGGTTCCTGCTATCACCATTGCAGGAGCCCTCCCTGATCCCTTGCCCTTCATGGGAAAAGCAGGTTTTCTACTTTTCCCTTGTCTTGTGGCTTGCCTGTCTTGGTGAGACACCAATAAACAGAATGGCCCACCATCCTCCAACTCCGCCATTTCTTTACCGTCTGCCCGAATCCAATGGGAACCTGCATGTGGATGGCCACAATGTCGGCTCCTGGCCTTACAACTGGCGTAGTTTGTGGCAGGATTCGGAGATCGGTACAGGGCCGCCACCCTTGATGGGTGGCTATCCTTTTAGGGACCTTGGGCTACGTGTTTTCTACTCAAGAGGAAACCAAGAGTCCTGTGCGAAAAGCTGCCCAAGGTCAAAAACTTCAGTATGAATTGCAAATCGAACAGCTGAAAAGGCTGGAATTGGAGCGAGCACTGGAGAAGGAATTACAGGTTCACGAGTTGCAGAGTTGCAGTTTGCCCTGGAAGCTGAACATTGCACTGGCAGTTGTTGGAGAAACAACTGCGGATTCAAGAGCTCGAGTCTCAGCGTCTGGTCAAAAGCCAGTAGCCACAGAAGCGTAAATGGTCACCAAAGGAGCAGCAGCATCCATGCGGATGGATTGGCTTTGAGTCAGCAGGAGCAGGCGCCTGCAACTCCTCTTCTGAGGATGAGAAGGCTCAGGCTGAAGCTGCCATACACACACTGAGAGCCTGACCAGTGTTCGCCAAGAAGGTAAAAACCCAGCAACAAAGAGTCCCTCAGGGGCAGCCACAGCCTCCTGCCCAGGAAATGGACACTCTGTGGTCCTGCCCTACACCCAGGCAGAGCTGATGGAGTTGGGGGCACAATTTACGCAGAAACCTATTGAATCCCTGGTAGCCTGGTTACTATAATACGATTATGGGACATAGGGATGGATGGCATCATGCTTTCCGGAACAGAGATGAAGAAATTGGCTGCCATTACCACACATCCCTCCTTGAGGCAGCATCTTCAGAACTGCCATGGCCACCCAGGAGACCATACCCTATTAGAATGGGTGATGACTGCCATTCGTATGGTCTGGCAGAATGCTGGAGAATTGCCGGGGGCAGTGAGTCGGTGGCAGTGCTACAGTGAGTAAAGGTCCTTCGGGAACTAGGTATGAAGAATGCTGTTTTCAACCCTGGGTCCCATGGGCCAGATGAGGAAGTGTGTACAGCAAAAAGGAGGGAATTTGGCCCTGGCCGGTTGGCTCAGCGGTAGAGCATCGGCCTGGCGTGCGGGGGACCCGGGTTCGATTCCCAGCCAGGGCACATAGGAGAAGCACCCATTTGCTTATCCACCCCCCCCCCTTCCTCTCTGTCTCTCTCTTCCCCTCCCGCAGCCAAGGCTCCATTGGAGCAAAGATGGCCCGGGCGCTGGGGATGGCTCCTTGGCCGTTGCCCCAGGCGCTAGAGTGGCTCTGGTCACAGCAAAGCGACGCCCCGGAGGGACAGAGCATCGCCCCCTGGTGGGCGTGCCGGGTGGATCCCGGTCGGACGCATGCGGGAGTCTGTCTGACTGTCTCTCCCCGTTTCCAGCTTCAGAAAAATACAAAAACAAAAATTAAAAAAAAAAGAGGGAATTTATCCTTGCTAGCGCCCCGTCAGCCCTTTTTGGGTCACTTGTGGCTATCTTGGGCCCCTATGTGGGGCAGCCCATCAATGCAGTTACACAGATGGTAGCAGATTAGGGAGAGCTGGAGGCCGCTCAGGATCATAAAGCAGTGAGGGCTGCTGCCTATGTTGCCCCTCTCTCCCAACTAACAGGGAAACAGGCCTCTAAAGTTACCCGAACACAGATGTGAACAGATTTGATTGCGCTGGAGCAGATAACAGGAAATTAAATGGCCAGTCTAATAAAATTATTTTGGAGCTTTGGCGGCCCCTTAAACCAGAACAGAAGTTCCAGCCACTGAGATGAAAGGCCCCAGCAGCTACCAATAAAACGTTTGGTGCGCGGGCAGCTCGGTTACAAGATTATATGATAGAGACGGCTGAGGGAGAGAACCCCCAAGACCCATTGTACCAGTTTGAATAGAAAAAGGGCCGAGGGACCCGTCTAACAAGGATGGGTGGGAACCGGAGGCCACACGTGGAACTGACTATCCACTAGTCCCCTTCCAATGTACAATGGGTGGATACAGGTGCAGAATGTTCCCTTCTCTATGGGAACCCAGAGCGGTTTGCTGGGACCCCAGTAGCCATTGACCGTTATGGGGGCCAAACTGTTCAAGGGAAGCCAATAACTATTCCATTGGGGATAGGAAGACTGCCTCCTAAGCCATATAAAGTGTATGTATCTCCTATTCCTGAATATATTTTTGGGATAGATGTTTTGCAAAGACTATAGTTGGAAACTACAGCTGGGGAGTTCCGGCTGTGGATCAGGGTTGTGAAGGCAGTGTTGCAGGGACACGCATCACATTCCCCTTTGCAATTACCCATTCCTCAGTGTGTGACTAACACCAAGCAGTACCGCCTGCCAGGTGGTTATGAAGAAGTCACAGGGACAATTCTTGAACTAGGAAAGGTGGGGATCATCTGTCCAGCACACAGTCCTTACAACTCCCCAGTATGGCCTGTGTGCAAACCAGATAGAACCTGGAGAATGACAGTAGATTACAGAGAATGTAATAAAGTTGTTCCCCCTTTGCACACTGCTGTGCCCTTGATAGCTAACATGATGGATCGGCTAAGCCATGAGTTGGGGACATACCACTTTGTGGCAGACTTGGCCAATGATTTTTTCTCTTGGATATAGCTGCAGAGTGTCAAGAACAATTTGCCTTCAGTTGGGAAGGGACACAATGGACCTTTACAATGTTACCCCAGAGCTATTTGCATAGCCCCACTTTGTGCCATGGGCTGGTGGCTGCTAACCTGGCTAAATGGAAACAGCCATAAGCAGTTCGCATGTACCATTATATTGATGATATTATGCTAACTAGTGACTCTCTTCCAGAATTGGAGCAAGCAGTCCCTACCCTGCTATCCCATTTGAAAGCATGTGGCTGGGCAGTCAACGAGAACAAATTACAAGGACCTGGGTTATCTGTTTAATTCTTGGGAGTTGTCTGGTCGAATAAGACAAAAGTTATATCTGACATAATTATAGATAAGATTCAAGCATACCCCATGCCCACTACGGTAAAACAGTTACAGGAATCCTTAGGTTTGTTGAGGTATTGGTGAGCATTTATACCCCATTTGGCTCAGTTACTACGCCCCTTGTACAACCTTATTCGGAAGGGGGTTCGTTGGATTGGACTGAGCAGGCGCAAGGTTCATTTGCAGCAGCTAAGAGAGTGGTCAAGGTGGCACAGGCCTTGAATGTGTTTGATCCTGCCAGGGCCTGTGAGCTGGATGTTCATGTAACCTCAGAGGGGTTTGAATGAGGCTTGTGGCAACGGACAGAGCACTTATGGCAACCTATTGGGTTTTGATCCCAATTGTGGAAAGGGGTGCTGAAGTTCGTTACTCATTAGTGGAGAAGCAGCTAGCAGCTATGTATGCTACCCTCTTGGCCACTGAGAGTATTACAACCACAACACCAGTTACAGTCAAGACAACATACCCTATTGCAGGATGGGTGAGAGATTGGGCAACCAAGCCACATAGCGGTATGGCCCAAATGTTCACCCTGGCCAAGTGGGGTGCATACCTGCGACAACGCTATACTCTTAGCACCAGCCCGTTGAGAGCAGAATTGCAGGAAGTCTTGGGTCCAGTCACCTATGCGACCTTAGAGTCAGGAGCAGCTGGGGCTCAGGAGGCAGAACCTGAAATCAGTCCCTACCAGGAGGGGTGGGTGCCCATCCCCGAGGATACCTGGTATACTGATGGTTCCAGCAGGGGCCAACCTGCCAAATGGATGGCTATAGCCTTCCATTGGCCACTGAGACTATTTGGATGGACACAGGTACAGACCAAAGCAGCCAATAGGCAGAATTAAGAGCTGTTTGGCTAGTTGCCCATAATGAACTTTCACCTCTGGTGATCTGTACTGACAGTTGGGCTGTCTATCGTGGACTGACCCTTTGGATTGCTACTTGGCACATTAACCAGTGGATGGTAATGCACTGTCCACTATGGGGTCAGGCCATGTGGCAGGACTTATGGGAAATAGGACACCAGAAGCAGGTGACAGTATATCATGTCACAGGGCATGCCCCTCTAGCCCATCCTGGGAATGATGAGGCAGATATGTTGGCAAGGGTGCGATGGTTGGAGACTGTACCTTCAGGTGATGTGGCGCAGTGGCTCCACCGGCACCTGCTCCATGCAGGACAGAAAACTATGTGGGCAGCGGTTAAGGCGTGGAACTTGCCTGTGTCCTATGCAGAGGTACTTACAGCCTGTGAGCAATGTGCAGTGTGTTCCAAGGAGCACCCCCGGAGACCACTGGTGTCACCTGGACAGGTCCAGAAGGGTCATGTTCCACTGACACGATGGCAGATAGACATCATTGGACCCTTACCAAAGTCAGAAAGGTATCAGTATGAAGTAACCTGTATAGATACTGCCACCAGTCTGCTTGCTGCTTACCCCACCCGTAACCCTGACCAGAGGGCAGTCATACAGGCTCTGGACCTTGAGTGCTGCATATGGGTGACTGCTGGTCCTTGAAAGTGACAGTGGTACCCACTTCACTGATTCAATGGTGAGGCAATGGGCCCAAAGCTGGGGTTGGACTGGAAGTACCATGTTCCTTACCACCCCCAGGCTGCTGGTATCATTGAGCAGTATAATGGACTCTTAAAGCAGGGACTGCGACAGGAGGGGGGCACCGGCTCTCTTACTGGATGGACACGCCGCTTATGGACAGTACTTCGGATTTTGAGTGAGAGACCTCAACGGTGGAGCCCAGCTCCAGTAGAGGCCCTCCTGCATTGGGCAGCTGCCCCCATTCAGTTGCAGATACGCACCAAGGGCATTTTACAAAAGCCAGGTTTTGGATAGCAGGGCAACGTGCTCTTGCCTGCCCCAACAGCCCTTCTTAAAGACCAATGGCTTTGATGGACTTGGCCCTGGACTATACAGGCCCCATCTGAGATGGTGGCCTTGTTGGCACCATGGGGAAAGGGGCTAGAGGTGGACCTCCAGTTAACTCCTTGGGCAACCAGTACCTGACCACCTAAGATAGAAGTGTATTATCCCTTGAGTGCTCAGGGGGACAGCATTATGTAGGGGACCGTTATAATTTCTTTATGGCCCATAATGAGTTCTCCTATTTTACTACACATAGAACCAGCAGATGCTGGTGTATTGGCCAATAAGCTATGCCCGCTCAGGGCGGCCTCTGGTACCAGCTACGGTGCTGTCTATAGACAAAACTTTGGCCTGTATTCTGCCAGAGCGAAAAGATTGCCTCTCTTGGTGCCACTGACAGCTCTCTCATTTTGCCCATTGCTTTTGATTTGTTCATCCTATTGCTGTAGTTGGTACTGTTTCTGTTTATGCAATGTACCCCACTCCTTGCACAGTGACCATCATGGAAGATACCTGTGGTTAGATTGTGAAGCAAGCAAAAGGGGTGGAATGTTGGTCAAATAAGTTTGTAAATATGATATATATGTTTGCTCACTTATAGTTTGTATTGGGTGTGGGGGACAGGCTGTAAGCAGGCCAGGTCATTATAGCCTAAGGCTTAGTGTTAAGACTAAGCTTTTCCCCACACCCTTGACTGATTGCATGATGTGGGTGGTGCACTCTCATGAGGAATCCCATTATGCCTCAGATAAGTGACTTTGTATCAGAGACTTCCTTGTTTGTATATTGGATTAAAGGTTTTGATTTATACACTATAAAGTGGGGCAGACTGGGAGCTTGCTCTCTCTCTCGGTTCCTGCTATCACCATTGCAGGGGGCCTCCTTGATCCCTTGCCCTTCATGGGAAAAGCAGGTTTTCTGCTTTTACCTTGTCTTTTCTTGTGGCTTGCCTGTCTTGGTGAGACACCAATAAACAGAATGGCCCACCATCCTCCAACTCCACCATTTTTTTACTGTCTGCCCAAATCCAATGGGAACTTGCATGTGAATGGCCACAATGTCGGCTCCTGGCCTTACAACCATGAAAAGGCAAGAAAAGGTGACAATTAGAATAAAAATCAATCAAAACCAATCCACAAATGACACAACTAATAGAATTAGCATACAAGCACATTTGAACTGATATATAACTGCATTCCATATGTTTCAGAAGGTTTAGGAAAGACTGAGCATTTTACCTAGAGATGAAAAATATACTAGGTGGGATTAACAGCAGATTAGACACTGCAGAACAAAGACAAGAAAGTTTAAAAAGATAGCAATAAAAATTATGCAAAATGAAACAAAGAAAAAAGGTACAGAAAAAAATAACATCAGCCTGGCATATGGTAGCACAGTGGATAATGCATTGACCTGGAATACTGAGGTTGCTGGTTCAAAACCCTGGGCTTTCCAGGTCAGGGCACATACAACAAGCGACCAATGAACAACTAAAGTGAAGCAACTATGAGTTGATACTTCTCTCTCCCCCACACCACCTCTTCTTTCTCTGAAATATCAATAATAATAATAATAATAATAATAATAAAACATTATCAGTGATCTGTGGAGCAACTTTGAATAGCTGGAGATATGTGTATTTGGAGTCCATGGCAGGGGAAGGGACAGAAAAAATACTGAAGGGAATAAAGGTTGAAACTTTTCCAAATGCTCAACTAAGACTAAGCAAAAAGAGAACTAGTCATATGCTCATAGCTAAACATGTAAATCACCACAAAAGTGACAATTACAAACAAAGACCATTACAGAGGTGTTATACTGGTGATTCAGATTTGAATATCGTACATGGTTTTCTTCCTTGGGTGGGACTACTGGTATATTTCAGGATGTTTGTCAACCCTAAAGCTCATGCAACCCTGGGCTTGCCTGGTCAAGGCACATATGATAGTTGATGCTTCCTGCTCCTCTCCCCTTCTTTCACTCTCTCTCTCCCCTCTCTAAAATCAATAAATAAAACCAAAAACAAAAACAATAAAAAAAAAAAAACTAAAGTTCATGCAATGTCAGAAATATCTCCCAATCATTATGCCCAAAAAACAAAAGTCACTCCCTAGAGCAGCGGTTCTCAACCTGTGGGTCGCGACCCCAGCGGGGTCGCCTAAAGCCATCGGAAAATACATAATGCATATCAGGTATTTACATTCTGAATCATAACTGTAGCAAAATTACAGTTATGAAGTAGCCACCAAAATTATGTTTTGGTTTGGGGTCACCACAACATGAGGAACTGCATTGCAGGGTCACGGCATTAGAAAGGTTGAGAACCACTGCCCTAGAGTGTGTGTGGCACCACTTCTTTGAGAACTATTAGTTTAGAATAGACTGGGGGCCAGCAAACATGAGCTGCATTTATATGACCTGTGAGCTAAGGATGGGTTTCCATTTTTATAAGGTTTTAAAGAGGAGAAGGAAGGAGAGGAGGTAGAGAAGGAGGAAAAAAAGAGGAGAAGAAAAAGAACATGAAGATCAGGAAGAATAAAACTAGGAGAAGGAGAAGAAATGGGGAAGTGACAGATTATATGTGGCCTATGATGCCTAAATAAGATATTGCTGACACCTAGTCTAGACTAGACTCCAGAGGAAAGGGCATAGCATATGGTCTATTCCCGCAAAGAGTTTATAACCTAATGGGGGATGTGCCTTTTAGGATACAATCAGAGAAGCAGAACCACTATGAGTGATATGCAATAAGGGATTTATTTTTTTAGAGAGAGAGAGAAACACAGACAGGAAGGGAGAGAGATGAGAAGCATCAACTCATAGTTGCAGCACCTTAGTTGTTCATTGATTGCTTTCTCTTATGTGCCTTGACGGGGGGGGGGGGGGGAGGGGGGGGCTCCAGCTGAACCAGTTTGGACTATACAATTGTGAGAATTGGTAAAGAAGTCTGCAGCAGGCTGATGCCTTTGTGTCTAGTGGTGGCTGGAAATCACTGCAGATTGATAGGACCATCACTCACAAAGAAAAGCTACACACGAAAAGCGAGGACAAACTGGAACCCAGCAGAACCAACTGGAACCCAGAAAGACAAACTAGAGCCTATATCTGTCCCTCACCACCTCCAATCTCATTAATGAAAGCAACCTAAAGAAGCTGGAACCCTTTGTCACAGAGCTGCACACGTGCCCCCATCCTTCCCACATGTTCCCATACACGACGGGCTATCCCAGCATTGCGCCCATCACACAATCCTGTAGTTGACTGCCTCCTTGTTTGTGTCCTCAGCTGGACTCCCAACCCTGGCAGTGGGGGCTGCATCTATCTCTGTCATTATGTCCCTAGCTCCCAGCATAATATTTAACACAGAATAATTGTTCATTCATTATTTTCCAGACAAATGAGTAAAAAATTCATCTACATATCAAGTAAAAATTAAGCTGGGCAGAAATAAAGCAGGTGACTCATTAGAAAGAGAGGTGTTCCCATTATTCTACATGTATAAATTCTAATGTTAAAGGTGTTGTGGTTGCTTCATGTTATCTGGTGGGCTTCAATGGTAGATTTAAGGTTTGGGTTAAGGGTGCCTAAAAATCCAGAGCCCCCAGTGTGAGGTTGTAGTTAATTGACTTGCTATTCTCCCACTTAATGGCTTCCTGACCTTCACTTTGAAATGTAGCAGAAATGTCAGGGAAAGCTTACATTGGAAAGGGACCTGACAATTAGAGGAGTTTAAATCACAATAGTTGTTTGTAAAAGCCTAGTTACAAGTCCAGAGACACTGCAAACCTGTGGGAGGAGGAGGGACTGGCTTACTTGAAGCCTCTGCCGGTTGACTGGCCAGGGACATTCTGAACTAGCCCAGGACTCCTTTAGACAGTTGAGCCAAGAGATAAACAGTTTGTAGAAACTGTGGTACCACTTCAATCCACATACAAAAAAATTTTACTTTGTACCTGTAGAGATAGTGATGTCAGCTGCTTTTTCCAAGACCCCTAAGTAGACTATAAAATCCCTAGCTAACTCTCCCCCTTGCCAACAGGGCTCAGTCAGTTTCAGTACACTTGCACCCAGGTGTTTTAAATAAACAATCCTTTGAAACATACCAGCCTTGTGTTTTCAGTTCAGCTCTCCCAGGTGCCCACCCATAGACACGGGAAGGGGTTTAGTCTGTCAGCTATCTCGTATGGGATAATACAGTCCAGACGTGGAGTTCTCTCCAGGTCTGACCTAGTCGGGGGTTTATACCCACCTGCCAGTTTCCAAGGGAGTCTGATAATAGGCTTTCCCCTTCCCCAGTGGACTGGTCACCCCAGCTTCAACCTTTCAGTAGCCAAAAGCAATTCTCAAAGTAAACAGAGAGAGCTCACCTAAAGGGTGGGTACTTCACTATGCTGGTCCTTGGGAAATGATGGTGCAGGTGCTTGCCCCTTATACCAGAAGGCTGAACTAAACTAGCCAGAGACCTTCATAGGGGACCTTCTGGCAGACAAGAAACAGCATGCCTGGTACACCATCCATGGGTTACAGGAAATAAAGAAATGCCTCCACCATGTGAAGACTGACCAGGACACAGGCAAGAAAATGTCAGGTAAGAATTCACCAAGATTCTATTCACAGACACATCATAGTTATTATTACCATTAAATAATAGCTTATGTTTATAGAGCATTTAGTCCATTATTTCAAGTAATCCCCACAGTGAACTCTATAATATCACCACTGCATATGTGGAGAAATTGAGGCTTTGAGAGGTGAAGTTGCTTGCCCAAGATTGCAGAGCGAGGAAGAGTCAGAACTGGTATGGAAACCACCTCACATTTTATCCAGAAACCCAGCTCCTCACTGCCATCTAGTTTAGGAAACTGGGCTAGACCTTGAGAAAACATGAGTCTAGGATTTACTTTAACAAACAAAAGCTGTTTTCTTACAGTAAGTATTTAAATAATTTTAGTATACACTGAAAATCTATTTTAGGATTAAAATTTCAAAGCTAGTGCTTTGAATATCTAATAGATATATCTGTATATTATATACAGATATAATATATGATATCATATTAAGTACTAAATGCAGTGAATTAGAAAATACAAGCAAAAAAAGAAATCAAAACAACAAAAACCCAAACATTATATAAAACATCACCTGCTTACTAATGTATTAAATGATTAACAAATGTGAGCGATTATGGTATTTACAAAATACAAATCCAGGCTTTCCTAAAAATCTCTATTTGTTCTGGGTTAGTAATACATTTTAGAGAATTTTGGTAATTTGATTACTATGTTTAGAACCACCTAAACTTAAATCAGAGCCCAAAATATGTAACACACTTTTACACACATCAATATTATAGATACAATAGATTCAAATTAATTTCACAAGTATTTTTGATGATGTTCTGTAAACTGAGATATAAAGATGAGTAAGATTGGTTTCTACCTTCACAGGAACTGCAGATAGTGGGGGACACAGAAACCTTGGCAAATGACTGCAGAATGAGACAAATGAGATAATAAAAGCCCAATGTACAATAGAAAATGCAGATAGAAATTTTACTCGGTATGCATACCCATTAAAATACTAAGGAACCCCCCCCCTTAAAGTTGGCTACTTTCACCTTTTATTAAACATATTTTTATATTCAAGTGAAATGTTTTCTATCCAGTTTAATTTCTTTCATATCCTGAATCCCTTTATTTTGGGGTTATCATAAAATGATGTTTCTTCTCGTGAGTGCAGAATTTGTTATTACCCTACCTCTAACCCTAACTGAATATTACTATGTTTTAGCTTTTTTATTTGAAAATACAAAACAATATAAAACCTAAAATTTTGAAACATAAAATGTCTTTGGAACTTCAACTATAAATTTAAAGGTATAAAGAGCTTTATTTTTGCCAAAAGAACACTAGATTTAATCTTTAGATGAATCGTTTGGTAATTCTATATTTCTATAAATACATGGAAGTAGCAATCTAGTCTTAAAAGTTGTAAGAAAACATTATATTTCTAGTTAGGAAAACTTTACATATGCTTTTCCCAGACCCATGCTTGCCTTAACAAAAATTTATTTTCTCAACAGCTGACTCTTCAAAGTATCTTAACGAATCCCTATCACTCTACAAACAATATTACTTATTATTTGCTAATATTCAAAAGTCTAAAATAACCGAATCCTGGGGAATATCTTACCATAAAAATATCCTAGGGAATATCTTACCAAAATCCAAAATGCCAAATTCTTCAAGACAAACAGTACAATTTCTTCAACAACAAAAATGCAGTTGTTTATTTTTTTTAAGAGGATTGGAGAGAAATCTAAGAAACAGATATAAGAGAACGTATCAGCCAAATGAAATGTGACCATTAACTGCATTCTAATTCAAACCAATTAAACAAAAACAGTTTTGAGACAATTGAGGCTATTTAAACATTGCCTGGAGTAAACTGAAGCTATTAATGAATTATTTAGGTGACATAATAGTTTTGTGATTACACTGCGGGTCTTCTTATCTCTTGGAGAAATGTTCAAAAATATTTATGGATAAAATGATAGAATATCTGATATTTCATTCAAAATAATCCAGTGGGGAGAGGACTGTCAGGGAGTAAAGCTAAAACAAGGTTGGCCTAGATGAGAGGTACACAGAGATTAATTATACTACTCTCTCTAGCTTTGTATATATATATATGTTTGCAAGTTTCCATTATTTAAAAAAGGGGCTTAAAATTAAAAGCAAAAATAAGTACTACGTGAAATGCAACACACTATATTTCATTGAAGTTACCTAGGATAACACAATAATTTGGGAATAGAAACTGCTTTACTAGCTGAATAAATCACAGTTATCCCCAAATATTCCTAAATACTGACTTCAATATACCTACTGCATTCTAAGAATAAGAAAATGAAGTTTATATTCAAGTATTTCTTTAATATGCATTCATTTTACCATATATGCCTTGATTATATTAAGGTAGTTGAGCAACAGGGAATGGTGTTGAACTGAATTTCAGGCTGAACTCCCAAATCTTTTTTTATACACCTAATTTTCTGGGGTGTTTTTTGGGGGGAGAGAGGGTGGCACATTTTGATAGTATTAGCTATCACCTATTTAAGTTCTTTGAACCCAGTGGTGTATGTGGAATCAATAAATACTTAAAACACATTTAAATAATTTCAGTGCTGATATGAAAAAGCAGCCACTAAAACTATTTTTGTAGAGATTACAGGAAAGTAACATTAGCAATTCGCATAAGATTACAATTTATTGTAGATTGGAATCAGATGTTAACGTGGAAAACATCTTTTCCTAAGTACTGGGGTGAAAGATTGGTGCAAAATCTTAGATGAAATTTGCTCCTAGCCTTTTTATCCCAGTTTTGATGTCAGTATAAATATTTTTCTCATAGTTTCTGCTGTTTCTCTGAATTTTCTTCAGTATATTATTGCTTTCCAATCCAAATGAAAGATTCAAGGAAGGCTGGTTTAGGCCGACGGGAAAAGAGAATCATTACTGAACCGTTAGCTACCTTCCATGAATAAGCAAGTGCCGCAGTTGTCGAATGCTCAGTGTTGTCGGGATCTGGGCGCTTAGAACACCACGGCCCCGCGAGATCGCACCCGCGCGGGGCGCGTGGGCACAGACACGCAGGCGCTTCGGCTCCAGCTCGCCCGACCCCCAGGTGCCCTCGCTCCTTCTCAGCAGGGCCCCACCCCCACTCCCACGCCCCCCTCTGACCTGAGGGTGAGCTAAGGGCGGGCGCTCCCGCAGCCCAGCGTCCTCACCCCTCCTCGCCTCGCCCAGGCCCAGAGCAGCCCAGCGACTAGCGCACATTAGGACCCTCACACGTCGTCGGGACCCAGGGCCTCGTACGGGGTGCGAACTGCAGGCAGCGCAGGGTCAACATTCCGCAGAGGAATTGCGAGGCCGTGCGGGGCCGTGCGGGGCACGGGCTGCCTACCACAATGCCCGACGGCTGGCCGGGGTTCGCTGTACCGCTGACGCCTGCATCCAGGGGTGGCTGGGTTCTCGGGGGCCACGAGGGGAGAGAGAACGAAAGTCTTACTGGGGAGGAAGAAGCCAGTCTCGGGACTCTGACTAGTTCGAAGTCGGCCAGGGTTCGGCCAGGCTCTGTCCTCTCGGTGACCTTCCTGGGGAAAACGCAGGGCAGAGCCTCGGGCGAAAGGCGGGGAACGCGCCGCGCGCGCCCTTCGACGCCGCCTGGTTTGCTGCTCGGAGCCCCGGCCTGTTCCAGGCGACCTCGGGCTTGTGGTTCAAAACCCAGACACGACCTCGAGCTTGTGGTTCAAAACCCAGACACGACCTCGGGCTTGTGGTTCAAAACCCAGACACGACCTCGAGCTTGTGGTTCAAAACCCAGACACGGACCCGTCCCTCTGCCTAAGAAGGGTCCTCAGGAGTTTCTTAATCATCGAAGTCAGAACTTCCTTCACTTTATGAGGGGATTCGCTAGGGTCATCGGGTACTGGGAGGCTCGGAGGAACCCAGGGTCTGGCGCAGAGGACAGGAAGACTGGCCGCTGCTGTCACTGCGAGCGGGCAGGACTGGAGGGAACGCCTCTCCATGTTCCCCGCTCGCTCTCGCCCCAGCCTCTGCGCCGCCAGCCCTCCGGCTCCGCTCCCTGGGCCGCGCTGTACACACCGAGCTTCCCGGCCTCCAGGAGAGGAACGGTTCGCGGACGACCCCACGACCCCGATCCCGTCGCGCAATCCGGAAGCGACATACCCTGCACGCAGGGATTTTAAATGGACCCGTGCTCTTACCCACGGCCGCGCATCAGAAGCCCAGGACTCAAGGTGCCGGACGGTCCTGCGCAGAACCAGCGGGATCCAGAGTACCTGCCTCGGGTTCCGTGCGGTCCCGAACGCAGCTAAGCCTGAACACCGCGCCGCGCACGAGGCGCCCTGTCCACGTTCCGCCATGGAGCGTTCCTGCCGAGGGGCCTGCAGCGCCCCAAAAGCCGGACCTCTCCATGCCCCGGCCGCGCATTCGGCCACGTGGACCCCAAGCGCCCAGTTCCGTTGGAGAACAACGTTTAATTTACTCTTCCACTGAATGAGGTTTTTCTCGAAAATTCATCGTTCCATACAGTTTCATTAGGTAAAAATTAGGAACTTGGGGGCCGGCTTGAGCCGGATTCTGACCCGCAGTCACCCCTGTCGGCGGCTGTGCTGGTCTGGCCTGGGGTAAAGGCAGAGAAGAAAACTCGGCGTCTCGTGCGAGGAGGGTGTGGCGCTGGGAGAGCCCGAGGATCTTACCGGCAGCTCTCTGCCTGGCGCTCTGACGGTGTTTATTGACAGAATAAATGAATGTATGTGGCCTGGAGATGACACAAAGGGAAAGAGAGAATTGGAATGTGAATGGATGAGTTCTGGACAAGAAAACAAGCTCCCTTTATTTTCGGCTTGTTTCCAAACTCTTTGATTGGCCCAGACCTGCAGAATTTGCTAAAAGGATCTTAAAGCTGAGATTCTGAGGGTCAAAGTTCACGAATGGTCAAAAATCCAAGGAGGAAGAAGTGGATGAAGGAAAAGGAGATACGGGAAGGACCCACCTGTAGCCTGAGGATAGGGACCTATTGGATACACTCCTTTTCTGTGGACCCAATTTTGAAAGTTCTAATGCTTTTTTTTTCTAAATGCTTTCACCCCCATAAACATTGGCCACTACCTTTCAAATTGACCTGAAATAGTCCCCCAACTTATTCAAGAGAAAAAAAAATAAACGTCTTAATGAAATGATTGAAGACTGTATTTAGATTTCCTCCAGTTCTTTTATTCTATAGGTTTTATACATATTAAATCCCGTATTTCAAAAGACAGGACTTCTTCAATGTCAACTATTCAGAAGTTTTAAAAGCCACTTTGAGAATGAGATGTTTCTATGTCAATAATAAATAAGAATTGTAAAATTAAGTTGTTTAATTGGGAGGAAAGAACTAGTTTTATTTTTTTTCTTAAAAATTTTTTTTAACTTACTCATTTTAGGGAGGAGAGAGAGAGAAGGGGCAGGAAGTATCAACTCCCATATGTGCCTTGACCAGGCAAGCCCAGGGTTATGAACCAGCAACCTCAGTGTTCCAGGCCAACACTTTATCTACTGTGCCACCACAGGCCAGGTGAAAGAACTAGTTTTAAAAGAAGTTCCATTTATAAAGCAAATAATGAGAATGTGAAATAACCAATGTCGTGTAATAATTTAGCGCTTTATTTAGTCTACATAGCCAGGTTTAATTTTAACAATTCTTCATGGAAGTTGGCACATCAGACACACAGATCAGAAATAAATGCTCCGAAATTAAAATTCCTCTTATATTACACATTGACTTCATGAAGACAACAAGAACATGAGCACTTTGTACTGGACTTGGGAATAAAACTTGCAGTTCCCAGGGAGTGGCGAAGGGGAAACTGCTGTGCATTGGACGTTGTATCTTTGTTTTTCTTTTCACGCCAGAACAAAACGCCCCACTCACGTTCACAGTTCCTCCGGAAATGTGCAAATCAGAAAAGCCCTGCAAATCACAAATGGAGGCTGGAAAAGAAAAGGGGAAACTTGACACCATGGGAGGTTTAAGTTGATGTTGCCTAAGCAACTTGACCCAGCTTTTCCTTTGTAAATATTTCGTAGCGAACCGAAATTAGTGGTTGTTTTGCTGCAGGATGCTAATGAATACACCTCGTCCGGGCTGAGCAAGCTGGAGTGCGCCAGGACAGGCGTGGCGGAGAGCGGGACCCGGGTCTCTCTGCCCCCCAGCTTGGTTCCAGGTTCGCCCCGGAGCTGGCGCCAGGACAGGCGTGGCGGAGAGCGGGACCCGGGTCTCTCTGCCCCCAGCTTGGTTCCAGGTTCGCCCCGGAGCTGGCGCCAGGGCAGGGGTGGCTGATACTCAGAATGCCGACGAGGTCCCCTCTGCTCCCGACTTCGGCCTGGAGCCCTCTGCTCCGGGCTGCCACGCCAGCAGCGCTGCAGCTGCGGACAGGTGCCGGCCCAGCGGCGCGCCTTTGCTGGTACAGTCCTCTGGCTGCTGCTGCTGCTGCTGCTGCTGCTGCTGCTGCAACATCGTCCGGGTAGTGGAAGCGGCGGCGGACAGGTGGAACCAGGGAGCAGCGGCCTGGGTACGCAGCTGGCACGACGGGAGCTGTAGCAGGTGACAGTAGCCCCACGGGGTCGGGGGCAGACGCTGCGCGGTCCCTGTACCCCCTTCTCGGACCCCTTGCATGATGCTCTCGATGCTGAAGGAGGTGCATCCGCCTCCCGGCCGCGACGCACGCCCCTTCTCCTCCTCCCAAGGCTGGGAGCCCAGTGAGGGATGCACCGCTGGAAGTGCGGCGCCGGGAGTCACCAGCTCCGCGCCTGGCGCTTTCCTGGGAGCCTCAGAGCAGGCAGGGGCGGAGAGCAGCAGGTAGCGAAGGGGGTGCGGGTGCAGCAGAGCGCACGGGCGAATCCCGGGGGCGGCGGCAGGGGCGGGGCGGGGGCCCAGCTGCCGCGGGGCCGGGGGCCCGAGCAGCAGTCCCGGGTAGGGGCTGTGCAGGACGGCGGGGGCTGTGGGCAGCGGGAAGGGGTGGTGCAGGTGGGCTCCCGGGGGAGCGCGGTGTCGCTTGAAGCGCTTCCTGCGCCGGAGGAAGCTGCCGTTGTCGAACATGTCCTGGGAGGCGGGGTCCAGGCTCCAGTAGCTGCCCTTGCCGGGGTGGCCGGGCTCCCGGGGGATCTTGATGAAGCAGTCGTTGAGGGAGAGGTTGTGGCGGATGCTGTTCTGCCAGGCGGGGAACTTGTGGCGGTAGTAGGGGAAGCGGCCGCTGATGAAGGCGCAGATGCCGCTGAGCGTGAGGCGCTTGTGCGGACTCTGCAGGATGGCCATGGTGATGAGCGCGATGTAGGAGTACGGGGGCTTTGCGGGCTGCGGAGCGTCCCCGGAGGCCGCCGCGGACACCGGCGAGGCCCCGAACTGGGTACCAAACTCGGGGGAACCGCTCGGGGAGCCGTCGCTCTCGCTGCGCTCCCGGGGCCGCGCGCTGCCCTGCGGCGCCCCGTGCGGCTCCAGCCGGCGCAGCTGCTCTAGGAACTGTGGACGCTCCTCCGCCTCCTCGTCGTCCTCTTCCTCCTCCTCGTCTTCATGTTCCTCCTCTCCCAGGATATCGACCTCGCCATCTGCCCCTTCGGAGCCCTGGAGTCTGCGTGGCGGTGTGGAGGAAAGACGCTCAGCTCTCGGCAAGTTCATGGAGGAGGTGGCCGCGAGCAGGGAGGGTGGCAGCCGCTCACCTGTCTTGCAGTGGGGCTGGGCTGGATGCCAGGGTTAGAGTGTTCCAAGAAGTAGGAACAGTCCTGGTGACTCTTGTAGGTGTTCTTGACTTCCGATTTCTCCTCCTTTACAACACCCAAATCCAGCAAAGACGCACTTTGCCTTTTATTAAAGAAAGCTTCCTGGAGTCTCTGTGTGATGGACTCTCCCGCCCCTTTATACCACTTCTTGTCCTACCTCAGAGCGCTCCCATTTCCTCGCCACGCAATCCAATGATGACGGTCCTCTGCGCATCAGCCTGCCCGGGAAGAGCCTCCAGCCTCCGCCTCCATTCACCCACCCGCCACCAGGGAAGATGCTCCGCTCCTCAGGTGAGCCAGCGGGTCGCGCCCGGAGTTCCATAGGCTCTGTTAATGTGCTTTTAAAACTGCGCAAGTAACAAGAGGATAGAAAAATATGATACCCAACCATCAACTATCACTGCTATATTCAGGCCTCTCTCCTGAAGGACAGAAGGGGGCACTGAAATGTATATGGTGTTTGTCAAAGAATGTGTAAATAAGATTATGTTTTCATGTTTCGTAGCTGGTTCATCGCCCATTTTCATTGATGGATACTGTCCTAATCCAGAATGATGAGCTGAAACCTTTTAAATGTTCTAACTATATCCCCGAGCCCAGGGGGTGGTGAAGGGCTGTTGCATTGTTCCTACCACTCTCATACCAGCTTCCCAAAGTGTTCTCCCAGACTCAAGTTTCCAGAAAAGGCTGAAATGTCCTGGCACTAGATGGTGGGAAGTCAGAGCAGAGGGCAGCAGGAGGGCTGGAGGAAAGCCCCCTTTAGCAGTGATTTTCCAACTTTTTTGAAAATTAATCACAGTAGGAAATGCACTTTACAACACAATTACACATATACAGATGTGTATATAACTAAATTGAGTTTCATAAAATACACTTACACTAGTGTAATCAATATTTTTCTTTTTTAGTGACCACAACCAACTAAATTTATTTTGCCACAGACTAATCAGTATAGACCTAGTTTGAAATATCTTGTTTTCACAAAATGGCTTTATACCTTAAAGAGATGCACCTAGGATGTGAGGAGATCCTCTCTCCCTCTACCCCCCACCTTCATTCAGAAAAGGAAACACAAAAAAACCCCACCACATTAAGCCATATAAATATAATAAATACTAATAAGTAATTATAATAAACACAATAATAAATAACAAAACAAGTGAGGCAAGGAGAGGCTGCAGTTTCAGTCACTGGCTGTCATTCATTACTCACATGGGAGAGGAGTGATATGACAGGGAAGCTTTATTTAACTCACTTGACATCTTTGGAGGTAACAAGATTTTAGATGGCTACTTTTAAATCAACTGATAAAGTAGCAGTCCAGTAGAATATAACTTAATGTGTTATATAAATAGGAATCTTATGGTAAAATACTAAGTCACAGTATATCCTCATAATTTAAAACCCACCTACTTATAAAAAAAAGTTGAGGTGGCATCTAATAAAAATGCAGCATAAAAGAATATTGTATTATGCCATTGATTGTCACATAATAAATTTTCCATTAGTGTTTGTAAAATAGTGACTTTTTAGCCAAAAGTCAGAAGCCAGCTAAAAGGTCAAAATATAATTTAAAAGTAGTTTAGTACCTTCAGGATAAAAAGTAGTTTAAGGTATGTCTTCAGGATAAAATTTTGAAAACAGCTATCTTACTCCAGAAGTGTTTAACTAGTAAGGCTTCCCAGTTATATGTAATTTAAAGTAGAACAAATAACAGAAGATTTTGAGTAATATATTTGTGTCTGAAACCCATTAACACATGTGTGATCTACTAAATGACATTCTGGAGGGCAGAACAGGTGTCTTATTCAACTTTAGATTCCCAGATCCTCCCCTCTCAACCCCCTGCAGGTAAGGCATAGATTTTGGCATAGAAATCAAAATTACTTGGGAAAGGGCTTATTGTTAGTTTTCCTACAGTCAACTTCTATTGGGATTAGGGTTATTTAAAAATGAAAGGGAGGAGGTGGAACACACTCAGAAAGAAAAAATCTAGGGGGGTATGTCAAAGGGCACATAGGAGACAATGGAAAAAACTCCCAATAGCCAAAACTGGGACAGTTTAAACAAAATGAAGTGGTATTGGATTATAACCCAAAGTTTAAAATAAATACCCCTATATCCACACTGATAAAAATAAAGGATTCAGTTAATTAATAAGGAGGGGGAAAGCAAACCTCCCTTGTAGAAGAACTCCAAATAAATGAGGTGGTTACTCAGCCCTTGAGGAAGTATAGAACCCCACTCCTTTATTGGACACAGCACATAGTGACTTCCTTCCAGGAAGGACAGCGTGGAAAGGGGTGAAAGGAGTAATTTAAATTGTACAGTGGGGAAACCACACACACTACTTCAGCCAGATGGTCAGTGATCCATGTCAACAAAAACAGACATAAATCATGTTGATAATATATCCCCTTGATACGATGTGATGAAAATGACACTCCATGATCTTTCTCCCCCAGGTCTCAATCTAATCATGGGAAAAAGACACGAACTCAAAAAGAAGAGCATACTATGTTCCTGATCAGTACTTCTCAAAATGACCCATGTCACCAAAACAAGTAAAGTTTAAGAGACTGTCACGGCCAAGAAGAGTCTAAGGAGACATGACTACTGAATGTAACATTGAATCCTGAATAGGATCCTGGAAAAGAAAAAGAACTTTAGGTAAAATATAAGGATATCTGAAAAAACTGTAGACTTGTTAATAATACTGTATCAATATTGGTTCACTAATGTAACAAATGTACCATACTACTGTAAGATGTTAACTGTGTGTGTGTGAGGGGGGTGATGTATGAGAACTCTTTTTCACTATCTGCTCAATTTTTTTTGTAAATCTAAAACTGTTATGAAAAACACATTCTATTAAAAAAAATAAACATAGCCCTGGCCGGTTGGCTCAGCGGTAGAGCGTCGGCCTAGCGTGCGGAGGACCCGGGTGCGATTCCCAGCCAGGGCACACAGGAGAAGCGCCCATTTGCTTCTCCACCCCTCTGCCGCGCCTTCCTCTCTCTCTCTTCCCCTCCTGCAGCCAAGGCTCCATTGGAGCAAAGATGGCCCGGGCACTGGGGATGGCTCTGTGGCCTCTGCCTCAGGCGCTAGAGTGGCTCTGGTCGCAACATGGCGACGCCCAGGATGGGCAGAGCGTTGCCCCTGGTGGGCGTGCCGGGTGGATCCCAGTCGAGCGCATGCGGGAGTCTGTCTGACTGTCTCTCCCCGTTTCCAGCTTCAGAAAAATGCAAAAAAAATTTAAAAAAATTAAAAAAAAAAAAAAACATAATAAAAAGGACATCACAGCCAAAAGGTAAAAACTTAAATGTCCATCACTAAGGAGTAGATAAACAAAATGTGTATATAAATAGAATTTATTTAGCAATTAAAAGGGACAAAGTGCTGATACAAGCTACAACATGGTAAGTCATGAAAACATTAAAGTAAATGAAAGGAGACCTAAACTGAACACCTATAGAGACATAGAAAATAGACTAGCACTTGCTGGGAGAAATTGGAATAACTGCTAATGGATACAGGGTTTCTTTTAGGAGTAAGGTATATTAAATTACTGTATATGAATTGTATCTAGCCTGATCAGGTGGTGGCGCAGTGGATAGAGCTACAGATTGGGACATGGCTGATCCAGTTTCGAAACGTCAAGGTCACTAGCTTAAGCCCAGGCTCACCAGCTTGAGCGCAGGGTTGCTGGCTTGAGTGTGGGATCATAGACATGAACTCATGGTCAATGGCTTGAGCCCAAGGTTGCTGGATTGAGCAAGGGGTCACTAGCTGTGCTGTAGCCCCTGGGTCAAGGCACATACGAGAAAGTAATCAATGAAGAACTAAGGTTCTGCAATAAAGAATTGATGCTTCTCATCTCCCTTCTAGCCTGTCTTTCCCTGTCTGTCCCTCTCTGTCTCTGTCACACACACACAAAAGAATTGTATCTAAATAAAGTTGTTATACAAAATATATCAATATGTTAAAAAGAGCTGTATCAATAAAAACTAAATTGAATGCTTTGAAAAGACTCCATTATGGCATGTCACTCTAAAAAAAGGAACGGAACTCTTACTGTCCAGTCCCATCATATCTTTAGTGTTTCCTTAAGAATCAAAAACTTTAGGCCCTGGCTGGTTGGCTCAGTAGTAGAGCATCTGCCCAGCATGTGGGTGTCCTGAGCTCAATTCCTAGTCAGAGCACACAGGAGAAGAGACCACCTGCTTCTCCACCCCTCTCTCCCCTGGCAGCCATAGCTCAATCGATTGATTCAATTGATAAATTCAAGATTGAGCTTGCCCAGGGGCTGAGGATGGCTCCAATGGCCTCTGCCTCAGGAGCTAAAAACAGTTCAGATTGCCGATCAATGAAGCACCACTCCATAGGGGCTTGCTGGTGGAGCCAGATCAGGTTGCATGTGGGAGTCTCTCTGCCTCCCCTGCTCTCAATTAAAAAAACAAAACAAACAACGACAAAAACAAAACAACAGACCTTGAATGGTTGACATTATCACTGTTGACTTCATAAATAATCTTGGTGAAAATACTTTGCCCCAGATTACACAGCCAAAATGCAGCAGAGCTAGAATTAAAGCGCAGCTCTGACTCAAATATCAGCTGATTTATTGGGCAATATGCTGTCACAAAATATGGGTATTTTCTCAATGAATGGATTCAGGAGGCAAATGGATGAAAACAGAGAAGTTATATATAAAAGATATAGAATACAGGCAAAGGGACATTGACCTGCTTCCTTTTTATTGTGACCTTGTTGGAGCTTTTACTTGAAGTTTTGATTTGTTTTGTTCTTTGTGTCTGGTCGAATAACCCCTTTGAGTATTTCCTGCAGTGGGGGTTTTCTGGTGATAAATTCCCTCAGTTTCTGTATGTCTGCAAAAGTTTCTATTTTTCCTTCATATTTGAAGGATAACTTGGAAGGATATAGTATTCTTGACTGGTAATTCCTCCCTTTCAGTACTTTGAATGTTTGGGTCCACTCTCTTCTGGCTTGTAGGGTTTCTGTTGAGAAGTCTGATGATACCCTAATGGGCTTTCCTTTATATGTTATGTTCTTCTTTTCCCTATCTGCCTGGAGGATCCTTTCTTTGTCATTGATTTTTGACAATTTTATTACGATGTGCCTTGGAGTAAGTTTGTTTGGGTTGAGGTAACTTGGCGTTCTGTTTGCTTCTTGGATTCAAGGCTCTAACTCTCTCCATAGGCTTGGGAAAGTCTCATCAATTATTTGTTTGAATAGGCTCTCCATTCCCTTATCTCTCTCTTCTTCTTCTGATATACCCATTATTGTTATATTGCTCTTTCTGACAGAGTCAGACAATTTTTGTAGAGCTGTTTTTTAAACTTGTGAGTCTCTCCTCTTCTCTCTGTAGCATCTCTACTTGCCTGTCTTCAATGTCACTTGCCTGTCTTCTGTCTGTCTTGTTCTATTAGCTAAGCTTGCTACTTCAGTTTTCAATGCATGTATTGAACTCTTCATGTTTTTAGAGTTTCAATCTCCATGGTGAGCTCATTACGTTGCCTATTGGTGTTTTTCTTGCATCTTGTTGAATATTTTCAGAACTTCAATTTTGAATCTCTATCATTTAACTGTAAGGTTTCCATGTGATTAAGATATTTTTTCTGAAGATTTTTCATTTTCTTTCTGAGCTACATCTGTCTTGTATAGCCATGGTATTTTATTTCTTCCTTGATGGAATTTGAGTGGTGTTTTTAAGAAACTCTAACAAAAACAACTTAAATATTAAAAAATAAAAATATAAAAGTTTTAAAAAATATCAAGTAAAAAAGAAACCAAAAAAAGTCATATGTAAACAAGACACTAAAAAAATAAAAAAATATAAAAATTAAGGAAAATAATATTCAAACGAGAAAAAAGGAATAATAAAAAAATGGATAAAAAAAGGAAAAATAAATTTTGGTTTTGAGAGGTTCCTTTTCTCTTCCAGTAGATATTGCTGTATTACAAGTTTTAGCTCTGTGAAATTCCTGGGCTGCCCTCTGCTGAAAGGTTGCTGTTGTAGTGATGTAGGCAGGGCTGCAGTCACGTTGGTGGGTGGGGCATGTTGTGAGGGCTTTCTGGCTTCGGCTTCTGGCTTTACAGCTCTAGCAGTGGTGATCTCAGGCCTCTAAGCACTCCTCCCCATGTCTGAACAGATCAGGGGACCAAATGCAGAGCACCTCTGCTCTTCAGGGAAGAGAGTGGCTCTGGAGAGCTAGCCATGGGGCTTGTCTCTGCCACTCTGCAAACCGTGAGGTGGCATCTGAGAGGCTGGCGGGGGGCTGCACCTTAGTTTTCTTTGTCTCTGCCAAGTGTGGGCGGCAGGCAGACCACAGAAATGCTGGTAGTGACCCTGCACTCAGCCATGGCTTTGGTTTAATTTCTTCCCCTCTGCCTCTCTAACTCACCATTCCTCCTGGAAGGAGACTCAGTCACTCCAGATTTCCCTCTCCATACCCCTCAGACAAAACCCAGACAGCCAAAGCGTCTCTCCTCCCTGTATTCCAGCAGAGAAAAAAAAAAAGTCACTCCAGGTTTGTCTCCTCTCCAGAGCAGACCGTGAGTGCATTTTATCTTCCACCTCCCTTTTCAACCTGTCCCACCTTTAGTCCATTCAGTGCATGGCTCTTTCAGGTGCACCTGCAAGTCTAGCTGGGGTTCCTTTGCTGCATTATAGTTATTCAATTTGTTGAAATTTCAAGGGGAGAGATCAGGAGTATCCCTCACACTGCCACTACTCTGATGTCATTATATGCTTTTGACCTGCTTCCAAACACGAACCATTCAAGATACACAGATGCAATTCTTTTATTTAAAATCCTGAAATAAATTCAAAATGGCATTTTGATAGCTTTCTCCAATCTTTAACAACTATTCGTTTGGGAAAGCTCTTCATGAAATTCCATCTAATGGTATTCACCTACAATGTGAATATTGTTAATGCTGACCTTGTCTGTAGTAAGAATAGGAGAAAATTAAAGATTGTTGAATTATCAAGTTCTCTGCAGTTATACCTGACAGTTTATACCTCATCACCATCAGTTTATGTTAAAACTTAAATAAAAAACAAGATGAATTTAATACCAGTAGTAAAATGTACTTAAAATTAAAAGCTCTATAATATGAATCCTCTAAATATATTACAAAGTGAATGGCTGAGGTTTCTTTACACTATCAGAAAGGCTTAGAATTAATTAAAAATAAGAGATGGTTCCAATTAATTTATTTGATTCAGATTTCTTCCACCTATAGCCACAACAACCTTTAATTTTATAATAAAATGGTGACATTATTTGCTTTCAAATTTTTTTTAATAAAAATTTTTTATGCAATAAGCTGAAGTTCTAAAGGAAACAACAATGTTGAAGTTTTACCACCATTATTATAAATAACTTCCATGGATGAGAAGCTCAGCATATGTAAGCTCCAAAGCCAATCTGATATTTTTCTGAACCTCTATTAAAAAAGAAACACTTCAGAGAATATTGTATTTTATTGTAAAAATGTCAAATGTTTTACAATACTGATATACTATATTTTATGTAGTCTATAAAATAAATATAATTTAACATATACCGGAATTCATAACAGGAAGTAATGCAAAGATCCAGTAAGAAACTCATTCCTAATATTATCACCCAATCTTTTTGATAAGAATGCTTCTGTTATTGACAAATTGATCTTCTTTAAAATGTTGTTCATCGCTTTTCTGTTTCTGTCACAGTAGCCATGAATAGTTGTTTAAGGATATCCTTATCTAAATTTCTGCCTGCAAGAGAACAAAATATGGTGTGATTATACTATGCTTATTAAAATGACACATTTTACCTATCAATTCTAGATCATTAAAAGCTTGATGAGTTTTCAGAAATTTAAATAGTAATTGAGTTCTCAACTTTCTAGTTAAATCCCTCAGAACCCAACTGAAACCTGGATTAATCACTTTTCTAAAGTTGTTTGAAGAGTAAAAGGTCCAATGTTATCACATGATTAAAACAAATACATTAAACACAAGTGTTTTTAGGTTTAAAAAAGGGGTTCTGGTTGGTTAATACTGCTTATTAGCACATTGTATTTTTTTCAAATATATTTCCTGCTTTGCTTTAGAAATTTAACTGTTTGTAACTTACCAATAAGAACCAACCGATTTGTCCTCTCAGTGTCATCTCTCCAGCTCACTGGAGTCTCTTCCAGCTCATACAGCTCATGGATACCTTGGACAATCACTTGCTGTGGTTTGTCTTTGATTGACACCAGTCCCTGCTCAGAGGAGAATGACCAGTCAGCCTCAATTTGAACTTAGAAGCAGAAATCAAGCACTGATGTCAATGGATTCATTTTTCCTATTCCTTTTCAAAATACAAACTCATAAAAAGATGCTGTTAACATTTCTTATTTCCAGTTATTTGTGCATTAAAGAAATCGTTTCTTAAAACCTCCAACTTTTAAAAAATTTTGCTCATTAACTTTTTTCTGACAAAATTAATATATATATTAGGATGTTCCTTCAGTGTTATCATAACAAAAAACTGAAACAAGATAATAAAACATCATATATCAGATTCTACTGATTATGCTACTTTTAAGAATTTTATACGTTTCACAATTTTAGTGGGAAAATTTTACAAGTTAAAAGATTTTGGTGACAATTCGTTTTGAATGAGTTGCAACAAATGGAGTAGATTATAATGAAATACAGAAAATCTTATATTTACCTGCTAAAAGATAATTTTATATTGTTTTGCAGAAATGAGAAATAAATTATCTAAGAAACTGACTCCTACAGAAATTAAATCATTTCTCTGAAATGTTTGTTACACATATTTATTATAAAATTAATATAGATTGAGAAATAGTAAAAGACAAATCACTAACAGTCACCACCACACAATTTTTGTGGCCTTTGGTGTATTTATTTATTTTGGGTGTATGTTCTTCTAGTTTTTCTCTGCCTATACCCAGTTGTTTTCTGATTCTTTTCTCCATTTTTACTGAGATATAACTTACATATAATATTGTTATAATTTGCCTGATCAGGCGGTGGCACAGTGGATAGAGCGTCGGACTGGGATGCAGAGGACCCAGGTCTGAGACCCTGAGGTCGCCAGCTTGAGCGCGGGCTCATCTGGCTTGAGCAAAAGGGCTCACCAGCTTGGACCCAAGGTCTCTAGCTTGAGCAAGGGGTTACTCAGTCTGCTGTAGCCCACAGTCAAGGCACATATGAGAAAGCAATCAATGAGCAACTAAGGTGTCACAACAAAAAACTGATGATTGATGCTTCTCATCTCTCTCTCCGTTCCTGTCTGTCCCTATCTATCCCACTCTCACTGACTCTCTTTCTGTCCCTGTAAAAAAAAAAAGAACAATATTATTATAATTTACGGTGTACAATATATAATGATTTGTTTTCTGCTTTTTGAATTTGATTATGTAATAACAAACTCCTTTGAAAGAACTGCCTAAGCATCAGTTTTGTATCAAGACTTGGAAATATTAGCTGTTACTAGTGTTGATTATACAGTGTGTCCGTAAAGTCCTGGTGCACTTTTGACCAGTCACAGGAAAGCAACAAAAGACGATAGAAATGTGAAATCTGCACCAAATAAAAGGAAAACCCTTCCACTTTCTGTAGGATGATGTGGAAGCATGTGTGCATGCACAGATGATGACATAACACCATGTATACAGCGAAGCAGCCCACGGCCATGCCAGTCAAGATGTGGACGGTACAGAGGAAAGTTCAGTGTGTTCTATGGCTCACTAAATTTGAATCTATGACCAAAGTGCAATGTGAATATCGGCACATTTATAATGAAGTACTACCACATAGAAATAACATTACTCGGTGGGATAAGCAGTTGAAGGAAACCAGCAATTTGGTGGAGAAACCCCGTTCTGGTAGGCCATTAGTCAGTGACGAGTCTGTAGAGGCTATACGGGATAGCTACCTAAGGAGCCCTAAAAAAACCTGTGCGTGAGCCCACATCGAACTGCACTGAGTATGTTTGAAACTGGGAGAGTTTTCCTTTTATTTGGTGCAGATTTCACATTTCTATCATCTTTTGTTGCTTTCCTGTGACCGGTCAAAAGTGCACCATGACTTTACGGACACACTGTATATGTTGATTATACTGGACTGCTATTTATAACAGGAAAGAGAAGGAAGTCTGTGAAGATAAAAACTGTGTTGCTTCAGGCTCTGTTATGATGAGAGGAAGATGAAAGGAAGAACCAAGAGGACAACTGCAGAAAAGCTGTCATATATGTAAGGACAAATTCCAAAATGGGATGGTACGGAATGAGCCTCTGAACTCTGAGTAGAGGTCTTGGTGGCAGTATTAGTATAATGCCAAAATGGCTGCTTTTGTAGGTACCACCCCCTGTTCAGTAGTAGGGAACAAAAGCCAGTTACAGAATGAAGTAAGATCGGCCAGTTGGGATCACGGCATAGACAGGTGCTACAATCATAAAGCAGCAGCAGGGTCAGGAGAGAAGGTTATGCTGTGCTTAACCCAACACAGGTTCACCTGCGTTGCTCTGTAGCTCCAATTCCAGGTAAGGCCATCACAAGAACTGAAGAAATCTCAAACTAAATAGTTTCTCCATGGTCTCACCCTTTGTAATTCTAGTGACCCCAGCAAGCCAGTCCCTAACTGGAGAATCTAATTACTAACAGTAATAATAAAAAGTTTATGCACTTCTGGAAAGACAAGAACAGACACTCAAATAACTGCTGATGAGTTAAGCAATCTAGAACCACTGCCTCCTGGAAAAACACCTTTTGTGACATAAATACTCAAATGTCAAGTAATAAAAATGGGTTTCCAAGCACAGAGCAAGAATTCTTCTAGCCTTTTATAATTCCGCTTACTGTGTGGTAAATGTTTAGTGTCTGCCAGAAGCATCAAGAAGCATGACGTTCAGCTGCAGCAAGATTTCTAATACTATTTCTCTGTTAATGAAGCTCTCTTGGAAAAAGTTAACACAGGAAAACGTTCAGTTCTCTCTAACTCAACTATGTGCCAAGGGGAGGTTTCAACAGGTCAAGCTCATGAGCTGGGTAACTGCTCAGAAGCCCTGGGAGTAGACAGCACAATATAACATTTCAAAGCACATGGGGTGTTTAGGCTGCAACACTAAATAAAGCTGTGCAAATAAATCATGCTTTATGTAGTGATTTCCAAACCTTCTTTCCAGCAATGGGAATAAGAGATAAAAGTATCAGTACTAAAACCAGTGCTTCTGTTTAAAACCAAATATGGTTTTATATATAACAGCCAAGAAAGGAGCTCTGTCAGAAAGTATAAAACTATAAACTGTATACAGCACCTTTAGTCGTATGACCTCCATGCAGCCATCTTCCTTGTTCCTCACATTCTTTTCCCACAGAAGATTCTGCATCAAATGATATTTGAATAAGACTAACCATTGCTAATAGCAACCACTATATAACAATACAGTTGATAACTCATTACTTAGTTTAATATTGCATTCACCTGAATGAATACATTTAGACTTTCTTCTTTTATATTTCCTGGTACTTCAAATGTGACTGTAATAATACTCTGTAAATCAAGAGAGAATTAATGATTTTTATACATTTATTTTATTTTATTTATTCATTTTTTAGAGAAGTGAAGTGAAGAGAGAAAGAGAGAGAGAGGCTGGGGTAGGAGCAGGAAGCATCAACTCTCACATGTGCCTTGCCAGGCAAGCCCAGGGTTTCGAATTAATTATTTTTTATAGTAAAAAATGTTTTTTAAATCCCAAGTTTTAAGATGAAATGGAAGACATTCATAAAAATTTATGTTGCCTAACAATACATATTACATGTAATTTTTACATTAGTATTTGCTGAATTTTGTTATCAGCAACTCCATTTCTGTATCCTGAACGGTTGGTCAAGGATTTAGCATTACAAAGAGAAACTCATTCACTCTTTGCAGTGCCTCCTGGTGCTAAGAAGGAGAGTACTAAGTATATAGAGACAGTTGATTAGCTCTAAGTACTGAGCCAGGCACTTCTGCCTGGGTCACTTCATTTTATCTTTCATTGACTTTTAAAAACAATCTTGTGCAATAAAAAAAATTGTTTCCATTTTATAAATTGGGAGAAATGAGGCTCAGGAAGAACAAACTACCCAGAGCCAGGAGTAAAACTCAAATGCAAAAGTTTAATTTTGTTCTTTGGAAAAAATAAATATAATTTGGTTTATTTCTGACCATATGTCCAGGGGAGAAGAATTCCTAAAGCTGAGAATAAATACTGTGTCATTCTTGGTTTTAAAGATGACATCATTTATTTTTTTATTTTATTTTTTTGTATTTTTCTGAAGCTGGAAACGAGGAGAGACAGTCAGACTCCTGCATGCGCCTGACGGGATCCACCCGGCACACCCACCAGGGGGCGACGCTCTGCCCACCAGGGGGCGATGCTCTGCCCCTCCGGGGCGTCGCTCTGTTGCGACCAGAGCCACTCCAGCGCCTGGGGCAGAGGCTAAGGAGCCAACCCCAGGCCCAGGCCATCTTTGCTCCAATGGAGCTTTGGCTGCGGGAGGGGAAGAGAGAGACAGAGAGGAAGGAGAGGGGGAGGGGTGGAGAAGCAGATGGATGCTTCTCCTGTGTGCCCTGGCCGGGAATCGAACCGGGACTTCTGCACGCCAGGCCGACGCTCTACCACTGAACCAACCAGCCAGGGCAAAGATGACATCATTATTTATAGCATGTTAGCTTTGAGATTTATTTTTCCTCCTGACTATAATAAATCTCTCACTGTCTATGCTAAGGAACTAGAAGCTTAAGATTTCCTCTAGCTAATCACATAATTAAAACCCAAACCTCCATTTTCTACTGTAACCCATAATTCCAAACTTGATGATGAAAATTCACAAAGGCTAAAAACATAATCTGAAAAAAGGACAAATTCCATCTTGGATAATGAGAATAAGATGCTCAACCAAGCTTTAAAACAGGCAGGAAAAACATACTACAGCACTGCTTTTCATTTCCTAGAACTGAAACCCTTAACAGCAATTTTACTCCCCAGTAGAAAATCACACAGACTTAAAGTAGAAAATACAAAAGACCAAAATTTTTTTAGGTAAATATTAAAGACCATCATAAGCACAAAACATATGGGCATTTAGTCTATACTGTTGCTAGTAATAAGAAAAAAAGAAGGCACTTTCTTGCTCAGATGTGAGTCCTGAAAGCCAACTCAAATTGAACTTTAAAGTGCCAGATTTTTACAAGTACTTATTTTGTGCAATAGCCAAGTGGTAGAAACAATGTAAAATTAATGCATAAATGAAAATGTGGTACAATAATGTATTATAACAGGGTGCAATAATAGAATATTTTCATCCTTTAAAAGAAAGGAAATTCTGATGCATGCTGCAGCAGGGACGAATCTTGAAGATATTATGCTAAGTGAAATAAGCCAGTCACAGAAGGACTTGTACTACATGATTCCACTGATATGAGGTACCTACATAGTCAAACTTATAGAAGCAGAAAGTAGACAGTGGTTGCCAGGGGCTGGGGAGAGGGGAAATGGAGAGTTGCTACTCAGTGAGTATGGAGGTTCAGTTATGCAAGAGGAAAATGTTCTAGAAATCTGCTTTTTAACACTGTGCATGTAGCTGACGAACAGTGAACTACACAAATGTTTCTTAAGAGGGCAGAGCTCATGTTATGTGTTTTTATACCACAATTTTTAAAAAGTGTTTATTTAAATCTTAAACACTGCTTTTAAACTATTTGTTTTTATAAGTTTATGGGAATAACACTATGCATTTAGACAAAACAACAGTCTTCTTTCCCCCTCAAAGCAATCACTATAAATAATGCCTAACAAACTATATCAAAATGTATAGAAAATCATATTAAAATACACAGCAAAAGGGGACCAAGTGAAATATAATTTGTCAGTTTTAAATGACAGTAGTAATTTAATTTTCAAAATGCATTTTATTTAAGTTGGATAACTTGGCTTTTAATATAGTACTCTATTGCTTTATTCTTAGCTTAACAAATTTTATATAAGGGAATAATTATTGCTTTTTGCAGGTTAGAGATAAAACAATATTTCTAAGGGGTTCAATTAACTTTAGCATGAAATGAAAAAGTTTTAAAAAATAAGACAATGCATCATGAAGCTCAAAGAGGCAAACATTTTAAAATGAGATGGTTTTCTGTATCTATAAACTCTATTCACATCAGACAAACCCTAAAGAAGATGAAATCCATAAATTCCCAGGGCAAAGATGAGGGTCAATTCACAATCCACAACTGGCTCTACTGATTAGTTACACATAGCTTGACACTTGGGTTTTCTCACTGACCTTCCTACACCACAACCCCAGGTCCTCCTTCTAAGGGAGTAAACAAGAAATCCATGAAATATACAGAACTCCATTAAACATCATTCAGAGATAAAACTTTAATATATTAAACACACAATGTCCTAGGTATTACCCATTTCAGACGCTTCCCCCCTTTTTATTGTTTTGAATCTAAAAATAACTCTTCTTTTCCAAACTCAGAAAAAATCAGAAAACTAAAGCAAAATAAGATACTGTTCTTAAAATAAAATTTATGAATAACTCCTAAATTTTAGGAGTTTGTTCAATTTGTTTTTCTTTAACCTACCAGGTTATTTTTCTCAGCTATCCACTCTTTGCAAACATACCTAATATGCAATAACGTCTATGTTTTCTTTATCAAGAAAACTAAGCCTACTAAAACGCTAAACCCAAAACCTGCACCCCCGCAGCCCAGTCCTCTGCTCCTCTTTACATGTGTAACCTCTAACTGTGGTATCAGCCACCAGGTACAAAGCTGAATATATGTTGTTTTCACTCAAATGTCTGCCTTCCAGGTTTCTCCATTTCTAGGTTCTTCTAGGTTTGTTTCCCCATTACTTCTCTCATCTTACTGCTCCATCACCACTTAGTAAGGTTATTCAGACAAGTCTACCTATGAAACAGTGCTCAATTTATCCCATTTCCATTCTCACGGTAACCAGCATGGTCCAGGCCCTCACCACAGTGTGTGTGAACTTCTGCAATGTCTTCCTGCTTGGTCTCCCGAATCCATACCCGGATCCAGCTTACCTGACACTGTCTGACACACAGTGCGAGTCCGCTCTGCCTAGCGAACCAAAGCCAGAACCAGGATCTCAATACCAAGCATTCACTAAGACTTCTGCGCTGGAGTTCTGCTCTTCTTGAGTATGCTCACATTCCCAATTTTAAACATCTGGATTGCTCTTTCCCTTACTCTTCCAGTCAAAAACAAATCTACCACTTTGAGGTTACTTTTGGTATAAAGTCAGTTAGTTCTGACAAAGGAGGCTTGCTGCCTGGGAAGAGGCACAAGGAATTCTCATAACAGTTTTGGGAATCTTCTATAGCTTCATCTAAGTGGGAATTGTAGGGATATGTGTTCATGTACATGTAGAGATGGTTACACAGGTGCAAATGTATGTGAAGATATTTGTATACTAAAAACGTGTATGCTTTATATATAAAAAATAGTCTTTTATGATCTATCTACTAAACCAAATGAAAATATTCAAGCTTCTCAATTCCATAGCCCCTTGTCTACAATAATATTAGAGTCTGTCTATGTTTGTAAATCTTAAAGCAGGAAAGTGCATCAGAATCTCCTGGAGAGCTTTAAAAAAAATAGACATGCCCTAGATACTAATGAAATGACACAATGTCTGGGATTTGATTTAATACATTCCAGCAATGATGATGGGTATGTGCAGGCTCATTATACTAGTTTAATGTATGCTCGAAACTTCCTATTTAAAGGAAAAAGTTTAAGTAATACTGCAGCAAAAGAAATGTTGGGAAGGCAGGTTAAATAAAATCAGCAAAATGTTGATGGTCATTGCAACTGGGTCATGCATACAAAGGGTTCACTGTACTACTCTTAATACTTTTGCGTATCTTTGAAATTTTCCAAGATAAAATGTTAAAAATGTACATTCACATTAATATGTACATACTCAAGGACCATTCCTGGAGATATGAGGTGTGGCAATAACTGAGTATCCAAGTTATTTTTAAAAGCTCTACAATTGATTCTGATGTCTACCCCCATCACAGCTTTGCATTCTCTTAACAAATATTCACTGAGCATTCATCATATACCTATCAATGGGGAATTTATATTTAAGGAATTTAGAGACTTCTGCAAGGGAAAAAACATTTCAACCAAACTACAAGGCATGATAAATGCTATGATAAGGGTATATTCAAGACACTGTGGGTGCAGATACTGGCAATTATCACAGTTCTTGAAAGTGACTACTACACATTCTTCATCTTTTAATCCTTATGATTTCTACTATGATGTCCTTCACCCAGAAAGTCACTAAGAATGTAATTCAAGCCTGACCAGGCAGTGGCACTGTAGATAGAGCATTGGACTGGGATGCAGAGGATCCAGATTCGAAACCCTGAGGTTGCCAGCTTGAACACAGGCTCATCCGGCTTGAGCATGGGGTCATCCGGCTTGAGTGAGGGCTCACCAGTTTGAGCACAGGGTCACTGGCTTGAGCATGAGGTTATAGAGATGACCCCATGATTGCTGGCTTGAACCCAAAGGTCACTGGCTTGAGTCCAAGGTAACTGGCTTGAGCAAGGGGTCACTCGCTCTGCTGTAGCCCCACAGTCAAAGCACATATGAGAAAGCAATCAATGAACAACTAAGGTGGCGCAATGAAGAATTGATGCTTTTCATCTCTCTCTCTTCCTGTTTGTCTCTCCTTCTCTCTATCTCTCTGTCTCTCACTAAAAAAAAAAAAAAAAAAAAAAAAGAATGTAATCCAAGTTCACTTTATAACTAATATTGAGATTGTAAACAGTGGTTTTCCCAAAAATTCTACCACTAGGAACTTAAATTTCTCTCATTCATTCATTTTAAAGATAAGTAAAGATAATATTCTATTAAGTTTCTCAGAGAAAAGTACCATAAATGTGGTATAAATATGAGCCAAAACAAAGACGAATGAACAAATGGCAGCTGTTACTTTGGTGCTGTTACAGTTAATAAGGACTCAAAAAATGAGCAACAGCTTCAAGACAGAAGAGGGAAGACTAGGTACAATGTTCACCCACATGCCCCTTTCCTTTCACTGTGTTTATTTATTTATTTATTTTACATAGACAGAAAGAGATTCAGAGAGAGGGATAGATAGGGACAGACAGGAACAGAAAGAGATTAGAAGCATCAATCATTAGTTTTTCGTTGTGACACCTTAGTTGTTCATCGATTGCTTTCTCATATGTGCCTTAACCGCGGGCCTTCAGCAGACCAAGTAACCCCTTGCTCAAGCCAGCGACCTTGGGTCCAAGCTGGTGAGCTTTGCTCAAACCAGATGAGCCCGTGCTCAAGCTGGTGACCTCAGGGTCTCGAACCTGGGTCCTCCGCATCCCAGTCCGATGCTCTATCCACTGCGCCACTGCCTGGTCAGGCCCTTTCACTGTGTTTAAATGGAACAAAGAAGTTACCCTAAAGCTCTACTATCTACAACGTGCTTAAAAGAAAATGGGTACAGTGAAAATTTTCCTAGCTTCTTGAATATTTATCTCAGGACTTTTAGAGCATGAAAAACACCTTAAGAAGTTTAAATTTACAGTGCTATCTTAACCTTATTTTTTATTTAAGAAAGCCACGAATGCTTACATAAAACTTTTCCTTAGTCAATTCAACATAATTAAATATAGGTTACATGTAGAACCCCATGCTGGTTTTTAGCAGGATTCCCTTCAGAAGAACCGATCAAATATGCTGAGTGACCTACAGAACGGAGAAGTTAGAAAGCATGACTTTCTAAACTAATAATTTAACTCCAGATGAATGAATTCCTATTGTTTTAAGAAGCATTCAAATATGAAAATCATCCACACAGTCCAAAATACATTTTTAGAAAGAGTTCTAATAAAATAGTCATAAACAGAACAAATTTAGTTCAACAGATTCTTTAAAAATGTTTTTAAGATTTTTTTTACCCGATCAAGGTGAGGTTGTATTGTTGGCAAATGCTGAAGTTTTTTCTGCAAACTGAGAAAACGACTGATTAATACACTTTTTATTTAATCTTATACATTTCTTAGAAATACAAAGCTACATAAAGAAGAGAAAATCCATACTTGAATCTATAGTTCACATGTTGCTCACATATTCTAACAGTGAAATGCTTGGCAGATTGTTTTAAGACATTTTCTTAAAAATATACATATATTCATATGCACAAACACAATATAAAGAAAAACTAATCTTTAGCAACACTATTTTGTGTGGTTAACTAAGTCAGTAGATCTTCTTCATGTCAACAGATATAATACAGGCCTAGAAAAATATACATAAGCATTTTTATTATTGCTCAAAATTTCATCTCTCCCCATGCTTCCTAATATGAAAATTCTGGCACTTAAAAAAAAGTTAGAAGAATAGATTTTCCTTTATAAATGTTTTCCCTTGAACATGACTACTTAATAAAAAATAAACAGTATTTATAAATTTAAGTCTTCTCTACAGGCAGTTTTGTTCTTTGAGAAGGACAAAAAGCCAGAATCTTAAAAATGCATTGTTCTGATATGAAAAGAGTGAGAAGAACAATATGGCATAACAAATTATAACCATAACAACTGTAGCACACATTTAGACACTGATGGAGTTAGGCTGGGAGGAGGGAAGAACTTAAAACCTTGCAGATGTTTTTGCCTTGAAGAACACTGGAGGTAAATTAGTAACAACAAGTTTAGGAAAGAGAAAAGGCTTGTAGGAACTGCTAGAGAAAATGACTCTCACTGTGGGGAGAGGGCGTTTTAGTAGAAAAATGTCAGATTAAACCTTCCCAGCTGGTTGCTCAGGAATGGCTGCTTCTGTTCAACTAAGCACAATGAAAAGTTACGCAAAGGCTTTAGCCAGAGCATCACATTAAACAGCTACCTCTTTAAATGTCACTAATGCTTTGTAACTGTTCCTAAGCAAATCATATGCTCTTTCCCTACATTCAATATTGAACGTTGCTAGCCGATGACTACCTAAAACATACACAGAGGAGGAAAAGCTTTCTTATAGCCTCATCAGGTCCCTGGTTGGGTCTGAAAATTAGACTGGAAAAAAAAAGTGTAACAGGAGGAAAGCATACAATTACTTAAATTTTACGTGACACAGGAGCCTTCATAAGGAAATGAAGATACAAATAAATAGTTAAGCCTGAGTGGTTTTATGCTGGGTTTGATGAAGAGTGGAAAGTCATAGAAAGATATGACAGGGGACGCCTGACCAGGTGGTGGTGCAGTGGATAGAGCATTGGACTGGGACGCGGAGGACCCAGGTTTTAGACCCTGAGGTCGCCAGTTTGAGCGCGGGCTCATCTGGTTTGAGCAAAGCTCATCAGCTTAGACCCAAGGTTGCTGGCTTGAGCAAGGGGTCACTCAGGTGCTGTAGCCCCCCGGTCAAGGCACATATGAGAAAGCAATCAATGAACAACTAAGGTGCCACAACAAAAAATCAATGCTTCTCATCTCTCTCCCTTCCTGTCTGTCTGTCCCTATCTGTCCCTCTCCCTGTCCCTCTCTGTCTCTGTCACCAAAAAAAAAAAAAAAAAAAAAAAAATGACAGGGGAGGACGAGCCAGTGTAGTCAACTGGGAGAAACTCAGAAAGGCCTACTCCATCAGATTCCTCTGTGTGCCCATGTGTCTCAGAGATAAGGATGCTCCTTGCCTCCAGTATAGAGAGGAAAGCTGTCATATGAGGTTTTATTGACTCATCTACTTCAAAGCAAAAGGAATAAAACATTTGCAGATAATATGTCTGATAAGGGATTAATACATAGAATATACAAAAAACTCCCATAACTCAGCCACAACAAAATCAAATAAACTGAATGAAAAATGGGCAAAGTACTTAAACATAAATATGATATACATAAAAAGTTCTCAATATCTCTAATAATAAAAAAATGCAAGTCAAAACCACAATGAGCTACCACCTCACACCCATTAGGATAGCTACTTCCAAAAAAGATTGCAGCAATGTAGAGAAATTAAAACCTTTGTGCCCTATTGGTGGGAATGTAAAATGGTGCAGCTGCTATGGAGAACAGTATAGTGGTTCCTCAAAAACTTAAAAATAGAAATACCACAGGATACAACAACCTCATTTTTGAGTACATATCCAAAAGAACTGAAAGCAGGATCTTGGCCCTGGCCGGTTGGCTCAGCGGCAGAGCGTCAGCCTGGCGTGTGGGGGACCCGGGTTCGATTCCCGGCCAGGGCATATAGGAGAAGCGCCCATTTGCTTCTCCACCCCCCCTCCTTCCTCTCTGTCTCTCTCTTCCCCTGCCGCAGCCAAGGCTCAAGATGGCCCGGGCGCTGGGGATGGCTCCTTGGCCTCTGCCCCAGGCGCTAGAGTGGCTCTGGTCTCGGAGAGTGACGCCCCGGAGGGGCAGAGCATCGCTCCCTGGTGGGCAGAGCATCGCCCCTGGTGGGCGTGCCGAGTGGATCCCGGTCGGGCGCATGCGGGAGTCTGTCTGTCTCTCCCCGTTTCCAGCTTCAGAAAAATACAAAAAAAAAAAAAAAAAAAGAAAGAAAGAAAGAAAGATCTTGAAGAGATATTAACACACCCATGTTCATAGCAACATTCTACACATATAGGAGAATATTATTTAGGCTTTAAAAGGAAGGAAATGCTGTCATTGCTAAAACATGGGTGAACCTTAAGGAGTAAGTGAAATAAGCCAGTTCCAATAAAACAAATACCATTTGATTTTACTTATGAATATCAAAGTAGTCGAAGTCATAGAGACAGATAATAGAATGAAGGCTGCCAGGGGCAGTGGGGAGGGGAAATGGAGAACTAGCATTTAGTAAGTGTCAAGTTCTAGTTTTGCAAGATAAAAAGTTCTGTATATCTATTCCATAATAATATGAATATATTTACCGAACTGTACACTTCAAATGGTTAAGATAACTAGAAAAAAAAAGATACTAATGTCCAGGGAAGAAATTTACATTCTTCTCTTCCTTATCAAAAAAGATTCCCTTTGGGAAAGAGGCAGGAAACTAATCCACCACTAAGGGGTAAGAAAGTATCTGTAGTAACACCTCAAGCTAAAATTTTCTATGTATTTCATCATAGAAACTATTATATATATTTGTTGTAGAAATATTAAAATTAGTCTCTAAAGTTAACTACCATTTACACTATAATTTCTACAGGAAAATCTACTGTGATCACCAAACATTCAATTAACAAAACTTTCAAGAGCATAATCATTAGGATGGTTTTTTATGTCAAAGGAATAACGGGAAGCTTAAATCAAGTGTGCAACTTTGTAAATCATTCCTATAACTCCTATAACTTTGGAATAATAGGTACATTATAAAACAAATTTACCAAAATATGGGAAACATACCTTATTCCAGAGAGACTGTCAAAGGCATGAAGATCTAACACCTTAGTGAGATCAACTCTGAAAGAAAATCAGTGTAACAGTGTGAAATTCTATGAAATATATTCAAGTAATCATGAAAAAATATCTTGAAGACTCTTTTTCCAAAAATGTAGATATATATCAGTATATAGCATTTTGGGAACACAAAATGACAGGCAAGAAACAAAAAGCTTGTAAAATTTTTTTCAATACATTTTATATATAAAACATTAAAAGTTGGGTGAATGGTGAATGGTATAAGATCAAGGCTACTTGGTTATTTCTTCAGTAATCTATAGTTTTTTTAGCTTGCTGTTTTTCACTTTCAGTTGTCTTTTCATCCTGAAAATTTATGAGCTTTTCAAATACATTTTTACAGCAGAAAAAAAAATCAGTTAAAGAACTGAAACTTTTCAAAGTAGCAGTTTATTACTCAAAATACAAAATGACGTGGAGCAAATGACAATAACATAGCAGCACAGGTGCACTACCTTTGGAATTGTTGTATTTCTCCCTCCTTCCAGGATACAACAGGTAATAGTGGAAGAATGTGAGGAGTCCAACAGCCACAGTATTAGAAATATTCACTCTAGAACCCATATCTATATCCAAAGGATGTGGCTTGATTTCATCCCCTTCAGAATGGTGTTGCATGTTGGTGGGAATGTAAAGTAATACAACCATTATGGAAGAAAGTATGGCGGTTCCTCAAAAAACTGAAAATAGAACTACCTTATGACCCAGCAATCCCTCTACTGGGTATATATCCCAAAAACTCAGAAACATTGATACGTAAAGACACATGCAGCCCCATGTTTATTGCAGCATTGTTCACAGTGGCCAGGACATGGAAACAACCAAAAAGCCCATCAATAGATGACTGGATAAAGAAGATGTGGCACATATACACTATGGAATACTACTCAGCCATAAGAAATGATGACATTGGAACATTTACAGCAAAATGGTGGGATCTTGATAACATGATACGTAGCAAAATAAGTAAATCAGAAAAAACCAGGAACTGTATTATTCCATACGTAGGTGGGACGTAATAGTGAAACTAAGAGACATTGATAAGAGTGTGGTGGTTACGGGGGGGAGGGGGGAATGGGAGAGGGAAAGGGGGTGGGGAGGGGCACAAAGAAAACAAGATAGAAGGTGACAGAGGACAATCTGACTTTGGGTGGTGGGTATGCAACATAATTGAACGACAAGATAACCTGGACTTGTTATCTTTGAATATATGTATCCTGATTTATTGATGTCACCCCATTAAAAAAATAAAATTATAAAAACAAAACAAAACAAAAAAAACAGAATGGTGTTGCATAAAGACTGAAACCTCCCAGTTAGTGCTCTACCTGAATAAACATTATTTCTTTTAGAATTATTTGTAGTAACAAATTATTAGAAAAGCAAGGGTTTAAGTCAGAATTAACAGTAGGTTTGGTTTAAATACATACATTTATAAAGATTAGTGATTGAGTTCCAAGTTTTATACAAGGACCGTGATTTCTCTAGAAGCAAAGCAACAATGAAGGAGTATTTAAAGAAAATGGCAGTTAATTAAATTTCAAAATTAGATTCCAGAAACTTGCCAATCATTTATTAAATTTTCTCACAAGGAAAACAAAACTTTGTCAAAGTCAAGATTTTTAAAAATGTGTAACCGTGTAAGCTAAACTGTCTCCTTTAACTTAGGACTGACTGACCAGCTGTGTCTGCTTTGCTCATTCTCAACAGTCTGCCATATATTCATACACGTGCCAACAGTACTCTGTTAGATTATGAATGTTTATCCTGGCATAAGGCAGACAAATTATGTGCATCTTATTAAAAGAAGATTACTCCAAAGTTCTATGTTACTAGACTGTAACAGTATTTCAAGTTCTGGACATTCTAGATGATAATTAGGAAAATGATTAAGCAAAGAAGTAAATGCTCCATGAAGAAATTTTTGAGTATCAATTTACATAAGAGAACAAAGCTTTATCATTAAGCATACTTCCTTTTTCACTATTATAATTAGGAAATAATTATATTTACAGGTGCCAAATGAATGAAGTTTTCCTCCAAGTTTATTATCTTTACCTTAGGAAACAGCTTACAGTTTAAGAAAGTTTACACATGTCAATTGTGCAAATATCAAAGTTTAGGCCAACTATGTGAATACCAAAAGTCAGTTTTGAAACACATTTCTAAATTAACTAGTTTCATTGTGACAGTGCCCTTGAGAATACATGTCATAGATTTAGAGATAATCCTGTATTATACCCAATTCTTTTAATATTTTCAAAACAAACAGGATCAACAATTGGTCTGTACAAGTTAAATTCCATAGAGAATAATAAAATATGAAAGTCTCTCACTGTATTTGGACCAGATTCTCAACGGAGAGTAAGAGGAAAAAATCTAAGCTTCCTGATGAAAGTTACCATGGACTTTCTTCAAATCTATTATTGCCATGAAAAATAAATTCTTCCACTCACTAGAAAGCTAACTTCCAAGGCATCAAATGTATTTAACTTCCTCCTTTAAAGATAAAAACATCAGACATTTTTCAAGACACTAATATACTATAGAAATAAAGAGTATTACCATCATGTGAAAACTAAATGAGAGAATAAAGCAAAAATAAAGGGGGAAATAAAGAACTTTCTAAGCTCGTCTTTTTCCTATGTCACGAATAGCTAGCTAATCAATGAAGAGCTTTCAATTTCCCCAATGTTTAACTTGCAGGGGTCCCCAAACTTTTTACACAGGGGGCCAGTTCACTGTCCCTCAGACCGTTGGAGGGCCGCCACATACAGTGCTCCTCTCACTGACCACCAATGAAAGAGATGCCCCTTCGGAAGTGTGGCGGGAGCTGGATAAATGGCCTCAGGGGGCCCGCATGCAGCCCATGGGCCGTAGTTTGGGGACGCCTGTAAGAGTGATTTAAGTGGCTTAAGACCAGAGACAGGAAAACGACAAGAAAGAGGGCTCTGGCTGTCCAAGTTGGAAAAGGGAGGTCAGGAGCTACTTCTCTATAGTCATCTTTCCAAAGTTTAGTGAGTCTCACAAACAGGGCCAGCAGCGAATTTTAGATCTATGAATTGTCAATACCATCCAATAGCTAAGTCCTGAACTCTAGAATTAAATTTCCAAATATTTTCCCCAGTAGCAACTCAAATGTCTACAAAACTGAACTAATCGTCTGTACTAAACCCACTGCTAACACCACCCGATCCAAAAATTGCTCCTCCTTTCTTTATTTCCTAACTTGGAAGATCTGCACCATATTCAGTCCATTCCCCAAAAGTCATACTACTTTTAAAATCTTTCACTAACTCCTTGCTGCCCACAGGAGAAAATCCAAACTATGTATCATGGCATTCAAGACCCTTTGTGGTAAGTTCTCCATCTCTTCAGTCATATTCCTTTTTCTCTCTGCAACATATGTTCTAGCTATGCTAAATATTCACAGGTCCCTGCACTATAAATTCTTCCTTAGGCCTAGAAAGCCATTGCTTTATCCATCTGGAAAACTCCTATTCATTCTACAAGACTCAGGTCAATGATTACTTTAACAGTTGAAATTTTATAACTCTTCATCAAGAAGGGTTGAGTAATTGTTCCTCTATCTTCCTGTTCTTTTAGGATCCTGTGTGTTTAATATTCCTGTTACATTAATAATATTTGATATATTGGTTTTTGCTTGTTTGCTTCTGTCTCCCTCAAATAACTGATCCCTTCAGGGCAATGTTTTTGCCCTACCCTCTGCTTAAATCTTTAATATGCCACAAAATGCCTAGCGACTAGCAGAATGCTCAATAGTTTGTTGAATAGATTAACTTATTATTAACAAATTGAGTTTGCTTTTTCTCTGTTCAGTCCACTCCTATCTCTAAGATTTTAAAAAAAATTTGACAAAGAATGCCACTCCTAATCTTCCCCTCCTCCTTCTGAAGTCTATGTGGTCCATTAGAATTTCCACTTGCCTCAACCTAAGTCTTACCAATAAAACAATGCTACACACCATTCTTATTCCTTAACTTAAATTCACTCAAGGTAAGCCTTCCTTGCACATGTTTATAGTAGCTTTACTATTGTCAGTTTAACTACTGTCAGAATTTGTCAACCATAGGATGCTTAAGGGATTTAAAGAAAATACACTCACACACTATAACAAAACCTCCACCAGAGTAATTTTAACTAGTACTATGTTAAAAACCAAATCTCTAGTTTCTAAACTGGGAAGTTTATGTTGCTATGCCTCAAATTATTTTAGAAAGTATTTAATATAAGATTCATGTCCTAATAGTAAGAATTCTACATAGAGTTCTGATCTTCACTGAAAAGAATCCTAATCCAACATCAATCCTCAACACAAGAAGTACTATTTCAAAAAGTCTCACAATTCTCAGATGTACTGGCAAACGCCAGACACTGAAAAAACAGAAGAAAAGAGATTTTATTCACTTGTTCATTCACCCATTTGAAGTAACAAAATTTAATCACTGCACATTTGCTGTTCTATAATGTAATAGAACAAATGTTAGAAATGTCATATAGTTCTGACTGGTTGGCTCAGTGGTAGAGCATTGGCCCGGCATGTGGATGTCTTGATTTCAATTCCCAGTCAGGGCACACAGGAGAAGCAGATGGGCATCCATCTGCTTCTCCTCCCTTCCCCCTTCTCTCTCTCTTTTCCTCCCATAGCCATGGCTCAAGTGGTTTGAGCAAGTTGGCCTCAAGTGCTAAGGATGGCTCCGTGGCTTCATCTCAGGCACTAAAATAGCCTGGTTTCCCAGCAACAGAGCAGTAGCCCCAGATGCACAGAGTATCACTGGTAGGGGGATTGCAGGGTGGATCACAGTCAGGGCACATGCAGGAGGAGTCTGTCTCTGTTTCCCTGCCTCTCACTTAATTAAAAAGAAATGCCATATAAATATCAAAATCATACATAATAAACTATTTAAGATGAAACCTTTATGCAGGACATGAAGATCCTTAAGAAAAACTAACAAAAAAGAAAATTAAGCAACATAAATCCATGAACCTTTAAAATACTGATTTAAGATGTTTGTAAATATGAACAAAATAAATGCTATTACAGCAGAACCACAGCTCTTTATTGATATGATATTTAAAACTTATTTAAGGTCCTGGCCAGTTCACTCAGTGGTATAGCATTAGCCCAGCCTGTGGGCGTCCTGGGTTCGATTCCTGGTTAGGGCACACAGGAGAAATAATCATCTGCTTCTCCACTCCCCCTTCTCTCTCTCCCTCACTCTCTCTCTCCTCCTCCTACAGCCATGGCTTGATTGGTTCGAATGCATTGGCCCCAAGTGCTGAGGATGGCTCTGTGGAGCCCACACCTCAGATGCTAAAAATAGCTCAGTTGCAAGCATGGCCCCAGATAGGTAGAGCATCGGCCCCAGACAGGGGTTGCCAGGTGGATCCCAGTCGGGGCACATGAGGTGTCTATCATCCCTCCTCTCACTTGGAAAAAAAAATCTTATGTAAGCATTATATGGTTATCTGTCATTTTACAAAGATGAAAAAAATTAAGGAGAAAGGAAATGGTAAAATGCAATAGGAATAGAAGACAGATACTGAAGAATGGCTCATGGTATAAGGTAGGATATCAGAGAGTTTCTACACTGCAATTTGAAATGCAGGGAGCACATGTGGTGCATGCTTATAAAGAAATTACACTCAGGGCATTCTTCTACCCCTGCCAGCAGATGAGTGGCTCCTGAGAATGCATACCAAAATAATTCCCCAGCTGTTGACATGTATGTAAGCAGCTGCTGCTGTTACTGCTAAGACTTATAGTAGTCTGTCAGCAGCTCTAATCCCTGCCATAGCAGATGAGCTTCTCAACTAAGGTCTCTGCAGCACTTTCTTTTTTTTTTTTTTTTTTGTATTTTTCTGAAGCTAGAAACGGGGAGAGACAGTCAGACAGACTCCCGCATGCGCCCGACCAGGATCCACCCGGCACGCCCACCAGAGGCAACGCTCTGCCCCTCTGGGGCGTCGCTCTGTTGAGACCAGAGCCACTCTAGTGCCTGGGGTAGAGGCCAAGGAGCCATCTCCAGCGCCCGGGCCATCTTTGCTCCAATGGAGCCTCGGCTGCGGGAAGGGAAGAGCGAGACAGAGAGGAAGGAGAAGGAGAGGGGTGGAGAAGCAGATGGGTGCTTCTCCTGTGTGCCCTGGCCGGGAATCGAACCCGGGACTTCTGCACGCCAGGCCGACATTCTACCACTGAGCCAACCGGCCAGGGCCTCTGCTGCACTTTCAAGAAAAGAATCTCTGAATTAAAAACCGAGTGGCACTGGACTGCAAGCTGTGAGTCTCAGAGCTGCTAGCTGCATGTTGCTGCGTCTATCAGCTGCTGAACCATTCTTCTAAAAAAGAAAACTTAGAGAAATATCTCGTGCAGAAATTTCCTGAAATCATGATAGCATTCAATGGAAAACAGGGTCCAATCTACAGAAACCCATCTTACAGATGTTTTAGGAACAAACAATTTTATATGGTAATGTACATCTGTATAAACACAATGAAAAGAGAAAAGAACCTACAGGAAATGAAAATTTAAAAAAAAAAGACTGTATCAGGAACTTAAAGGTTCCATGTATTTTTACAAGACAGATTATTTTTGCAACCATGAAACATTAAGGTTTTAAAAATATTAAAAAGCTATTTAGATACCTCAAATTGAAATAAGATTCCTAACAATATACTTTTTTCAGATTTCTATAACTAGCTAATTCCATAAGTGGCTGAAAGTTCTTCCTCTTCATTAAGCAAAAGCCCAGACACAAGTGTTACCATGGCTCTGCAGTCTTATTTACAAGAAGCAAATATATTGCCCTGGCCGGTTGGCTCAGCGGTAGAGCATCGGCCTAGCATGCGGAGGACCCGGGTTCGATTCCTGGCCAGGGCACATAGGAGAAGCGCCCATTTGCTTCTCCACCCCTCCGCCGCGCTTTCCTCTCTGTCTCTCTCTTCCCCTCCCGCAGCCGAGGCTCCATTGGAGCAAAGATGGCCCGGGCGCTGGGGATGGCTCTGTGGCCTCTGCCTCAGGCGCTAGAGTGGCTCTGGTCGCAATATGGCGATGCCCAGGATGGGCAGAGCATCGCCCCTTGGGGGGCAGAGCACCGCCTCTGGTGGTCGTGCCGGGTGGATCCCGGTTGGGCGCATGCGGGAGTCTGTCTGACTGTCTCTCCCTGTTTCCAGCTTCAGAAAAATGAAAAAAACAAACAAAAAAAAAAAAAACCAAAAAAAGAAGCAAATATATTAAATATGACAAATTAATTTATAAAGAACATGCAAACAAAACAACATTTCTGGGCCCTATTTTTTTAAGCACATATATTTTTCTTACATCAGAATCAAACATATTTATCAATCACTTAATATTTATTATTAACTAAAATTACTTATTGTTAATATCAGTAATAGATTTTTTAAGAAGTACCTTGATCTTTGTGTTTCTAAAAATTTTCCTAGTCCATTTATTGATCTGAAATAAATTAAAGAATGAGGAAGAAAAAGTTAAAAAGTTACATTTTTAATAAAGCACACAAGGCACAGTATTTATAAAATATGAAGTAAGCATATAGAAATATATCTGGAACTAGAAGAAAAACAAAACACAGAAAAACAAAACTTGCATATTTTAGAATTTATCCTTTTCCTTCTAATAAGTCAGGTATATTCCACTGAGGCATTAAAATATGATGTGCAAAAATCTACTGCACAAGTCACAGCCTAGAGGCCACTGGCCACTGTGTGATTTATTTATAAAAAGACCCTTCACTTTAGAAAATTTGATTCATAAGTAGCCAGGGATTCTGATGTTCTCATAACTATAAATAAGGAAAAATGTTATTGCTATCCAATATTCCCCAAGCACACGTTGTGGAAATGACAATACATATGCCAGAAATAAAAACTAGCTGGCTTAGCCCCAGCCTGTCCTCAACACTCACAGTAACACTAAGTCACACATCCAGGTTCTTTTATAGAACGACGTCTTCAGTTCCCCGAGTAGGATATTTACCCACTTTGCCAGCCCTCCCCCTTCTGATATTAATAAAACATGGTTCCCCTTGAATGGCACCAAAAATACTTGTTAAATCCTTTTCAACATACTGTATACCTGATCCGGTATCTTTACATCATCAATTCCATTGCCTTTCGGATTACTTGCTGATGGTATTCGCTATTTGTTAAGGTTGTTCTCGTGCATAAAGCTTCCAGTATTCAATGATTCCGAGGCAAGTCTCTCCACTATCTAACAAGATTCTTATCTTCTCTTTTGAATATACTCTACAATATAATGCCTATTTCCACTCAAATATGTTTATCTCCTTTCGATTCCCCAAATCTAATCCCAAATCAATTGTAAATCTGATGCACAATGAAGGGTAAAAAGCCAAAAGGATCTGTAATTTATCAGTGTGCTCTGTCCAAATTCTTTTCTGGTAAAGCTGTACAGTTCAGGCTGCAACAAGCTGGCTCACAGACCATCCGGCTGGTACTGGAGATCCAGCTTAGTCAATATGGAAATGGAAAAGCCCAGGAATAATAATCCCGGGTCCAAAACTGTTTGTTACATAGATTGTGGTGGTTGTTGTTTTTCTAGCAAACACAATGATGCAAAGGATTTTTGTGAAACAAAAATTTAAGAAACCAGGGCCAAAGAGGTAAAAGAAGTAATCTTCATTCACTGGTTCATCTTTCTAGACTTTTCAAAACTGTCAACCATCTTTCTATTTCTTTCATTTTTTTACTCACTGTTAACTTGAAGTCATCATATAAGCTCAGGAAAAAAATCTACAATTTAGTAATGATAAAGAGCTAATAGCTCACTTACTACGTGCTGGGCATGCACAAAGTTTACTAACATTATCTCATGTGATTCTCAAACCAAACTTATGAAGTAGGTATTACTCCTGCTTTACAGAGAAGACTTAAAAAGAATACAGTGAAAAACAGACCAAGGATTAAAACCCAAGCAGATTCCAAATTCCATAACCTTAAATACTATGCCAATACTACTTGCCCTTCACAGGGAGACATTGTTTTTTATAGTAAAGTCTGAGAGGATATTACTATTAAAGTAAGACCAAAAATATAGAAAAACATGAATTTTTTTCTTCTATAAACATTAACATTGCAGGCAATGTCCTAGTGAGTCTTACTGTCATGCATTCACTTTATAACATTATAGTATATGAACGGCACTGTCAGATTCAAAATCGGACGTGAGCAGACCATGCCCACTAAAGATGACTGATAATAAAAGCCGTCTATGTCTCTTTATAGGTGACATTTATTAGTGTGTATCTAATAAAATAATTCAAAGTCCTTGAACTCTAACCTCATTTGAAAAGTCCAAATTACTGTTGGATTTAACACATATCTGAATATCATGCATATTATCCTATATTGACTAGCCTTGGCCATGGACACTGCAGACATTAAAACAAGCTAGAAAACAAGTATGGTTAGTTGACAGTTAAAGAAGACAAAGTCAATTAGGGTTCAGGTAAAAGTGAGACCACATGAGTCAGGGAAGACTTCACAGGGGAGAGAAGGAGAAAAAGGTGGAGAGGGGATGGGTTCTAGAGAATGAATAAAATTGCTGGAAAAAAGAAAAAAGAAAAACACAGAAGATAAAGGAATTCCAGGACCTGCAGAGTGAGAGTGAGAACATAATACAAATAATAAAAGGATTTCACAAGACACATCTATGAAATAGCAAGTAAATAACCATCCTGCCTACAATAAAAGAACTTGGTATAAGGAAAAAGCCAAAGAAATTACAGGAAAAGGAGGATGAAGTCAGAAGACCCTAAATATCAGTCTACAAACTTTGAACCATATTCTGTAAGCAATGCAGAATAATTTCATATATTACTATTTACATAACAGTCAATGAGGCAATAATAATATATGTGATTCTCTAATGGTACAAGGTAAAAATATTCTGTATAGTACACTTGGAATTTGTAGATACTTAACACTTATAATTTTGTACCTAATAGTTGTTCTTAATTTGTTTAAATCCTCTTCTGAAACCAGGTCTGTTTTATTGAGGATGATGATATCTGCCAAAGCAACTTGCCTATATTAGCAAACAAGAACAGAGGTAAAAAAAAAAAAAAAAGTTAAGAAATTAAAAATAAATAGAAACATTTCCTTCAGATCAATTATCAGTTAAAATCTATGTAGTACTCTACATGGTTATTTAATTTACTCCTAAACTTATTCTTCAAAATATTAAAGATAAATTATATTTACCACTATACAAATTCAGATTTCACATTATTCATTAAAAATATTTACTAAGTGCTTTCACTTACTACTCTAGACTACCAAAACAAGCCTCAAAAAGCTTACAATCAGGAAGATTTACAATTAGGATGATTATCAACTAATTATTTTCTCTGTAAAGAAGTGCATAAAATTCTGATATCTCATATGGTAAAACCAAGGATAGTCTAGTTATTAAAATATTCCATGTAAAAAGTTACCATAATTTTCAAAGAAATACAGTGAATAAGTTTAACAATAAAACTACATTAAATAGTTTTTTTAAAAAACTACACTTCAGAAGATTTATCAGAATCTCTAACAAATATCTACTTCATCACCAGGAATATATATTTTCTCTGTAAAAAAGATACACATAAGTTCAAGTAAAAGAATCCAGTCGACAGAGGGCTGAATAAGAAAACAGCTCACTATAAATAGAAGTTATATTTTCTATTAACCGAAATAGTAAAGCTGAGGAGTCTTTAAGTTTTCCTCAAATCTTCAGGAAATTTCAATCACTAGACTGTTCCTAATCCTACTGTCATGCTACCTAAAGGTGTAGCTGATAAATTAACACAAACTCTCAAAAATAAATGAACTTTAATTCTTTAAAAGAGCAGGTGTCAATAATACGCACATCACAATCTCATTTTTTTTTAAAGTAAATTTTACATGAATAAAGACGATATATACATCACAAAGTATAAACAATTGCAATCTTTAAATTGGAAGTCTTTTATGTTTAATTTTATTTTGGCTTTTAATTTTGCTATTTTCTATTTGGCTTATTTACATCTTCTATAATAAACATTTTAATAAGGAAAAAAGTTACAAAAACATTTAAGATCAGTCCAATTTGAATCATGACTATATACCAAATACAGCGCCTGGGCAGGATTACAAAACAACAGAGGTCCACACTCGGAAACAACAGGGAATCAACTGCTTCCTTGCAGTCCTCATTATTTATGTCTAGAGCATCCATAGCAAATCTCAAGGGACCACCCTCTTAAACCCAAGCAGCATATTTAGTGACTGTCCTTTACCCAAAAACCCTTTCCCATTAACGAGAATTTGCTTAGGGTAGGCAAACTAGTTTAAATATTTATAAGTCTAAAGACAAACCAATCAGGAGCATAAAGGTTATTTAAACAAACAAAAAGAAACATACTAAATGCCATATTAAATCTATATCCATTCTTTTCCTCTGTTGTTCTGAATAATAGTGAACATCTGAATCAAATGAATTACTCTTTTTTTCTTTTTTTTTTTTACAGAGACAAAGAGAGTCAGAGAGAGGGATAGAGAGAGGGACAGAGAGGGACAGACAGACAGGAACGAAGAGAGATGAGAAGCATCAATCATTAGTTTTTCATTGCGACACCTTAGTTGTTCATTGATTTCTTTCTCATATGTGCCTTGCCTGTGGGGCTACACAGATTGAGTAACCCCTTGCTCGAGTCAGCGACCTTGGGTCCAAGCTGGTGAGCTTTGCTCAAACCAGATGAGCCCAGTGCTCAAGCTGGCAACCTCGGGGGTCTCGAACCTGGATCCTCCGCATCCCAGTCTGCCGCTCTATCCACTGCACCACCGCCTGGTCAGGCATGAATTACTCTTAAAGAAAGTAGTGAACCAACTTCTTTATAATCATCTTCAATCCGAAGGAAATTGTATAAAAACAAGAAAATATTTTTAAATGTTTATATTTCCCAAGCTCCTCACAAAGAATTCCTGTGCCCAGCACTCACTTTATGTTATAATAAAAAAGTTTTAAATAAAATTTTAGTTATCATACAATTATAAATAGTTAGCAATAATTCAACTATAAGAAAAAAGATAATAAATTCTTTAATTTATGTTTTTATATTTCTTTGTTTCAGTTTTCATATTAATAATTTTCTCTTTCCAATTAGCCAGTAATCAATATATACTTTAAAGATAAATACCTAGAAGCTTCATTGATAAGGCCATCAGGTTTTTCTTCTGTTAAATGCTAAATAAAAACAAAGTTTGAAGAAAGTTACTGTGGTATAACAAATCTAATGTTAATACAAAGGATTTTACTTGAGACACTCCTTTCTTGCCTCTGATAAAGACTTCTACAAGTTCTACAACTGAATACACAAATTAGTTCTCCATTTGTTAATTTTTTCCTACAGTTAACCTGTAGGGGTTTTTTTTGGGGGGGGGGATAGAGAGGCTTAAATCGTGTCTCCTGACATCTTATTGTTCTTAAAAGGAAAATCCTCAATACTTAAATAAAGCCAAAGGAACACAGAACATTATAGTTCATATTTTAGGCATTTTCCTTTTTACAAAACTATTCTTACTCTAAATATTCATTATTACTTAGAAAGATCACTAATGAAACTGTACTTTCTTAAAATCTAATATATGTCCCTCTATTCCTACCCCACTCTGGAGGACATAATAATAGGATCTGTTATAGCCTAATATACTTCCCTTAAAAGTCTATACTTCAGAAGATTTATTAGGATCTTTAGCAAATACCTTCTTCATCACTATGAATATATATGTTCACTGTAAAATAGATATACATAAATTCAAGCAGAAGAATCCAGTTGACAGAACACTAATAACCGAACAGCCCCACTCCCCACTCCAGAATAGTACATTATATTAACCCAGTACTGGGCCTTCATATACCCTGGCAACAAACATGCTAAGAGAAGGGCACAGCCCCAATTCTAGCAGTTTATAATTTAGAAACCCTTGAGTGGTTGGCCTCTCCATGCAACTGCTTATTTTGCTGACCTCCCACAGTCAAGCTAGCTCCAAAAAAATTCTGACATTGACTTAGAGGCCCCTGAAGTAGTTCTCATTTCTCTGGAGGCAGTTATTATTTTTCTATAATCCTATTTATATCCCTAACATTATCAATGTCCTAAGGTTCCTTTGGAAAATGTTTTACCTTCATTACCGATATTCTCAATAGATGTCTTGTCACAGTAAAAAGCCACCTACTGAGGTTAGAGGCAGTTAGATTGATATTCTTTATATTTGACTCCAGCTTCATAATTATTAAATCCTTTTACACATATGATCTCATTGAGCCTTCATAACAATAACGGGAAAAGGCTATATTCTCCTCATTTTATAAAAGAAGAAATTAAGTCTAACACCATAACCATGACAGGACACCTTATACAAGACTACTTTTCAAAAACTGAAAATGTGCGCAACAGAAGTAAAATGAACCTATAAAAATCTTTGTGAAAGCTTTTTGTCTTATAAAATCAGTTTAAATACAGTGTTATACAAATGTCAATAATCACATAAAAGCATATGTATAAAGTTACCTAAAAGTTATATTCAAAATTATTGCTTCAGCAGCACATATACTAAAAAAATTATTTCACCAAATCAGTTTCACAGTTCGTGGGGAGGTAGATCATTAAGGTTTGTGGATAGTTTGAAACATAAGAGCAAATTGGTAAATAATTTTATTTAGTTGTATTGGTTAAGTCTATAGAGAAAGTTTTTTCTTCTAAAAGTATCCAAATTCTATTTTGGGGAAAACAAGACTAAACTAAAACTATAGTAATAATGTACTGATTTCCACTTTAGGTATAATCCTATAAATTTAACTGCAGACCCATTCAAAGTATGGAAGTCACAGAACCTGGAAACTATTTTCAGCAAAACTGTTCCCTGCCAAATGACTAAGTTTACTTTTTTTGCTAATTATTCATGGCCTGAAGCTATAAGAAATCCTATTACGTGTCCTCTAGACTCAGAGAATAAGGTTGTTGCCACCCTTGAAAGAGTACCTCCTACTCAGGCTCAACAAATATTTGAGCCTGAATTTAATTAGAATTAAATGAATTCTAATTAACACCCCCTATTTGTTAACATATATACATGACTATTGTTATTTTTAAAATTCTTTATAACATCAAGCAACAAATCCCTTTCTATTCAGCAGTAAATCTATTTAGCAAAGACATATTTTTAGCAAGAAATCTATTCCTGACTGATTCTATAATACTGAAGTTCTTTTGAAAATTTTTTTAGCCTGACCAGGCAGTGGTGCAGTGGATAGAGCGTCAGACTGGAATGTGGAGGAACCAGGTTCAAGACCCCGAGGTCACCAGCTTGAGCACAAGCTCATCTGGTTTGAGCAAGGCTCACCAGCTTGAGCCCAAGGTCACTGGCTCGAGCAAGGGGTTACCCGGTCTGCTGTAGTCCCCCTCCCCAGTCAAGGCACATATGAGAAAGCAATCAATGAACGACTAAGGAGCTGCAACGAAGAATTGATGTTTCTCATCTCTCCCTTCCTGTCTGTCTGTCCGTATCTGTCCCCTGTCCCTCTCTCTGACTCTCTGTCTCTGCCACAAAAATAAATTTAAAAAAATTAAAACATGGTACTGTTGATCTTTCAGAAGATTTACTTACATATGAATATGGGGCTCTTGGCTGTGAACTAGTACAGTGTAAAAATTATATGGCAAAAAAATTTGAAAGTGGTGTTGACTTTCCATACCTAAATGAAACTAATAATATACTAGTATCATTCCTTACCTGTACAGGCAAGGAAGGAAAAATTTTTGCAAGATTTTTTCTAAAATATTTGTATATATACCTCCTCCCAAAAGTCCTCGCCTCTGCTTAGAGACTGTGGCTTTTGCTTATATATCAAAAAACCAAATATATTATTTTTATTAATCATTTTTATAATTAATCCAACATATCCAAAAGATAAAGGTTCAACATTCTAACTTAATATACCATAAGAAAGGAACCCTTCTAAATAACACCACTGTAGAAACAACTTCAGTAAAGGCTACAGGGTGTCCTTTTCTGCAGAAATATAAACAAGCTGCATCAAAAAAGGGGGGGAAACCCCACTGTTGTCGATTAAAGTGGAAATAGGTCTAGTGTCTAAGATGTCAGATGATATTAAAAAAAAAAAAAGGTAGTCGCAGGTATTTTTTTCCAATTCATCAGTTATAAATCTAACATCATTTTAGCTTTTAAAAAAAGATTATTGCATAGTGTCAGTTTATTTATTTTTCTGGTCTTTTCCAAGCCAAACTGTTTTCTGACTGAATTGTTTCAACAGCTTGTATAATATGACAGAAGAAGCAAAAAGAAACCTCTAACTTGACCTTTTCTCTGTAACTTCACTCATTGAATCTATTGCATTAAATGCTGTCACTTTTGTAGAACTGAAAAGAACAATGTCAGTAGCCTGGGTGTCAAGTCTCGAGAATAGAGAGCTGTCATTTGAAGTTGTCCAATTCTTTGCCCATGATTAAAAAATGAATATTTCAGATCAATGGGTGACAATCCCATTAGAGTGATAGCCCATGATATCAATTACAACTTCAGTTTCAATTTGGCTGGCTGGCCACAAGGTACCATTTCTCAGCTTTACTTGTGATGGGCTGGCTCTGTGAAGCATGACACACTTAAATTGCTGCCCATTATCCAAGTGTCATTACTTGTACTGCCTCAGATTCTCTGAATCACAAGCAGCTACTGAGGTCAGGCTGTGCAACCCAAGGAATTGGACAAGTTGGCAAATTCTTTATATAAAGGAAAGTTATTTATCTGGCATCTGACTAAGAAAACCTAAAGTTTCCATTATCCTGACAGTATGTCAGTTTTATGTAGGTATATTGATTTAATAATTTAAGAGGTTTCATCAAGGTGGCAGGAGGTTAAACGTTTACCCTTTTTGCATTATTCAAAATGCTGCTTTGATTTTTTGGCCTCTATCACACTGATAATAGATTCTACTTAACTTCTCTCCATACCTACACACACACATAAAATTAGTTCTACAATCATAAGTACATAAAGACTTTGACTTTAGGTATGGCACTTTATGTCTATAAAAAAAATAAAATAAAATATGCTATATGCTATCTATCACATAGGTACCCCAAATTTGATAATAAATTTAGATAGATGAATTCAAACATGCCTATAACAATCACTCAGAATAAAGAGTTTGATTCTGTTTTGCTTATTTTGTCAACATTTTACTAAAAATGTTATGATTTCAGAACTGAAAATTTTTCTAAGTAAAATCGTAATATTTGGGATTTTTCTTTGATTCTTAAGAATATATATTTTTAAATTTTTATTAATTTTAATTTATTGTGTTTACATGTATTCAAGTGTCCCACTGAATATAACTCCCTCACTCCCCACCCGTGTCCCCCTTTTTTGTTTAGAATTTACTTTTTCATTTTTTTTTACAGAGACAAAGAGAGTCAGAGAGAGTCAGAGAGAGGCATAGATAGGGACAGACAGACAGGAATGGAGAGAGATGAGAAGCATCAATCATTAGATTTTTCATTGTGACACCTTAGTTGTTCACTGATTGCTTTCTCATATGTGCCTTGACTGTGGGACCTTCAGCAGACCGAGTAACCCCTTGCTCGAGCCAGCAACCTTGGGTCCAAGCTGGTGAGCTTTTGCTCAAGCCAGATGAACCAGTGCTCAAGCTGGCAACCTCGGGGTCTTGAACCTGGGTCCTTGGCATCCCAATCTGACGCTCTATCCACTGCGCCACCGCCTGGTCAGGCCTGTGTCCCTTTTTATACCCCCTCTGCCCAACTCTCCCTAACTCCCTCCCCCTTCCCTCTAGGATTTGCTGTCTTATTATCTATATCTCTGTATTATGTACATGTAATTTCACTAATCCCTTTACCTTCTCTGATCCTATCCGCTCATCCCCCGTCCCTCTGACTGCTGTCCCTGTGGTCTCTGTGACCCTACCTCTGTCTCTTATCCGTTCTTAAGAATATTATTAATAAATTTGGGCTTAAAAATCTAAAAAAAGAATTTATCTCCCAAATTCTCAAATTAGGGTGCTCTCTCCCTGAAGAAACTGAAGGGCCAAGGAAAGGGTATTTATTGGTAACCATCTAGAAACCATAAATTTCTAGAATACCATTTTTAAAAAGGTTTGGAAGAAAAATAAATTTTTCAAATTAACAAATTTAGACAAATTGTAGGATAGAATACAAAATGGACATAAATTTTTAAACATTAAATTTAAACTTCTAAGAAATGATTACTTTGGGCATTATCCATATCCCCAGGTTGGAACTGTGAAATGGAAAATAATGTCATTCTCTTCTGCCTTTAGTAATATTTCACTTGGAAAGCTGAGAAACACTATTTTCCTGTATGTAACAACATGCTTTAAAAATCCTACTAAGTGCATTTTAAAAACTGAAGTCCATTTAAACACAACAGAGGACTGTGGTAGTTCCAAAAATATCCAGAGCAGGATGCCTTTTAATGCAAAGTTACTTCTCACTAAACCTATGTATAAATCCTGATTTCTTCAAAATAAGGTAAAGCAGTATTTCTTTAAATTCTTTTCTTTATTATGTATTCATTTTAGAGAGGAGAGAGAGAAAGACAATGAAGGGAGAGGAGGGGCAGGAAGTATCAACTCCCAGATGTGCCCTGACCGGGAAGCCCAGGGCTTCAAACCAGCAACCTTGGGAGTTCCAAGTCAATGCTCTATCCACTGCACCACCACACGTCAGGCAAAACACTATTTTTTTAAAGCTCAGTTACCTCCAGCTTGTGTCTGATAGCAGTTTTTTGTTTTTTGTTGTAGTTTTGTGTGTGACAGAGAGAAGGACAGATAGGGACAGACAGACAGTAAGGGAGAGAGAGAAGCATCAATTCTTCACTGCAGTATCTTAGTTGTTTATTGATTGCTTTCTCATATGTGCCTTGAATGGGGGGCTCCAGCTGAGCCAGTGACCCCTTGCTCAAGCCAGGAACTTTGGGCTCAAGCCAGCGACCTTGGGCATCAAGCCAGCAACCTTTGGGCTCAAGCCAGCAACCATGGGATCATGTCTATGATCCTCGCTCAAGCCAGTGACCCTGCACTCAAGCTGATGAGCCCATGCTCAAGCAGGATGAGTCCACACTCAAGTCAGCAACCTTGGGGTTTCGAACCTGGGTTCTCTACATCACCGCCTAGTGAGGCTGTCTGATAGCAGTTTAAAAAGAAAAATAAGCTTGCACATGTTTTACCAAGTTTAGTTTCCTCTATCAATCAGGAAAACTTATGAACATTGGGGTTAAATCCTCCTGAGAAGTTTTACACACCCAAACTTTATCCTGTAGTATCCTTGTTACAAAATATTATGCTTCCAACTTTTATTACATCAAGGGTAACAGAAAATATTTAATTCTGAAACACAAAATAATTTAAAAACAAAGAAATTTCAACTATTAAAAAGTTTTTGTAAGGAAAACTTCATACAGACACAAATACAGTGGTACCTTGAGATACGAGCAAACCAACATACGATTTTTTTTTTTTAAGATATGAGCTGCGATGCAATCCGTATTTTTGTTCGAGATCCGAGCAAAATTCCAAGATATGAGTCATGATTTGGAAAGCTGCCTTTAGTTGGCGTGTTGGCACACGGGTCCAGTATTGGCGGCACAACACCAGCATCTCGTTCTTTCACACGTGTTACCCGCGGAATCAAGTTGAATCTCATGCACTGTACTTGTTCTTGCATCATTTTTGCATTTTTTTACTAACTTTTTTTGTGTGCTATCATGGGACCAAAGAAAGTGAGTGCAAAGTACAGTGTTGAGAAGAAGAGAATGATGTCAATAGAAGTAAAGCAAGAAAAAATAGAAAAACATGAGCGTGGTGTACGAGTGATTGAACTGGCAAGGCTGTATGGCCGCAATACATCTACAATTTGTACCATCCTTAAACAAAAGGGTGCCATCAAAAGTGCAAATCCAGCAAAAGGAACTAAAATTCTGTCCCAATTAAGGACATATACTGTATCCATGAAGAAATGGAGAAACTTCTGCTGGTGTGGGTGAAAGAGAAAGAGCTGGCAGGAGATACAGTGACAGAGGCGGTAATATGTGAAAAAGCACGTATCACTGGGGAACAAATTTTTTTCATTTTCTGTTGCATGGGGATTTAGAACTGTTTCTATATATATATCTGCATTGCTGATTCCAAATCTGAAATCATTTTTTGGTGCATGCCCTAGTTTTTAGCAATTTTAATTTTTTATTACAGCTAATGGCATGCATTGGTTTTAAATTAGAGTTAAAAGGCAATGATTCTGGGATTGAACATAACCACAAGGCAATTAATGTTTTACAAACATCACTTTTACAAAATTGTAGTTGTTTTTAAATGTAAAAAATTATTATCTGATAAAAACACCTTCTTATTTTAAGATTGAATCATGGCTTCTTCAAGTAGGCATAAATGGAAGAATAGTCCTGACACCTTCTGTTATATATGTGGCTGTTACACACTTCAACGTCAAAGGTGCAATATTTCATCATTTGTGACACGTGCATATATTGCCTATTTTCAAGTTCCCCTTGGCGATCAAGACAAGAATTGGGATCATCATACTGTGTGTCATAATTGTGAGGAAATGCTTCGTGACTGGACAAAAGGAAAACACAAAGGAATGCCTTTTGGTATTCCCATGGTTTGGCGTGAACATAAGGACCACAGCAGTGCCTGTTATTTCTGTCTGATCCATACAAAGGGCATCGACAAGAAAAAACAGCATATGATTGCATATCCTAATATTCCTTCAGCAATACGACCTATCCCACACTCTGAGACACTCCCAATTCCAGTTTTCAATGGTTTTATTTCTTCTAAAGATGAAGAAAATGAACATGGTGATCAAGTGAATTTTGATAAGATGCATGAGGAAATGGTTGTAGAATCTGAAGGGTCTTCTTCTGATGCCTAGCAGTCATTAACCCCTCAGCAGGTTAGCCAACCCGAATTGAATGACTTAATAGATTTGGCCTATCAAAGAAAGCAGCTGAGTTACTAGTCTCCAGGCTTCAAGAAAAGAATGTACTTCACCAGTCAGCTAATGTATCCCATTTCAGGAAGCATGAACAAATTTTTGCAGACTTTTTTTCCAAAGACAAACACTTTGTTTACTGTCATGATATCAGTAGTCTTCTCAGCCAGCTAGGTGTTAACACTTACAGTCCAACAGAATGGCGGCTATTTCTTGACAGCTCTAAACAAGGTCTGAAATGTGTTCTCCTACACAACGGTAATGTTTATGCAGCACTTCCAATTGGTTATTCAACTCATCTGCGAGAAAATTATAATAACATAAAAATTGTCCTCGACTTTCTGAAGTATGAGGAGCATAACTGGATCATTTGTTTGGATCTTAAAATAGTAAATTTCCTGCTAGGACAACAGAGAGGTTTCACAAAGTATCCTTGCTTTCTGTGTTTGTGGGACAGCCAAGCTCGGGAGAAACACTGGACACAGAAGGAGTGGCCGAAACATGAAGCTCTGGAAGTAGGGATGCAAAATATTGTGAATGAACCTGTAGTTAATTGAGACAGGATCATTTTTCACTTCACATCAAACTTGGCTTAATAAAGCAGTTTGTTTAGGCTTTGAATAGAGAGAGTGAATGCTTTCAACATATTATTTCTGCTTTTCCTGCTTTGTCTTTCAAGAAGATAAAAGCAGGTGTATTCCCAAAGCAATATACACATTTAATGCAATTCCCATCAAAATTCCAATGACATTTTTTAAAGAAATAGAGCAAAAAATCATCAGAAAAATATGGAACTATAAAAAACCCCAAATAGCCAAAGCAATACTAAAGAAAAAGAATGAAGCTGGGGCATTACAATACCTGACTTCAAACTATATTATAGGGCCACGACAATCAAAACAGCATGGTATTGGCAGAAAAACAGACACTTAGACCAATGGAACAGAATAGAAAACCCAGAAATAAAACCACATATATATAGTCAAATAATTTTTGATAAAGGGGCCAACAACACACAATGGAGAAAAGAAAGCCTCTTCAATAAATGGTGCTGGGAAAACTGGAAAGCCACATGCAAAAGAATGAAACTGGACTACAGTTTGTCCCCCTGTACTAAAATTAACTCAAAATGGATCAAAGATCTAAACATAAGACTTGAAACAATTAAGTACATAGAAGAAGACATAGGTACTCAACTCATGGACCTGGGTTTTAAAGAGCATTTTATGAATTTGACTCCAAAGGCATGAGAAGTGAAGGCAAAAATTAATGAATGGGACTACATCAGACTAAGAAGTTTTTGCTCAGCAAGAGAAACTGATAACAAAATAAACAGACAGCCAACTAAATGGGAAATGATATTTTCAAACAGCAGCTCAGATAAGGGCCTAATATCCAAAATATATAATACACAGAACTCATAAAACTCAACAACAAACAAACAAATAATCCAATAAAAAAATGGGAAGAGGACATGAACAGACACTTCTCCCAGGAAGAAATACAAATGGCCAACAGATATATGAAAAGATGCTCAGCTTCTTTAGTTATTAGAGAAATGCAAATCAAAACTGCAATGAGATACCACCTCACCCCTGTTAGATTAGCTATTATTAACAAGACAGGTAATAGCAAATGTTGGAAAGGCTGTGGAGAAAAAGGAACCCTCATACACTGTTGGTGGGAATGTAAAGTAGTACAACCATTATGGAAGAAAGTATGGTGGTTCCTCAAAAAACTGAAAATAGAACTACCTTATGACCCAGCAATCCCTCTACTGGGTATATACCCCAAAAACTCAGAAACATTGATACGTAAAGACACATGCAGCCCCATGTTCATTGCAGCATTGTTCACAGTGGCCAGGACATGGAAACAACCAAAAAGCCCATCAATAGATGACTGGATAAAGAAGATGTGGCACATATACACTATGGAATACTACTCAGCCATAAGAAATGACATCGGATCATTTACAGCAAAATGGTGGGATCTTGATAACATTATACGAAGTGAAATAAGTAAATCATAAAAAAAACAGGAATTGCATTATTCCATACGTAGGTGGGACATAAAAGTGAGACTAAGAGACATTGATAAGAGTGTGGTGGTTACGGGGGGAGGGAAAGGGGTAGGGGAAGGGGCACAAAGAAAACTAGATAGAAGGTGACAGAGGACAATCTGACTTTGGGTGATGGGTATGCAACATAATTGAATATATGTATCCTGACTTATTGATGTCGCCCCACTAAAAAAATAAAATTATTAAAAAAAAAAAAGCAGGTGTATTCAATGGACCTCAAATTCGAAGCCTCATATGTGACAAATAATTTGCCAGGAAGATGAATAAGGAGGAAAAAGCAGCATGGCAGTCTTTTGTGGTAGTTACAAAAAACTTCCTTGACAACAAAAAAGCAGAAAACTATGAACTTCTGGTTCAAAGGCTGCTGTTGGCTTTCAGCGACATTGGATGTAACATGAGTGTTAAGATTAACTTCCTGAACAGTCACCTTGATAAGTTTCCCAAAAATCTTAGAGCTGTTAGTGATGAGCAGACTATTGCTGGAGCATCAAAAGAGATTGTCTTCAACAAGTACACAAACACAAGAGCTACAAACGCAAATTTTTGCCTGAATAGAATTTAAGTAAGTTTTGCACAAATTTTATGATTAAAATAAATGTTTTAATATGTTCTATTTGGAAATTTTAGACAAATTCTGATGCAATCATATCTTTAATGTATTTACTTCATTATATAAATTATTATATACATATTTTCACAAAGATGATGCCCAAGCAGACATTCTACTTCATTATGTTAAACTAAAATGTTAAAAATTTTACAATAGATGAAAACCTAAAATCTTGAATTGTAAAAAAAACTGTAGCTTACAGAGAAAATCTAATGTCAGATTTGAGATAAGCACACTCAAATTAGGTAAGAACAAGTGTTTTTGTGGATGCAACAAAAATTTTGTTCCCCAGTGTTATTTACAGCAACTTGAAGAAGAACCTTCAACTTCAAAAGAGGCAGCAGAAGATACGTTTAAGGCAAGTCATGGCTGATTTGAAAATTTCAAGTAGAGATCTGGCATCCACTCAGTGGTGACGCAAGGGGAAGCTGCGAGTGCTGACGTTAAGGCAGCTGAGGAGTACGTCCCACGTTTTGCTGCGCATAATTATCGCAAAGGAAGGCTACATCCCCCAACAAGTGTTCAACTGTGATGAAACAGTATTGTTTTGGGGAAAAAAATGCCCCGGAGGACTTTCATCATGCAGAGAAGAAGCTGTCAGGCCATAAACCCATGAAGGACCGTCTGACCCTTGCATTGTGTGCAAATGCTAGCGGTGACTGTAAAGTAAAGCCACTGCTAGTGTATCATTCCGAAAATCCTTGAGCCTTTAAAACTCACAAGATTCTTAAAGAAAAACTGCAGGTTATGTGGTGCACCAATGCTAGGGCATGGGTTACGCGTCAGTTTTTTATTGAATGGGTAAATCTCATCTTTGGTCCTGCAGTGAAGAAATATCTTCAAGAAAATAAACTCCCAATGAAAGCATTGCTAATCCTTGAAAATGCTACAGCCCACCCACCTGGTCTTGAAGGTGACATTCTCGATGAGTTCAAATTCGTGAAAGCCCTCTACCTCTTACCCAACACAACTTCAATCTTATAACCTATGGATCAGCAGGTCATTTCCAACTTTAAAAAGCTTTACACAAAGCACTTGTTTCGCCGCTGCTTTGAGGTGACTGAGAATACAAATATAACCCTTTAAGAGTTTTGGAAAGATCACTACAACATCGTGATATGTTTACGCATTATTGACTTAGCATGGCAAGAGGTTACAAGAAGAATCTTGAACTCGGCATGGAAAAAGTTATGGCCTGATGTTGTTGCAGACAGGGACATCAAAGGATTCAAACCAGAGACCAAGACCAAGGTAGAAGCATTGGAGGAGATTGTGTCCCTTGGAAAGTCGATGGGTCTGGAGGTAGATGAGGGTGACGTAAACGAGCCCGTTGAGGAACATGAGGAGGAACTCTCAACTGAGGAGTTGAAGGAGCTGCAGATGATGCAACATACAAAGCTTCTGCAAGAGATTAGTAGTGAGGAGGAGGTAGATTCGGAGGAAGTGATTTCTACAAGTGATATTAAAGAGGTGCTGGCAATGTGGGAGAAGCTTTCAAGTTTCATTGAAAAGAAACACCCAGAAAAAGTTTCCACTAGTCATGCTTCAGCACTTTTTAATGACACTTGTTTGTCACATTTTCATAACATTTAAAAGGCAGGCAAAAGCAAACCTCTTTGCATAGATTTTTATTCAAAAGTCCTGCAAGTGAAAGTGCCAAAAAGGCAAAAACAAGTGATGATTAAATGAAAAATATGTAATGTTAAGCTTAGGTTAAGTTTAAAGTTAAGAAAGTGCATTTTTTTACAATTAAGTTTTTGTGGTTTCATTTTAAGTAAAGAAAGTGCAGTTTTAGTTTTGTTTAAAGAAAATGCAGTTTTAGTTTACATTTAGTGTTAAGAAAGTGCAGTTTTAGTTTACGTGTCCTGCATCCCTTCCTCCCTCCCTCCTCTGTTAGCCACAGTCGTCTGTCTCCAAGGTAAGAATACAGTACTAAATAACACTTTTTTCTTTTATTCCATATATTTTGTTATGCATTGGTAAAGTATACATGTATGTTTCTTAATTAAAAATATGTCTTTTTTCATAATTTAGGATGGTTTGGGGATGTTTCACAGGGCTGGAATGGATTAAATCTATTTCAGTTATTTTAAATGAGAAAATTTGATATACGAGTTGACTGACTTACGAGCTCGGTTACAGAGCGACATAAACTCGTATCTCAAGGTACTACTGTACAGTGGTGCCTTGAGATACGAATAGACCAACATATGAATTTTTAAGATACAAGCTGCAACACGGTCCGTATTTTGTTCGAGATCCGAGTGAAATTCTGAGATACGAGTTGTGATTCGGAAAGCTGCCTGTAGTTGGCGCATTGGCGCACGGGTCCAGTATCGGCAGTTTGATATAAGAGTTGATTAACTTACGAGCTCGGTTACAGAACGAACTAAATTCGTATCTCAAATTACCACTGTATAGAGAAAATAATATATTAATCCCATATACTCAGCTCTTAATAAATGATTAGCAAGTGACGTCACGGAAATGGCGCCGTGAGCAGCGCGTCCGACAGCTCTCCCCTAAATCACAACAAATTTATCAACTAGAAACAGAAAAATTTATCCTGGGAGCATTCCGGAGTTCTACACAAACTGATAGCGAAAGGACTGTTATCACTTGAATCTGAGAGACGAGGGTGTGGAGAAATCTACCACAGGGACGTTCTTTCAAACCGCAAGGAAGTGCGCCTGTGGTGAGTCAGCCCATATACTTGGGAACCGCGAGCAGCCGTGAGCGGCCGACGCGAGCCGCAGCAAGCCCACGCGAGCCGCCGCCGCGAACCGCCGCCGCGAGCCGCCGCGAGCAGCCGCGCGCGCCCGGTCCAGTTGGGCACCGCTGACGTTCACAGCGGCCCGCACACTGCGAGTGGGGGTCGCCGGCCACCGGTGCCCGGAGCGCCCCATTCGCGCGCGTGCCTTGGGCATTCCACGCGCCCAGGGCGCCCTGCTGGCCCGCACACCCAGGGGGCTCCATTATCCTGCGCCTGGTGCGATCCAGCCGCCAGCGGCGGGCGAGCGGGAGAGGCTTGGGAGATTCTCTCCGTGGGCGGGGCACCTCACCCAGCCATTCAAGCTAACAATCAAGCGTTGGGGGAGGGGCGCGCACAGGCAGCCTAAAATACCTTCGGAAACACAGCTGCGACCCAATCACTGAAATTAGCTTAACCCATGAAATCTGCGCACCCTCGGTTCTAATTGATAAGATCTCTCTCAGTTCAGCGATCCAAGACAAGAGGCGTGATATTTTTTAGTGCCTCTCGCTAAAGGGGCGGGGGCAACTTCTGATTGATAGAGCCTCCATATTCAGGGATAAACGCTAACAAGAAGGACTTGGCAGATAATAAGGTCTATACTACACTAGTCGTAAGCAGAGACTAGTGCCTCTTCTTCCCTGCAAAAACAGGCTACAAAGTGTGGAAAGCCTGGGTTGAGAGGTCCAACTAAATGATAGGCGCTGATCAGTCACCTTGACAACAATTGACTCCCACCCCCGCCTGATTACACTGGAGACCCTGACTGTCAGAGCCTTTCCCAAAGCCTTGCACTGAGTGGGGATAGAGTGGGGATTTCCCAGCTCTTTGAGCCTCTTACTCCCCAGGCAGAAGCAGTTGCAGCCTTATAGCTGGATCACCAGGCTGCTAATTCAGAAAGGGGGGACTAGGAGAGAGAATCCAGGAAAGCAAACTCTCTCATCGTTAAACCTTGCAAACGCCAACAAGCCTTTACTTCCAGCAAGACTAAAGCCAATTATATGACATTGCCATAGAATCCCATCAACTGCAAATCCCTACCTAAGAGTGACACAGGGGCAGAGCCTGGGGTACAGAGTCACTGACCAGGAAGAGGGAAAGAAAAGAAAAAGGAAGAAGTTAACCTCTCAAAATCAAGAAAAACCCACAGACTTTACAACTTGATCCACTAATTTTTTTTTGTTGTTGTTGTTATTTGTTTCTTCTATCTTTTTGCCTTTATTTCCTCCACCTCGGTCCTTCTATTCTCTCCCCATCTTATGCTTCCCCTTTCTTGAACTACACTACTCATGAGTGTTGCATTTTATTTTTCTTCTTCATCCTCACCCTCCTTTAAGGTTATACTCCAAAACACTTAACTCTCACTCTCTCCTCTTTTGTTTTTTTTTTTTTTTGTCTTGCTTTATTTTGTTTTTTTTCTCTTCCTATTTTATTTCTTCCTTCGTTTTTCTCTTTTTCTTATTTTTTCCTTTCTATTCGTTTTTTCTTTTCTCATTTTACTTTCCTCCCATATAATCCTCAATCACGAACAAATTAGTTAATTTGGGACTCAAGGCTTTTTTTTTGGCTTTATTTCTCTTTTTTGCTTTTGTTTTTATTTTTTTTTCTTGTTTGTTTATTTTTGTGGCATTTTGGGTCCTCCCAACCCAAGGTCTCCATTGTATTTAGTCTTCGCTCCACTTAATACAACAGATTTTTACTTATTATTTTTATTTTTTCTTCTTTATTATTCTTTTTTGGTCCTTTTTTCTGGTTCCCTCTTATCCCTCTCATTATATCTCTTAGTTGACCATCACTTACAAGCAAATCATCTTATGCTTGTCTAAGATTTTCTTCCTTTTTTTATTTTTTGCATTTAGTAGGTCCCTACTCCCTTTTTTTTTGCCCCTTGAACTCTTCACCCCAAATCAGGCCCTCCATTATAGGCACGATATTTCCCTGAGGAGGGGAGAGGAGGGAAAGAGAAGAGAGAAAAAAAGGGGGAAATAATAAATTATTACTGTTTTTTTTTGTGGGGTGTTTTACCCTTTTTTTTTTTTTTTTTTTAACTTTTTACTCTTTATTAATTCTAATTAGTGCTATCAATAAGACCACCCTCAGATGCCGATAAGAAAGAGGAAATCGAATATTATGGATACAAAAGAAAGAGAGGTAACACAAATAGATGTGGAAAAATCTATGGAGAAAAGACTTAACATATTGGAAGCCTTGGAGCTAAATGACAGAGACTTTAAAATAGAAATCTTAAAAATACTCAGAGATATACAAGAAAACACAGAAAGGCAATATAGGGAGATCAGAAAACAACTCAATGAACACAAAGAATATATTACCAAGGAAATTGAAACTATAAAAACAAATCAAACAGAAATGAAAAACTCAATTCATGAGCTGAAAAATGAGGTAACAAGCTTAGCTAACAGAACAGCCCAGATTGAAGACAGGATTAGTAAAATAGAAGACAAACAACTTGAGGCACAACAGAGAGAAGAAGAAAGAGACTCAAAAATAATAAAAAACGAGAAAGCCCTACAGGAATTGTCTGACTCCATCAGAAAGAATAACATAAGAATAATAGGTATATCAGAGGGAGAAGAGAAAGAAAATGGAATGGAGAATATACTCAAACAAATAATAGACGAAAACTTCCCAAGCCTGTGGAAGGAACTAAAGCCTCAAGAAGCAAACAGAACACCAAGTTTTCTTAACCCCAACAAACCCACTCCAAGGCACATCATAATAAAGATGACACAAACCAATGACAAAGAAAAAATTCTCAAGGCAGCCAGGGAAAAGAAGAGTACAACATATAAAGGAAGGCCTATTAGATTATCATCAGATTTCTCAGCAGAAACTCTACAAGCTAGAAGAGAGTGGACCCCAATATTTAAAGCCCTGAAAGAGAGGAACTTTCAGCCAAGAATACTATACCCATCAAAGCTATCCTTCAAGTATGAAGGAGATATAAAAACATTCACAAATACAGAAAAGATGAGAGAATTTATCAACAGAAAGCCCCCACTCCAGGAAATACTAAAGGGGGTTTTCCAACCAGATTCAAAGAACAAAAGAAAACAACACCACAAGTAACAGCTCCACCAAGAACACAATAAAACCAAACTTAAACTGTGACAACAAAGGAAAAAAAAGGGGGGAGAGGATGGAGATTAACAGTAGCAAAGGATGATGAAGTGCAGAAATACTTATAAGATAGGGTACTACAATGAATATGGTAGGTACCCTTTTCATTACTTAATGGTAACCACCCTTAAAAAAACCACCACAAAAACACTTGACTTAAAAAGGTAGCAACAGAGGAAAGAAGTATGGAACACAAACAAACAAAAACAAATGATAGAAAAACAAAAGAGAAGAATCAAACTAGATACAAAACTAACAGAAAGCAATTTATAAAATGGCAGTAGGGAACCCACAAGTGTCAATAATTACACTAAATGTAAATGGATTAAACTTACCAATAAAAAGACACAGAGTAGCAGAATGGATTAAAAAAGAAAATCCAACTATATGCTGTCTACAAGAAACACATCTAAGCAACAAGGATAAAAACAAATTCAAAGTGAAAGGCTGGAAAACAATACGCCAAGCAAACAACACCCAAAAAAAAGCAGGCGTAGCAATACTCATATCTAATAATGCTGACTACAAGACAGAAAAAGTACTCAGAGACAAAAATGGTCATTTCATAATGATTAAGGGGAAGTTGAATCAAGAAGACATAACAATCCTTAATATATATGCACCAAACCAAGGAGCACCAAAATATATAAGACAGCTACTTATTGACCTTAAAACAAAAACTAACAAAAATACAATCATACTTGGAGACCTCAATACACCGCTGACGGCTCTAGATCGGTCATCCAAACAGAGAATCAATAAAGATATAGTGGCCTTAAACGAAATACTAGAACACCTGGATATGATAGACATTTACAGGACACTTCATCCCAAAGCGACAGAGTATACATTTTTCTCTAGTGTACATGGAACATTCTCAAGAATTGACCATATGTTGGGCCACAAAGGCAATATCAGCAAATTTAGAAAAATTGAAATTGTACCAAGCATATTTTCTGATCATTAAGCCTTGAAACTAGAATTCAACTGCAAAAAAGAGGGGGAAAAACCCACAAAAATGTGGAAACTAAACAACATACTTCTAAAAAATGAATGGGTCAAAGAAGAAATAAGCACAGAAATCAAAAGATATATACAGACAAATGAAAATGAAAATACGACATATCAGAATCTCTGGGATGCAGCAAAAGCAGTAATAAGAGGAAAGTTCATATCACTTCAGGCCTATATGAACAAACAAGAGAGAGCCGAAGTAAACCACTTAACTTCACACCTTAAGGAACTAGAAAAAGAAGAACAAAGACAACCCAAAACCAGCCGAAGAAAGGAGATAATAAAAATCAGAGCAGAAATAAATGAAATAGAGAACAGAAAAACTATAGAAAAAATCAATAAAACAAGGAGCTGGTTCTTTGAAAAGATCAACAAAATTGACAAACCCTTGGCAAGACTCACCAAGGAAAAAAGACACAGGATTCAAATAAATAAAATCCAAAATGAAAGAGGAGAGATCACCACAGACATCATAGATATACAAAGAATTATTGTAGAATACTATGAAAAATTATATGCCACCAAATACAACAATCTAGAAGAAATGGATAAATTCCTAGAACAATACAACCTTCCTAGACTGAGTCATGAAGAAGCAGAAAGCCTAAACAGACCAATCAGCAGGGAGGAAATAGAAAAAACTATTAAAAATCTCCCCAAAAATAAAAGTCCAGGCCCAGACGCTTATACTAGTGAATTCTATCAAACATTCAAAGAAGACTTGGTTCCTATTCTACTCAAAGTCTTCCAAAAAATTGAAGAAGAAGCAATACTTCCAAACACATTTTATGAGGCCAACATAACCCTCATACCAAAACCTGGCAAGGATGGCACAAAGAAAGAAAACTACAGACCAATATCTCTAATGAATACAGATGCTAAAATACTAAACAAAATACTGGCAAACCGAATACAACAACATATTAAAAAAATAATACATCATGATCAAGTGGGATTCATCCCAGAATCTCAAGGATGGTTCAACATACGCAAAACGGTTAACGTAATACACCATATCAACAAAACAAAGAACAAAAACCACATGATCTTATCAATAGATGCAGAAAAGGCTTTTGATAAAATACAACACAATTTTATGTTTAAGACTCTCAACAAAATGGGTATAGAAGGAAAATATCTCAACATGATAAAGGCCATATATGATAAACCATCAGCCAACATCCTATTAAACGGCATAAAACTGAGGACTTTCTACCTTAAATCAGGAACAAGACAGGGTTGTCCACTCTCTCCACTCTTATTCAACGTGGTGCTAGAAGTTCTGGCCAGAGCAATCAGACAAGACAAAGAAATAAAAGGCATCCATATCGGAAAAGAAGAAGTAAAGCTATCACTTTTTGCTGATGATATGATCCTATACATCGAAAATCCGAAGGACTCCACAAAAAGATTATTAGAAACAATAAACCAATACAGTAAGGTCGCAGGATACAAAATTAACATACAAAAGTCCATAGTCTTTCTATATGCCAACAATGAAATATTAGAAAACGAACTCAAAAAAATAATCCCCTTCACGATTGCAACAAAAAAAAATAAAATACCTAGGAATAAACATAACAAAGAACGTAAAGGACCTATATAATGAAAATTACAAAGCATTGTTAAGGGAAATCGAAAAAGATACAATGAGATGGAAAAATATTCCTTGTTCTTGGATAGGAAGAATAAATATAATCAAAATGGCCATATTACCCAAAGCAATATACAAATTTAATGCAATTCCCATCAAAATCCCTATGAGATTTTTTAAAGAAATGGAACAAAAAATCATCAGATTTATATGGAACTATAAAAAACCCCGAATAGCCAAAACAATCCTAAGGAAAAAGAATGAAGCTGGGGGCATTACAATACCTGACTTTAAACTATATTATAGGGCCACGATAATCAAAACAGCATGGTATTGGCAGAAAAATAGACACTCAGACCAATGGAACAGAATAGAAAGCCCAGAAATAAAACCACATATATATGGTCAAATAATCTTTGATAAAGGGGCCAACAACACACAATGGAGAAAAGAAAGCCTCTTCAACAAATGGTGTTGGGAAAACTGGAAAGCCACATGCAAAAGAATGAAACTCGACTACAGCCTGTCCCCGTGTACTAAAATTAATTCAAAATGGATCAAAGACCTAAATATAAGACCTGAAACAATAAAGTACATAGAAGAAGACATAGGTACTAAAATCATGGACCTGGGTTTTAAAGAACATTTTATGAACTTGACTCCAATGGCAAGAGAAGTGAAGGCAAAGATAAATGAATGGGACTACATCAGAATTAAAAGTTTTTGCTCAGCAAGAGAAACTGATATCAAAATAAACAGACAGCCAACTATATGGGAACTGATATTTTCAAACGACAGCTCAGATAAGGGCCTAATATCCAAAATTTACAAAGAACTCATAAAACTCAACAACAAACAAACAATCCAATAAAAAAATGGGAAGAGGACATGAACAGACACTTCTCCCAGGAAGAAATACAAATGGCCAACAGATATATGAAAAGATGCTCAGGTTCATTAGTTATTAGAGAAATGCAAATCAAAACTACAATGAGATACCACCTCACTCCTGTTAGATTAGCTATTATCAACAAGACGGGTAATAGCAAATGTTGGAGAGGCTGTGGAGAAAAAGGAACCCTCATTCACTGTTGGTGGGACTGTAAAGTAGTACAACCATTATGGAAGAAAGTATGGTGGTTCCTCAAAAAACTGCAAATAGAACTACCTTATGACCCAGCAATCCCTCTACTGGGTATATACCCCAAAACCTCAGAAACATTGATACGTGAAGACACATGTAGCCCCATGTTCATTGCAGCACTGTTCACAGTGGCCAAGACATGGAAACAACCAAAAAGCCCTTCAATAGAAGACTGGATAAAGAAGATGTGGCACATATACACTATGGAATACTACTCAGCCATAAGAAATGATGACATCAGATCATTTACAGCAAAATGGTGGGATCTTGATAACATTATAAGGAGTGAAATAAGTAAATCAGAAAAAAACAAGAACTACATGATTCCATACATTGGTGGAACATAAAAATGAGACTAAGAGACATGGACAAGAGTGTGGTGGTTACCAAGGGTGGGGGGGGAGGGAGGACATGGGAGGGAGGGAGGGAGAGAGTTAGGGGTAGGGGGAGGGGCACAGAGAACTAGATAGAGGGTGACGGAGGACAATCTGACTTTGGGCGAGGGGTTTGCAACATAATTTGATGACAAAATAACCTAGACATGTTTTCTTTGAATATATGTACCCTGATTTATTAATGTCTTCCCATTACCATTAATAAAAATTTATTAAAAAAAAAATGATTAGCAATTCATAGCAATCTTTCAACTTACTTTTAATCCATACTTTGAATCCACCACAGTTATGATACCTAAAAAGATATAAATCTTTTAATCACCTTTAACTTGAGAATAAAAATTAAAACTAATCTATTTCAGCTCACAAATGTTACTTATAAATTATTGTTTTCTCTTGCCAAGGCTGCAATTTAATTTAATTCCATTAATAAGTAGACACATTTTCAAATATGTATTGAGTCTATAGCACTAGTATAAGATACTAGAGAGAATATAAATTAAATTTCTAATATTAAATAAAGAAGCTTTTAAGCTTTAAGCTTATAATCCAAATTGAGACCATTTAAATTTCATAATATAAAGTGAAATGTGATAAATTATACAAAACAGGTTATTTCTAGTTTATTATCACATAATCAAAATCTAGATGCCTGACTAGGTTTGTGGCACAGTGGATAGAGCATTGACCTGGGGCACTGAGGACTCAGGTTCACCAGCTTGAGCACGGGCTTGAGCGTGGGATCATAGACATGGCCCCATGATCAATGGCCTGAAGCCCAAAGTTGCTGGCTTGAACAAGGAGTCACTGACTCCGCTGGAGCCCCCTGGTCAAGGCAAATATAAGAAAGCAACCAATGTACAGCTAAGGTAACTCAACTATGAGTTGATGCTGCTCATCTCTCTCCCTTTCTGTCTGTCTGCCTGTCCCTCTCTCTCTCTCTTGCTAAAAAAAAATTAAAAATTGCAACTTTTCTTAACATTTAAATTATTGTTTAACAAACCTGAAATGTCTTAGGATATCTTTTTCCTACAATCTCTCACCAAATGTAACTCACATAAATGTTATATATAATATGTATGTTAAGTATTTTACATAATACATAAATCTCCAAATGATAAATCAGCTGACAGTCTGAATTTATACACTAAATATTTTTTTCAAAGGGTAACAGAATGAATGTGAAGGTACCTAAAGAATTCAACCAGCTACATGCCACGTACATTAGAGCCAAACAACAGGGCCCAGCTTCAATGATTCTTAAATTATTTCACCCCTTAGTCTATGAAAGACCTGGTTTTAAAAAAGGTGAAGAGCTGTGGGGCAAGGGTAAGATACAAGAGGGGGAAAGATGACACAACAGGACTTAAAAATAACAACAGAGAATATAGGACATCTACTTAGTATTTTAAAAGGAAAACTTTAGTGGGAACACTAAGTTGAGAGTTGAGATTAAGATTTGACATCCAGTTCTATCATTATCTGGAGCTTTAGAATCTGTATGAACAGCCTGACCAAGAGGTGGCACAGTGGACAGAGCATCGAACTGTGATGCTGAGGACCCAGGTTTGAAACCCCAAGGTCACCAGCTTGAGAGCAGGCTCACCAGCTTGAATGTGGGATCATAAACATGACCCCATTGTTGCTGGCTTGAGCCCAAAGGTCACTGGCCTGAAGCCCAAGGTCACTGGCTAAAGCCAGGGGTCACTGGTTCAGCTGGAGCCCCTTGGTCACAGCACATATGAGAAAGCAATGAATGAACAACTAAGGTGCCTCAACTATGAGTTGATGATGCTTCTCATCTCTCTCCCTGCCTGTCTCTTGCTCACTAAAAAAAAAAGAATCTGTATGGAAAAGATTTACTTCATCATCAAACTAAACCTAGTTTAAAAAAGTAACAAGGAAGGAATTAAAATTAAAACATGAATGAACAAATATCATCTTAACCATAACAATAGTATTTTACTTGAAAACAAAAAAAATATTTCTAACTTACCATCAAGATAAATATCAACCCCTAATTCAGCATCAACCCAAAACATAGAAGCTACAGCACCTGAAAATATATATAATATTCATCAAATAAAAACATTTCTTCAAACTGAGACACACAATTTTATCCATGTTTTAATTTGCCCCAACAAAATTAGCAAGTAAACACATCTGCAAATTAAATATGCGTTTCCAATCTTCTTATGGGAATTACACTAATAGAACCTTTTACTATTTAGACCCATTTCTTCCTCTCTTCCTTTACCTTAAAAAACATTAGACCAGCTTTTATCAAATAACAAATCCAACATCAAGCTTCTACCAATGCCATAATAATTTACCAACAGATATTATCAAATAATTAGGGCAATATGGTTATGTACATAAAATACTTATTTTTATTTTCTCTCTCCTGAATATAATAATCACACAGTTCAAAAATAATAAATTCTCTCTCTAAAGGAAAGCAGAACAAAACACAGATAATTCCAAAATCATTTGTCTAAGAAAATACTGAAAATCTATAAATTTTATAGAAGAAAAAAACCAAGAAATCCTTAGACTATTTAATTAATACTAATATAAAATTTTGGTCTGAGGAAAAATAATTTCTAAGTAACAAATTAAAACTTGTTTTGACAGAAACTGGTTCAGTGCCAAACCACATACCCAGATTAGTATGCCAAAATACAGAAAAAAGAAAACTGACAGCAAAGAAAGACTTTGATTTTTCAAAGCATCACAGGTCCACTTAGTGACAGTGCTGTCTAAAAGAATGAGTACTGGGGGAAAACAAGGATAACTGAACTCATTCCAATGTCTAAAACTGTCCACCTACCCTGACGAGATGTGGTCCCCCAAGCATCACTCTGTGTCAACAATGAGATACCTGTCAGCTGTTTACAGTGATTACTCATGCAAGACATAGCGAGGGCCACAAGATCTAATGGTTTCTTGATATCTATTGATTTTTTCCCAAAAACTTAATAGTTTTCCAATTTGACTGAAATAGGATTTGTGAGTAACAGGGGCTGAATCAATGCCTGTCCTTTTCACGGAAATTACTTTACCATGACAATTATTTAGGTTAGAACTGGAAAGTGTCAGTCTCCTAAATGGGAAACAACTGCATTGCCAATAAGAATTTTCTTCATTTCCTTGGCTAACAACATGATTTTAATTAGTGAAGGAGGAAAATGTAAGTCTACTATGTCACTACTCCAAATAATACCGTAAACCATAAAAATGTATTAAGTTTGTCACTCAGTAAAATTCCTAATATTGTATATAAATCATTTTCTTTAAGAACTGTAAGAGTGTATTAAGAGCTGTTTATCTAAATCTGTGTATCTTTGGTACATAAGAATGGACTATTCCAAATTCAGATGTAGGTGTTTTGAAGCAGAAACAGAAATGAGAGAATGATGTTAATCAGTGGTTCTCAACCTAGGGTGACTTTTCTCTCCAGGGAATATGTGGCAATATCTGGAGATATTTTTAGTTGTCTCAACTAGAGGACTGCTACTGGCATGCAGTGGGTAGAAGTCAGAGATGCTATTAAACATACTACAATGTACAGGACAGCTTCCTACAGCAAAGAGTTCTCCAACCTAAAATGTCATTTGTGCAAAGGTTAAGAAATCCTGAGTCAGATTACAGAATCTCCCTTTTCAAAACATAAAATTTTAAAAGCCAAATTATATCAGCCAACCAAATAAATACACGACCTCCTGCCATAAATTTTGAAGAGTGGTAGATAAAATAAGGAAGAAAAAGTTCATATGACTTATAATAGTTCTTTTTTCTTCTTCTTCTTTTCCAAATGAGAGAAAGAGAGAGAGAGAGACAGACTCCTACATATGCCCCAACCAGGATCCACCCAGAAACCCCTGCCTGGAGCCAATGTTCTGCCCATCTGGGGCCATGATCACAACTGAGTATTTTTAGTACCTTAGGTGAAGGCTCCATAGAGCCATCCTCAGTGCCCGGGGCCAATGTACTAGAACCAATTGAGACATGGCTACAGGAGAAGAAGAGAGAAAGAAAAAAAAAAGAAAGAGAGAAAGAGGAGGGGCAGGGGTGGAGAAGCAGATGGGTGCTTATCCTGCGTGCCCAGACCGAAAGCGAAACTGGGACTTCCACATGCAGGGCCGACATTCTACCACTGAGCCAACCACCCAGGGCCATTATGACAGTTCTTAATTCTACTCCCATACCCAGGAAGAGGTTATAGGGAAATAGTTTACCAAGTCTTGACACTTATCACAAATAGCTTTCAACATGACAAGTAGAACTGAGGGAAGAATTAACAATACAGAAAAAGGCAACAAAAATTTCAAGGGTAAAAGATTCCCATCACCTCCACATTCGTGGGGGAAGGGGCCACTTTCTAAAACTCAGAACAAAATCAAGCAAGAGATCTGAAGCTCAAGGACAACCAGCACAAGGTCTGGGATGTATAGGGGAGCATTTTGGTATTTTAAAGGGGCAGAGCCTAAAAGTCACGTTACCCATCAGGACCTCTCAGTCACCCTTCTCCCCTTTGCTCTCCCTCCCTGCTTCCAGCAATACCCAGTTTTCAAACTGGAGTACAGGGGAAAAATAAGTGAAGGTAAAATGGGTAGAATATTAAAGAGAATTCAACACATTGAGCACAAACAAGCTGAAAAAACTATACAAATGCATTACAGCTTAGGAGAAACAAAAAAAGATGAATCAGAATAATATGAAAGTGTAATCTGTAGAGCTAAGGACATAATAAATTTAGTGCATACATACCAATTAATTAATTTAAAACATCGGGAAACAGATTAGATGTTAGTGAAAACAGAATTGCTGAGCAAAAGGAGATTTAAAATAATTATAGTAACTGTAGAGACGAAAGACAAAGCAAAACAATTAGCAGATAATAGATATGAAGAACAAAAAAATTTTCATATAAGATAAATTGGTGTCATAAAGTAGAGGATTCAATAATTTGACAGAAAAACTTCATGGTAATAAACAGAAAAATGTCTTAAATGAAGAACTAAACGTACAGATTAAAGGGTATAGTGTAATCCAGGAAAGAATGATTATGAATGACAACAAATGTATTTTGGTTATATTACTAAACTCAAAAAAAATTTTTTTTCAGGCATTTTTTTTTTTTTTTTGGTATTTTTATGAAGCTGGAAACGGGCATTTTTGATGAAAAAGCAAGTCATTTTCAAGGAGGTGGGGGAAAAAAAAATTGAACCAGACTTTTCTAAAGCAACATTCATTGTCTTGATATAATAAAATAATGACCAAAAGTTCTAATGAAAATAGTTCCTAAAATATTACCTCCAGCCAAGTAGTCTTTCAAGAATGTAACAACAGGCCCTGGCAGGTTGGCTCAGCGGTAGAGCGTCGGCCTGGCATGCAGGGGACCCGGGCTCGGTTCCTGGCCAGGGCACATAGGAGAAGCACCCATTTGCTTCTCCACCCCCCCCCCTTCCTCTCTGTCTCTCTCTTCCCCTCCCGCAGCCAAGGCTCCATTGGAGCAAAGATGGTCCGGGCGCTGGGGATGGCTCCTTGGCCTCTGCCCCAGGCGCTAGAGTGGCTCTGGTCGCCGCAGAGCGATGCCCCGGAGGGGCAGAGCATTGCCCCCTGGTGGGCAGAGCGTGGCCCCTGGTGGGCGTGCCGGGTGGATCCCGGTCGGGCGCATGCGGGAGTCTGTCTGACTGTCTCTCCCCGTTTCCAGCTTCAGAAAAATACAAAAAAAAAAGAAAAGAAAAAGAAAAAAAGAATATAACAACAGGCAGACATTCTCAAACATTAAAGGAAACAACAAGCACTGAAACTTAGGATCGCTCCAAAGACTCACATCTGGGGCCAATGATCTGCCCATCTGGGGCCATGCTTACAATTGAATTATTTTTAGTGCCTGAGGCAGAGGCTCCATGGAGCCATCCTCAGCACCCAGGGCAATGCGCTCAAACCAATCCAGCCATGCTTGTGGGAGGGGAAGGAGAAGAGAAACAGAAAGGGGGAGAGAGAGAGAGAGAGAGGGGAAGAAGTGGAGAAGCAGATGACTGCTTCGCCTGTGTACCCTGACCGGGAATTGAACCCAGGACATTCACATGGCAGGCCAACGCTTTACCACTGAGTCAACCAGCCAAGGCCAATATTTGCTATTTCAAAAGAGGACAAGTAGTTCAGCTGGTTAAAGCATCATCTGATATGCCAACGTTGTAGGTTCAATCCTGATTGGGGTACATACAGGAAATAACCAGTGAATTCATAAATAAGTGGAAGAACAAATCAATGTCTCTCGCTCTCTTTCAAATCAATTTAAAAAAAGAGGCATATATTTTCCTATCTTACCAGATATAAGTTAATTTAATATTTAACACCAATGTAACAGCTGTAACATCGGTCAAAACTACTAGAAATGTTTAAAGAATCCATACCTACTAAGGACCAAAATAGCTCAATTCAATACTAGTTTGAAAACATGAGGACAATGTTATTATAAATATGTAATATTTCTAAGTATAATAACCACTGATTATATTTGACCCTTCAGTATATGATATTTCTTTTAAATAATTATAACCCTATTAATAAATTATTCCCAAACATTACTTTAATATAGTTTTATGGCCCAAGGCCATATAGATTCACATAAAAAATAATGGTATGGGTCAGGCTTACAAAACAAACACTAAATGTTCTGCAAACTAGGAATAAAAATATTACCTAAAACTTATTTGGGTAGGAAGTAAATAGAAACAGATAAACTTTGTGTAGCTTTCAACAAGGAAGTTTATATATAATTTCATTCAGAAGTAAAAATTTCATTTATAATCACTATTCATTCTACACCAGAGAAAAGGCCCAGTAGGCTTGATTTAACTCTACACCTTATAACAGCATTTACAAAAATATATAAATTTTAAGTTTAGTAGAAAAAGAAAATGCTAACACAATAACTTAAAAGAATAATTATTGCTAGAATTAGCATCCAAAAGCCCTTAAATATTTCTAAATGACCCTCCAAGAAAACTGGATTAGAAAGTAATCAAAGCCTGACCAGGCAGTTGTGCAGTGAATAGAGCATTGGACTGGGACGTGGAGGACCCAGGTTCAAAACTCGAGGTTACCTGCTTGAGCATGGGCTCATCTGGCTTTAGCGCGGGCTCCCCAACTTAAGCACGGGGTCACTGGCTAGAGCGTGGGATCATAGACATGACCCCACGGTCGCTGGCTTGAGCCCAAAGGTTGCTGGCTTGAAGCCCAAGCTTGCTGGCTTGAGCAAGCAGTCATTCGCTCTGCTGTAGCTCCCCATCCCCCCTATCAAGGCACATATGAGAAAGAAATCAATGAACAACTAAAAGTCCCACAACAAGTTGATGCTTCTCATCTGCCTTTCCCTGTCTGTCTGTCTCTCTCTCTAAAAAAAAAAAAGTATGTAGAATATAACCAATCAAATATAAACTTAAAAGTAAAATGTCTCAATTTTTCCTAAATTTCCCTATTTTAACAATTTTTGTTTCTACCAAAAACCCTAAATCAATCAATAAAACTTCAAATTATATTATCAGTACTTTGATCATGATTTATCTTCTAAAGAACATGACAACCCAGTACTTTTCCTTTTAAACAAAAATATTTTTAAATCTAGAATAGTTTTAATACTCATTTTAGAAATTTCTCTATTATATTTATTTAAAAATGTTTAAGAACTATATTGTGGTTAATAATAATGTCGTTTCTTACCAGGATCTGCTAACCCCGTGGTCTCTAACAGTATATAATCAAATTTCCCCTTCTTCTGCATCAAATTCTCAATAGCACGAAGGCCATTGTCCCTGGAGAATACCAAAACATAATGTACAGTTGATTGATTGCTTGAATATTTTAAAGCAATCATTACAAACATTTAAAAATATATACAGCAACCTGAGACAAAAATCTTTAGGCATGCAAAATTAACTTATTCCCAAGCTTCTAACAAAATGTCTATCCAATATTCACCAATAAAGGAAAAAATAGATGAATATACACTGATAAATAAAAAGAAATGAGATGCATGTTAAGTACTTTATTTTATTAAAAATTAAAAGCAAAGAAAATTTTAATATACCTGACTATAAGTCAGAATCTATTATTTTTATATCTTTTGAAAGAAAAATATCAACATTCAAAATTATAAAATTTATGAATTACAGTAGTTTAATATAACAGCTAAAGAAATATTACTATTAAATGCCTTTTCATTCTGTTCTGAATTAGAGTACCAGGTTTTAATTTCCCTTTTCTCTTATATCAAAAATGCAAGAAAATAATTAATCGCTTGCACTTTAGTTAAGAAAATCTTATGGGCCCTGGCTAGTGGTTCAGTGAATAGTGTTGGCCCGGCATATGGACGTCCCAGGTTCAATTCCTAGTCAGGGTATACAGGAGAGGCGACCATCTGCTTCTCCCCTCACCCTCTCCTCCTTCTCTCCCTCTTCTCCTTCCACAGCCAGTGGCTTGATTGGTTCGACTCTGGTTCCGGGGTCCCAAGGATGGCTCCCGTGGAGTGCATCAGCCTCAAGCACTAAAAATAGCTCAGTACTCCAGCATTGGCCCCAGATGGGGTTGCCCCGTGGGCCCTGGTGGAACACATACAGGAATCTGCCTCACTATCTACCCCCCTCTCACCTAAAAAGAAAGAGAGAAAGAGAGAAAGAGAGAAAGAGAGAAAGAGAGAAAGAGAGAAAGAGAGAAAGAAAGAAAGAAAGAAAGAAAGAAAGAAAGAAAGAAAGAAAGAAAGAAAGAAAGAGAAAGAAAGAGAGAAGGAAGGAAGGAAGGAAGGAAGGAAGGAAGGAAGGGAGGGAGGGAGGGAGGGAGGGAGGGAGGGAGGGAGGGAGGAAGGAAGGAAGGAAGGAAGGAAGGAAGGAAGGAAGGAAGGAAGGAAGGAAGGAAGGAAGGAAGGAAGGAAGGAAGGAAAAGAAAGAAAATCTTATGGTTTTAGTGCTGTCAATACAGTGGACTCAAAGTCAAACACCTAAGATAGTAAATGATGCAAAAATTTAATTCGCTAGAACATACAAAATCCACACTGTGTCATTTTTTCTAATTCACTCAACAAATACTTGAGTACTACATGGCAGATCCTTTTCTAGGATCTGTGGTATATTTGTGAATAAAAGACAATCCTTGGAAAGAACTGTAACTGGTGGAACACAATGTGAGGATTTTCTCTTTTGAAAGTCATTTACTTTTATTTTTAAAGTATGAAGTCTTGGAACTAAGACCAATGACTTATTAAACTCAGAACCTTTTTTTTTTACAGATAAAATGAGACTTTCATGTACCACAGAGATTAAGTAAATCCTGACATCAAAAATAATTTTAAAAACTCAGTGAAAGGACTCAAGTATTAGTGCACTTAGAAAAATAAATAAGATAGTAAGAAACACTTTAAGAAAATACATCCTAATAAGTTTATTTTCTATTTGAAAATACAATGAAGCAGACTATGTAAATTCATTAAAATTACAGACGAAAATCAAAGCTGGAAATAAAATCAGTAAAGATTTGGGTAGAAGTAAAGAGAAACCCATTGTCAGAAACAGATCGACTCTGTGTAGCTTTCAACAGGGAAGTTTATATGTAATTCCATTCAGAGGTAAAAACTTCATTTATAATCATTATTCTATACCAGAAAAAGGGCCCAGTAGGCTTAATTTAACCGCACATCTTATAACAGCATTTACAAAAAGTGTTGTTGTCTTTTTGTCAACAGCACACAGCAAATACATTCCTTACTTTACTGAACAGCAGAGGCAACCGTTCCTAAGCTCCAGCCATTCTTCATAGAGCTCTCCACCTTGGCTCACAGCTAAGGATTTCTCCACTGCACTTCCTGAAACAATTAATAAGAAGCACTCTTTAGATTATATTCACTAGCAAACCAGGAAAAACATATATATACATATATATGAAGACATACAATATAGGAGATTTCAAAGCAAAACATGCGTTTTTTGTGTGTTTTTTGTTTTGTTTTTTTGTGACAGAGAGAGGAACAGATAGGGACAGACAGGCAGGAAGGGAGAGAGATGAGGAGCATCAATTCTTCATTGAAGCTCCTTAGTCTCCTTAGTTGTTCATTGATTGCTTTCTCATATGTGCCTTGACCAGGGGGTTAGAACAGAGCAAGTGACCCCTTGCTCAAGCCAGCGACCTTGGGCTCAAGCCAGCGACCATGGGGTAGTATCTGTGATCCCACACTCAAGCCAGCAGCCCTGCACTCAGCTGGTGAGTCCCCACTCAAGCTGAATGAGCCCACACTCAAGCTGACAACCTTGGGGTTTCAAACCTGGGTCCTCCGCATCCCAGTCCAACATTCTATCCATGTGCCACCACCTTGTCAGGTAGAACATGCATTTTATAACTGTTATTCTTCCATTCTATTCATGCAGCCTCAATATCTTAAACTATACTACTCTATCTTATTTTAGCTTTTATTTCTTGAAGAGGATTTAAATCCCTAAAAAGGCAAATCTAAAATTAATGAATGATAGCATACTTCCTCTTTAATCTTCTTCCTTGCCCATCCCCATTTCCTAATAAGGTATAGTAACTTCAAAGTCACTCTTTCTTGTTTGTGGCCAACTTTCTAGAGAGTATGTTCTATATAATAGTTTTCATATGACCCTCAACCTCTCAAGGTCCTTACCTATATTTTTCTTTTCATTCTTCCTCTAAATTGTTTTTGGTTCTATTAGACAGTATACTCCACATTCATATATGAGTAAAAACCCTAGTTATTGGAGAAAGTATGCTTAGCCAGGGTATCAATGTGCTCACCTAAAAATTTTAGTCAACTACACATAAGTTTCTTAACAATGCTTACTTGAGAAAAAATACAATTTAAGATTCTAATATGCTTGTTATCATATAAGAATGATTTTAAATGTCTTACTTTTCATCCATTAAAAAGTATACCACAGCCAGGAAGCAGTTCTAAATGTCCAATAAAGCAAATAGCCAAAAGAAAAAAAATTTTCATTCATATAAATATTTATATTTGAGTTAGATGATGACATGGAGCTTTGAAAGGGATTGTTAGAGCATTCAGGGTATAGAGAACATCAATAAAATGTAAAGGAAAGTATTGTGAATGCTGTAACAAATTGTGAAAATGATCCAGAAAGAATGAAAAATAATAGTAATAAATATAAAATTATTTTTTAAATATTCAGTCTTAATTACTTTGTAGATAATAAACATTCAACAAAATAAACTTATAATAATTGAAGCACTTTCAAGTTTTTCAAAAGTTGCAATTAAACAATATTGTCAGTACAAAAGTCTATTTCTAATTCATGAAAGAACTTTCTTTCATGTCATATATCATAGATTTTTTTTACTTCTGGAGTTATTTCATATAAAAATCTGGTATAATTCCATTGGTCTGAATTTGAAAGTTATACAAAATAAAATTTTATAGAAACTAATTTAAGTATTCAAAATTTGTTCAAAATAAAGCATGACAGAAATTAATCTAATTCTACCAAAAGTATCCACATCAATGTACTCACATCATAATGCCTTTCATTTTCACTTTTAAATATGGAATATGAAGTCATGAGTGAAATAAACTGTCCTATAAATTCTTGCAGCACGGCATTTATTGAACTTTACATACCTTCCCCAAACTCGTTTAAAATAACTGCTATTTTTTTATTATGTTGTTCTGTCAAAATATAGTTCAGAAGTGTTGTCTTCCCAGCACCTATAAAATATATTTTTTAAATAACAAAAGTTAAAGACTCATTTTAAAGACACAAAAAATATTATTTAACTAAGACTATTTTAAAGGAAGACAAAGTACCCTTTGAAAAAATATTTAAAATGTTTTGTTGACATAACATTTTATAAATATTTACAAATACTCCTACAAGTTGGATCACACAGCTTTCAAGCTCATTATGACCAAAATAATATGGCTCCTACTTAACTTAAAATACAATTAACTAAGGGCATCTAAATTTTCTATTAAATAAAAAAATATTGAAGTAATGGCTCCCAAGGAATAAAGTAATCATGTAGTTTATAAAATATACAGTATTTAAATCATTTTTCATGATGACAATGTTTCTTAGCCAAGAATATATGCTTTAGTTCCCTAAATTTTACATATAAAGACCTTTTATTTCAACATCCATCATTAATCAGACACAAATTCAAACTGATTATATGTCTACTTTAGTATGCTTAAAGCAACCTATAAACTGATTATATATATATGTATCATACACACACACACACACAAATAAAGAATGGATGTAGGAAATAACAAGACAGAATGTTCAGTCTTTAGAAAGATAAACTCATAAAGCTACACTAATTTTATCCAGTAGGTGGCATGTTAAACCTAGTATGTTCAGCTGAAGTACAGTAGAAGAAAATCATCTGTCTGAGCCATAGACACCAAAATTCAAAGAAATTAAAAAAATTAAAAATCCCAACTGCACAGTAGTGTATTTTGATTGTATTAATACATCATTTATTTACCTACTTTTCTGTTGGTGGACATTTGGGTTGTTTCCAGTGTTTTGCTATTACAAACACTTGCACACATCTTCCGAAGTGAATTTACAGATTTCTAGGGTATAACTAGGAGGAATTTACGGGGTATTATAGTATTAATATCTTCAACATTTCTACATCATATTCCTTTAAAAACTGTTGGGAGAATGGAAGGCGTATGTTTAGAGTGCTCTATGTAGAAAGCTCAACATCACTCAAGGGTGAGGTATAGAATGAAAGGGACAGACCTCAAGGAGACAGGCCATGAAGAAATTCTCAAAGCCAGTCCAAGTGTAAGACAGAGGCCCTGAACAGGAGTGCTGCAGTAGGTAGTAGCAGTGAAAATGGAAAGGAAGGGAGGACATAAGAGACCTTCTAATAAAATTATTCAGGCTAAATAATTAATCATATTATGAAGCTAAAGACTTAAAGATGTAGTTAATTCAAACGTCTCTTTCAGAGCTGGACAGGTAGCTCGGTTAGAGTGCTGTCCCGATAGATCAAGGTTGTAAGTTCAGTCCCTCGTCAGGGAACATGCAAAAATCAACCAGTGAATAAATAAATAAGTGAAACAAGAAGTCAGTCTCTCTCTCTCTCCCCTCCCTCTCCCTAAAGTCAATAAATTCAAAGGAAATTTTTTAAGTGTACTATGAACTAGATTTTATGCTGGGCCCTGATAAAAAATGCACAAGACAGAGACAAACTGTCTCTACCTTCATGTACCTTAAAGCATTAAGTGAGTTATGGAGAGAAATTAAGATCCATAAAGAGGCAATTATGTCTCAGGATGATACCTTTAATAGGAGATGTACAAAATGTTAAGGTGCACCTAAAAGGACATCTGGCCAGAGGAGTGAGAGTAAAAAGTATACAAGGGCTAAAATTCTTGACACCTGTTAGAAATAAAATTAGTTCAGTGTTGATGCGCCACATTTTTGCAGGCTGGAGAGGCTGTCAAGAGCTAGATCACACAGGACCTTGTAATTCATGTTAAGCAATTTGAACTTTAACCCAAATGGACACAAAGGATGTTGTGACACAATCAGACTGACATTAATAAAGACCATTAAGGCTAAAATACATAGAATATATTTAAGGGCATCATGACTCAAGACTAGTTAGAAAGCTTTTAGAATATTCCAGGTGGTTGGGGTCATAGGAGCAAGAGGATTTGAGGAGATGATAAAGTTCTGGACACGCTAAGTTTGAGATGTCTGTGGGACATCAAATCAGAAACTATCTGAGTGTGAAGTTCAAATGATGGACAGAAGTGGAAAAACTTTAAAAGAATAAATCAGAGAAGTAGATGGAAATGTCAGAATAAAAATGTGATAGAAGCCAAAGGAACGTTTCAAGAAAGAGGAAATGATGATCAAGAATAAGCAGTGAAACTATGCCCCAGATTCAGCAATAAGGTCGCTGGCACGTGCCTCACTCCTAAGATTCAGACCGTTACTCTAATGCTCTGTTGACCTACCAGTCAGCAAAATGGGGAAGCTCAGTAGGGCAAACTGAACTATACTGTTTTGGACAAGGAATTTGCTCTATTTCACAGAGGAGCAGTCTCTGAATAACAGTGGGAAAATATCAAAAATAAATTCCATTATATAATTAGTTCTGAATAAAAACAGGAATAAACTTAGTCTACAAAGTGAAAAGAAAAAGGGAAACACCAGCACTTTAATTCTTAATTTTTATGTAAAAGGTCCTAAGGCATACCAAGTTTGTACTTGTCTCTAGCAGCATTTAGAAATGGTATTATTTCTCAAAAATCGTTTCACTTCTTTTCACATTTCTTAACTTTCTGCACATTTTAATATGGTCAACTATTCTAGCCCTTCTATTTAACTGTAAGGCTTTAAAATAATACTTTATGGTCTTGCTTCCGGTCAACACAAAAAACAAGGTAAATGTAGTACTCGCATCCTCCCACAACCACATCAAAATTACAACCAAACTACAGAACAGCCATCATTCAGAATCACCAAAACTATAGCTGAACAGAAGTCCTACAACTAAGAATATAAAGAAGCCACATTAAGACCCATAGGAGGGGCAGAAACACCGAACTGGCTGGTCCTGTACTCATGCGTGGCAGATAAAAAATCAGTAGGGCTTATTCAGCAGTGGAGGTACCTCGTAAGTAGTGAGGAGTTCCAGCCCTACACCAGGCTCTCCAGCCCCGTGTTCCAGTGCCAGGAAGAAGAGTCCCCATAACTCCACTGTTCCTTTTTTGAGCTCTCTCCCACAGAGCCAGCAGAGGAGCACCATACCTCAGTCTCCATCATACAATCTGGCTCACACTGTGTGCCCTGGTGATTCCCTGAAAACCCTCCCCATCCAACTTGCCAGCCACCCAAGCTGTTTCTAGTGGCTTTTCCATACAAATGACCTTCTTTATTCATGTTTCAGACTTTCCTAAAATCTCTCAAACAAGCAGTATCTGGCCTCAGCATGCCCCATACAGCTCCAGCTGTGACCCTGGCACTAGCAGCAGCCAGCCTTGGTTTGCAGTTTGGCCTCTCCTAGGCACCTCTAAGTCCAGAAGTAACAGCCATCTGCAGATTGCTTTGTAGCTCATGCTGGGTGGCCTCAAGCAGAACACAGGTGGTGGCTGACTTTGGCCTACCCCCCCCCAGAGGCCCCAGAGCCACCACACCTAGTGCACCACTTCAGACCATGCTGAAGCACTGCCCAACCTCCTCCACAGGGGACACAGTCTAGGGCTAGACTGAGCAGGCACCCGAGCCCTACTGAAGTAAGTCCTGCTCTGTGGGGTGATCCCCTGCATAGCAGATCCTCCATGACAGTCACAACCAGTCCTTGCAGCCAACTGGCCTGGGAGTAAATCCTTCCCATTGATGTGCCAACAGCAGTCAAGGCTCAACTACAACAAGAGGGTGTACACAGCCCACAAGGGGTGGCACACCTGAAGTGCCCAACTTAAGTGAAAGAGAGGCTGTGCCAGTGGACCCTACAGGAGGTCACTGTACAAGCCACTTTACCAAACCTGAGAGATGTAGCAGCTCTACCTAATACATAGAATTAAACACCAGGAGCTGCCAAACTGAGGAGACAAAGAAACATGTCCCAAATGAAAGAACAGAACAAAACTCCAGAAACAGAACTAAACAAAATGGGGACAATCTACCAGATGCAGAGTTCAAAACACTGGTTAGATGGATGCTCACTGCATTTAGTGAGAACTCTAACAGCATAAAAAAGGACATGTAAACCATGAAAAATAACCAATCAGAAATGAAGGATACACTAACTGAAATGAAGAATCATTTACAAGGAATCAACAGTAGAGTAGATGAAGCCAGGATTCAAATCAGAGATTTGGTATGTAAGGAAACAAACAAAACACTGACTCAGAAAAGCAAAGAGAAAAAAGAATCCTTCCTAAAATGAAGATAGTATAAGGAGCTTCTGGGACAACTCCAAGTGTCCCAACAGTCACATCCTAGAGATGCCAGAAGGAGAAGAGAGTAAGCCAGGAATTGAAAGCCTATGTAAAAAAAATAAAAACAGAAAACTTCCCTAAACTGGTGAAAGAAATAAACATACAAGTCCAGTAAGTGCAAAGAGTCCCAAACAAAATGAACCTGAAGAGGCCCACACCAAGACACATCATAATTAAAATGCAAAAGGTTAAAGACAAAGAGAGACTCTTAAAAGCAGCAAGAGAAAAGCAGTTAGCTACAAGAGAACTCCCATAAGAGTGTCTGCTGATTTCTCAACAGAAATTTTGCAGGCCACAACAGATTAGCAACAAATATTCAAACTGATGAAAAGCAAGGACCTACAATCAAGATTACTCTACCAAGCAAAGCTATCACTTAGAATCAAAGGGCAGATAAAGAACTTTCCAGGCAAGAAAAAGTAATAGGAGTTCATCACCACCAAATCAGTACTACATGAAATGTTAAAGAGTCGTCTTTAAGAAAAAGAAAATAAAGAGAAAAATGAAATGGCAGTAAAATCTATGAACAACTGAATCTAAAAAAATCAAACATTATAGAAATAGATTCATAGATACAGAGAACATTTTGATAGTTGCTAGATGGGAGGGGTTGAGGGCATGGGTGAAAAAGGTGAAGGGATTAAGAACTACAAATTGGTAGTTACAGAATAGTCATGGGGATCTAAGTTGCAGCATAGGATATAGAGTCAATAATGCTCTACTGCAGCGGTTCTCAACCTGTGGGTCGCGACCCCGGCGGGGGTCGAAATACTAAAACACAGGGGTCGCCTAAAGCCATATGTATTTCCGATGGCTTTAGGCGACCCCTGTGTTTTGGTCGTTAGACCCACAGGTTGAGAACCGCTACTCTAATGTATGGTGCCAAGTGGGTACTAGATTTACTGGGATGATCACTTAGTAAGTTACTTAATATCTAATCGCTGGTGTGTACAACTGAAACTAACATAATGTATGTCAACTATATAATCGAAAATTTTTTAAATGATTAAAAAGGAGAAAAAAAAGGAACAGTCTTGGATAACAGAGATTTTATTCTTACTCTTTCTCCTACATTGCTTTGCAAAAAGACCTAAAAAAAAAAAGTTTGAGACGGGTGATCTTTCCAGGAATGGCTGGAAGAGAATGGCTTGTGGGGAAGGGGAATTTACTGAAGATTGCTCCTCCATGTGTGGGGCATTTTACAGACGGGACTCCTTCTAATGGCAATAGACTTATAAAGTAGCTATTTCCGGCTCCATTTTGCAAATGAGAAAATCAGACAGGTGATCAACCGGTGTTGTTTGCATTTTCAAGCGAGGCAGACAAGCTTCAGAAGAGTAATAATTTGATATTTTCAGATAATTTGTTAAAGGCCACATGCACAGTTTGGGGGCAGGTCCAGGCTTCATACTGCCAAACCAGAACTACTTTCAAAATGCGAGGTTAATTTCCAATCTGACTTGCCAAATGTGAATCTAACGCAGAGGGGTCTGGGTATCATTAACCCTCCAGATGAAAAGCAACCCACACGGGGAGCAAGAGGCCCAGCCCGTACCTCAAAGACATTCGCTTTCGCCCAGAGGCCGGATGCCTAAGAAGAAGAGGCACCGCCAGCCCCCGGAATCCCAGAATACAAGCGTTTACAGCGTTCTGACCGGGATGGTTAGTTACCTAAATACCCGGTGATAATTGTGACTGGGATCTTAGCGCAGGGGCCAGACTTTTCCTCCTCTTCCCCTGTCTTCGTTTCAATAGGGACCAATTCAGGACAATCCTCCTCTGCCTGTTCCTCTTCCTCTTCCTCATCCACAGCGCCAATAGCCTGTGACATCTCCGCCAACAACACGCACGCCTCCCGCTCAGCTCAAGAGCTGATATCAACGCACTCATCAGCGGCTGCGCACGCCTAGCACGCCGCGCCGGGCGCGGGGTTAACGTCATCACGCCGCGACGGTGCCTCCGAATCCCGCCCCTATTACCTGAGCTGGGGCTGAGCACCGGTTTGCTTCTTAGACACGCCCCGGGATGTGTTTCTTGATCCTCAGAGCCGGCGGAGCTGTTAGCGCTCCTTTAGCCGCCCTGCTGTGATCCTGTCACTGAGAGTGCCTTGGAATCTTAATGGCTAATGGCTGATAATAGAGCTGACACCAGGCATGTTGGAACCGGCAGTGGATAGCCTGACCTAAACAGTTCCCAGAAGGCATAGACTTTATCAACTTGACACTTTGTAGTATCATGAAAAACATTTTTTTACTCCAAAACATTGGTATGCAAAGACACATGCACTCTGATGCTCATTGCAGCATTATTCACAGTAGCCAAAAAATGTAAACAACCCAAAGGTCAGCCTGACCAGGCAGTGGTGCAGTGGGTAGGGAGTCGGACTGGAGCGTGGAAGACAGAGGTTCGAAACCCAGAGGTCGCTGGCTTGAGCACAGGCTCATTCGGCTTGAGCGTAGGGTCTCAGGCTTGAGCGTGGGATCATAGACAATGACCCCATGGTCGCTGGCTTGAGCAAGGGGTTACTCGATCTGCTGCAGCCTCCCCTCTTCAAGACATATAAGAAGGCAATCAATGAACAACTAAAGAGACTAAGGAGCCACAACGAAGAAGTGATGCTTCTCCTCTCTCTCCCTTCCTGTCTGTTTGTCCCTATCTGTACCTCTCTCTGTCTCTGTCAAAAAAAAGTAATAATAAAAAATTTATGGTGTTCCCACTATAAAGACTGCTGTCTTAGGGACAAATGCTGATAAACTATTTCAGCAGTTCCTCCTTCTTCAAAGACTTATATATCAACATAGAGCTCCATGTTTCATAGGACATACTCAAGCTCACTCCATGCTCCCTGGAGCTTTAGCACAAGGGAATGCCCCCCCCCTTTTTTTGTAGTAGTAGTAGTTTTTCTTTTATTTATTTATTTTTTTGTATTTTTCTGAGGATGGAGATGGGGAGGCAGTCAGACAGACTCCTGCATGCACCTGACTGGGATCCACCTCGCATGCCTACCAGGGGGGAATGCTCTGCCCATCTGGGGTGTTGCTCTGTTGTTACAACCAGAGCCATTCTAGTGACTGGGGCAGAGGCCATGGGGCCATCCTTAGTGCCCGGGGTGGCTTTGCTCCAGTGGAGCCTTGGCTGTGGGCGGGAGGAGAGAGATGAAGAGGAAGGAGAGGGGGAGGGGTGGAGAGGTAGATGGGCACTTCTCCTGTAGGCTCTGGCCAGGAATCGAACCCGGGAATCCTGCACACCAGGCCAATGACTCCGACGGGTCTACCATATCATGCTTTTTACTTTAAAAAAAAAAATTTACATTTCTTTTGAATGATGATGAACAGGAGACACCAAACCTTTTCGCCTGCAAACTACTACCTTCTTTATTAGATCTAGCTAATAACACTGTTTTGTCTTTTTCCAAATAGCTCCAGATATATGGAAAAGATTTATATAGGCGGATGGGGATCCTCAAACCCCTCAGCGAGATCTTCTGAGAATGGCTTTTAAGATACCTAGAGGCAGAAAAAGCCCAATAGAGATCAGGGGAACTACCAGCTTTTAGGATACACCCTTAAAGGCTCCAACACCCCAAAGGGGTCTCATAGGATGCCATCTGGGTCCTGCTTCAAAAGTGGAAAGGAAGGTCATTGAGCTAAAGCCTGCCAGGCTTACACGCCTCTGCTGTGAGGAAACAGGGACACTGGAAGGTGGGCTTCCCCCTCGCTCCTCTAAGGGAAGGTTCAGTCTCTTCCAGCCCTGCTCCAGCCACCTATGACATAACCTTGCCCAGAAAGCTGGGATTTGCCACTGAAGGCTGAAGGTGCCCAGGACCGTCGGCCCATCTACGACACTGTGGACGAGCCTAGGGTATTTCTTCCAAGAAGCAGGTAAACTGATCTCATTTGCACAAGGGCCACTTAACTATGTTTTGCCTGAATAGTCAGATTTTTTATTCTTCCCTCAAAGATCTCTGTTGTGGGTGTTGATAGTCCTATTTTCTGCTGCTTTGCTTAATATATAGTGTTTCCTTTATCCCTCCTACCTCAATGCCCCACTTATATTTCAGGCTGGGACCTACTCCTAATTTAGAGCTCTCTTTCCTCCTTTTGCCAACTTGTATTATGAATTTACCTTTGCCACCCAGCTTAGTGTATCCCAAGGTTCTCTTTACCAGGCCACAGTCACAGAGCTCCAGGGAAAAGCAACCTGGTCTCAACTCTCCAGGCAGAGGAGAACAGAAGCTCCATATCCACGCATGCTGCAAATGGCTTTTTCCAGTCTACCTGAATCATTACCAGCTAGAAGCAGCGGTCACTGGGACTTGGACATGAGCTGCAAAGTATAGAATGGTGACAACAATTCCAGTGCCATGCGGACTTTTCCTGTGGGGAACTTTCCTGGACTCCTGCTCCCTGTGACAGCTCCTAACAGACTGAACTGTGCTTGGGTTGCATTTTTTCAGGGATTTGGCATGGTGATGGGGCCAACTTGGACTTGGTGAACATGTTAACGACACGACTCTTTTATGGATTCTTGCTGTATTGGCCAAGAGTTTGCTTAAAGGCTTTTAATCACTGTAAAAAAAAATAGAGGACTGGATGAAGAAGATGGGGCTCATATACACCATGGTATACTGTTCAGCTAGGAGAAATGATGACATCAGATCACTTACAGCGGAATGGTGGAGTCTTGGTAGCATTGTGCGGGGTGAAATAAGCGAATCAGAAAAAAACAGGAACTGCAGGATTCCATACATTGGTGGGACATAAAAGCGAGACTAAGAGGCATGGACAGGAGTGTGGTGGTTACGGGGGGTGGGGGGAGGGAAGGAGGGAGAGGGGGAGGGGGAGGGGTACAAAGAGAACTGGATGGAGGGTAGCAGAGGACGATCTCTCTTTGGGTGATGGGTATGCAACAGAACTAAATGACAAGATAACCTGGAAATGTTTTCTTTGAATGTATGTACCCTGATTTATTGATGTCACCCCATTAAAATAAAAATTTATTTATTAAAAAAAGTAATAATAAAAAATAATAATAACTTAAGCCCTGGCTACGTAGTTCAGTTGATTAGATTGTCATCTCAACACAACAAGGTCGTGGGTTTGATCCCCAATCAGGGCACATACAAGAATCAACCAATGACTACATAAATAAGTGGAACAACAAATTAGTGTTTCTCTCTTTCTCTCTCTCACCCTCCAATTTATAAAGAAAAAAATGTTAAATTCCCATCTATGCATAAAAATGTGGTGGTGCCAGTGTGAACTTGTAGAGAATCACTGCTTTCAGGTCCAGCCTCCAGAAAAGTTAAATCCTGGCCAGATGAGCGGAGGAGTTAAAACCTATTTGTGGTGATTTCCCAATTGAGCCATATCGAAGTACAGTATAAAGGTTACAGCTTAATAAAATCTTTTCATAATACTCTTTTTTGTGTGTAACAAAGACAGAGAGAGGGACAGACAGGAAGGGAGAGAGATGAGAAGCATCAATTCTTCACTGTGGCTCCTTTGTTGTTCACTGATTTCTTTCTTATCTGTGCCTTGAATGAGGGGCTACAGCAGAGTGAGTGACCACTTGCTCAAGCTAGCAACATTGGGCTTTAAGCCAGCAACCTTTGGGCTCAAGCCAGTGACCATGGAGTCATGTCTATGATCCCATGCTCAAACCAATGACCCCATGCTCAAGCTGGTGAGCCCATGCTCAAGCTAGCGACCTTAAAGTTTTAAACCTGCATTCTAGTCTAATGCTCTATCCACTGCACCACCACCTGGTCAGGCTCCATAATAATCTTCATCAAGTTATCCATCTATGGATCTTGTGAAGTTCAGCCATTTCTTTGCTGACTCTAATAATTGGGCAGAACTTAATCAAGCATGTGTCTGAAGAGGTGAGGCTTAGCATTTATTCAGATATATGGCTTGCAATCTCAGCTTTCCCTGTCTGAGTATAACTAGTTATTTACTTCCATCTTAACATAGGACTTAACAATTTATCCATTCTAATTTGAGTGACTTTTGTTGTTGTTATTTAATTAAAAATGCCCTTTAAAATAAGTTTTAAAATTCCCTTAATATAATAGTGTAGAATCTCTTACAGTTTCCTATATAACTTTAAAATTTTCTTAATTCTGAAATTTTGTTTAATCTCAGTTGCTTTATGGTAGAACAACAATAATAATGTGTGGATTCCTTACCATCTGACAGTTACTGTGTCAAGAACTTGAAATGTGTTACCTCATGTAACTCTGCAACATGGATATTATTTGTATGCCCATTTTAAAGACAATAAAACTGAGGCTTAAGTCATTTATCATCGCAACAAAGACCTTGCTCAAGTTCATACTATCAGTAAATGGCAGCTCTGGAGATCAACTGAGGTCTGCCAGACACTAAATTCCATGCTTTTCTAAACCAGGGATCCACAAACATTTTCTGTATAGGGTCAAGTGGAAAATATTTTTGGCTTGAACAAATTACTGAGAGTAACAGTGACGTGAGACATACTCTTGATCTCTGCCCTTGAAATTTCAACAAATTGAACAACTATAACACAGTGAAGAAACACCAGCTGGGCTCACAGATGCACCTAAGGGATCCTTGCACCAAATGGACTGAAGATAGGACAGGGTGAAAGGGGGGGAAGAAGATAAAATGCATTCACAGTAGGCTTTGGAGAAGAGAAGAGACAAACCTTGAGTGATTTCTTTGCTGGACTAGGGGGAGGAGAAATTTTGTCTGAAGGGTAAGGAGAGAAAAACTCAGAGTGACTGGCTCTCCTTCTGCTGGGAGGAGCAGTGAGCTAGAGGGCAGAAAGGGAGATTAAACCAAAGTGGCCAGAGTGCAGGGTCATGGCCAGTGTTCCTGTGGTCTGCCTGCAGCCCACACTCAGCAGAGACAGATAAAACTAAAGTACACACCACCAACCTCCCAGATTCCACCTCGCTCACCTTACAGTACCGAGAGTGGTGGAGACAAACACCACAGCTTGCTCTCCAGAGCTGCTTTCTCCCCTGAAGAACAGAGGTGCTCCAGTTCCAGTCCCCAGGTCTGTTGAGATGTGAGAAGAAGCATTCAGAATCCTGAGATCACCATTGTTAGAGCCAGAAAGCCAGAAAGCTGAAGCAGTAAAGCTGAAGCAGTAATGCCAAAGCCATAAAGCCCTCACAACATGCCCCACCCACAAACTCTACTATAGCCCTGTCTACATCATTGCAATAGCAACATCTTACCAGAAAGCACAGGAACTCCACAGAGCTAAAAGTTGTAATACAGTGACACCTATTGGAAAAAAAATCAAAATCAAAATTTATTTTTCCTTATTTTCCCCTTTTTTCCTTTTTGAAATTCTTATTCTTTTTTCTCTTTTTTACTTTTGAATTTCATATTTCTTTAATTTTTATTTTTTGTGTGTGTGTTTTGTCTTTGATTTTTTTGTTTGCTTTTCATCTTTTTTCCTGTGATTTTTCTTCTTTACTTGTAATAATTTTAAATTTTTAAATAATTTTTATTGTATTTTTAAATTTTTTAATATTTTAGTTGTTTTCTTGTTAGGATTCTTAACAATACCACTTTCAAATACCATCAAAAAAGAAGAAATCAAATACCATAGCTATGCAAGACAGAGACGTATTTCAGAGAGAAAATAAAAAATCTCCAGAAAAAAAAAAAATCTCAATCACATGGAAGCCTTGGATTTAAATAATAGAGAACTCAAAATTGAAGTTCTGAAAATACTTAATGAGATGCAATAAAATACCAGTAGGCAACTTACTGAGCTCACCAAGAAATTGAAACTTTAAAAATAGATGAAAAATTCAATACATGAATTGAAAACCGAAGTATTAAGTTTAGCTAATAGAACAAGCCAGATAGAAGAATCAGTGACATTGAAGACAGGCAACTAGAGATGCTACAGAGAGAAGAGGAGAGAGATTCATGAATTTTAAAGAATAAGATAGCTCTACCGTGTGTCCGTAAAGTCATGGTGCAATTTTGACCGGTCACAGAAAAGCAACAAAAGATGATAGAAATGTGAAATCTGCACCAAGTAAAAGGAAAACTCTCCCAGTTTCATACCTATTCAGTACAGTTCAATGTGCGCTCATGCACAGATTTTTTAGGGCTCCTTAGGTAGCTATCCCGTATAGCCTCTACAGACTCATCACCGACTGATGGCCTACCAGAACAGGGTTTCTCCACCAAACTGCCGGTTTCCTTCAACTGCTTATTCTACCAAGTAATGTTATTTCTATGTGGTGGCGCTTCGTTATAAACGCACCGATATTCATGTTGCACTTTGGTTATGGATTCGAATTTAGCGAGCCACAGAACACACTGAACTTTCCTCTATACTGTCCACATCTCAACTGGCATGGCCGTGGGCTGCTCCGCTGTATACATGGTGTTACATCATCATCTGTGCATGCGCACATGCTGCCACATCATCCTACAGAAACTGGGAGGGTTTTCCTTTTACTTGGTGCAGATTTCACATTTCTGTCATCTTTTGTTGCTTTCCTGTGACTGGTCAAAAGTGCACCATGACTTTAAGGACACACTGTACAAGAACTGTCTGACTTCATCAGAAAGAGTAATATTAGAATAATGGGTATATCAAAAGAATAAGAGAGGGAGAAGGGAATGGAGAGCTTATTCAAACAAATAATTGATGAGAATTTCCCAAGCCTAAGGAAAGAGTTAGAGCTTTGAATTCAAAAAGCAAACAGAACGTTGAGTTACCTAAACTCAAACAGACCTACTCCAAGGCACATTGTAATAAAATTGTCAGAAATCAATGACAAAGAAAAAATCCTCCAGAAAGATAGGGAAAAGAAGACCATAAATATAAAGAAAAGCCAAAGAGAAATAAAAAATTTTGCAGACATACAGAAGCTAAGGGAATTTATTACCAGAAACCCCCACTGTAAGAAATACCTGAGGGAGTTATTCGGCCAGAGACTAAGAACAAAACAACATGTAAAAGTTCCAACATGGTCACAATAAAAACAAGGATAATCTGTGGCAACAATAACATAAAAAGGGAGAGAAGATTTGCAGTAGCAAAGGAGGATAGAAAACAGAAGTACTCATATGATGGACACTTGTACATATGAACATATTTTTCTTAACCTAATGATAACCACCCACAAAAAAGCCACTACTAAAACAGACAGCTTAAAAAAGAAGAAACAGGAGAAAGAAGTATGGAATACCACCAAACAAAAACAACTGACAGAAACAAAACAAAGAGAAGCAAACAAGACACAGAGATACTAGAAAACAAATCATAAAATGACTAGAAAATCCTCAAGTGTCAATAGTTACCCTAAATGTAAATGGACTGAACTCACCAATAAAGAGACTCAGATTGGCAGATGGGATCAAAAAGCAAAACTCAACCATATGCTGCCTTCAAGAGACACATATAAACTGCAAGGACAAAAGTGGATTCAAAGTGAAAGGTTAGAAAATGATTCTCCAAGTCAATAATATCCAAAGAAAAGCAGGCGTAGCCATGCTCATAAATGACAATGCTGACTTCAAGACAAGAAAGGTAACCAGAGGCAAAGATGGAGATTTCATAATGATAAAAAGGATATTGTATCAATAAGCCATAACACTTCTTGCCTGACTAAGTGGTGGCGCAGTGGATAGAGCGTCGGACTGGGATGCGGAAGACCCAGGTTCAAAACTACAAGGTTGCTGGGCTTGAGAAAGGGCTCACCAGCTTGAGCACGGGGTTACCAGCTTGAGCCTGGGATCATAGACATGACCCCATGGTTGCTGGCTTGAAGCTCAAGGTCACTGGCTTGGGCCCAAGGTCACTGGTTTGAGCAAGAGGTCACTCACTCTGCTGCAGCCCCCCCCCACCTCAAGACACATATGAGAAAGCAATCAATGAACAACTAAAGAGATTAAGGAGGCACAACGAAGTATTGATGCTTCCCATCTCTCTTCTTCCTGTATGTCTGTCCCTATCTGTCCCTCTCTCTATCTCTCTCTGTCTCTGTCACAAAAGAAAAAATATAGGTACTAAACTCATGGACCTTGGCCATAAAGGACAATTTATGAATTTGACCTCAAAGGCAAGGGAAGTAAAAGCAAAAATAAATGAATGGGACTTTATCAAACTAAAAAGCTTCTGCATGTAAAAGAAACTGACAACAGAACAAATAAGCAGCCAGTTAAATGGGAGATGATATTTGCAAACAACAGCTTTAAGAAGGGGTTAATATGCAAAATATATAAAGAACTCACAAAGCTCAGAAGCAAACAAGCCAACAATCCAACTAAAAAATAGGGAGGGGACATGAGCAGACACTTCTCCCAAGAGTACATACAAATGGGCAACAGATATTTGAGAAGATGCTCATCTTCACTAGCTATTCAAGAAACGCAACTCACACCTGTTAGATTGGCTACTGTCAGCAAGACAGGTAATAGCAAATGTTGGAGAGGCTGTGGAGGAAAAGGAACCCTCATTCACTGCTAGTGGGAATGCAAATTAGTACAACCATTATGGAAGAAAGTATGGTGGTTCCTCAAAAAATTAAGAATAGAATTACCATATGAACCAGCAATCTCTCTACTGGGTATATACCTCCAAAACTTGAAAACATTAGTATGTAAAGACACATGCATCCTCATGTTCATCACAGGATTATTCACAGTTGCCAAGACTTGGAAACAACCAAAGTGTTTCTCCATAGAGGATTGGATAAAGAAGATGTGGTACAGATATATAATGGAATACTACTCAGCCACAGAAATGATGACATAATGGCATTTAAAACAACATGGATGGACCTTGAGAACATTATACTGAATGAAATAAGTAAATCAGAGAAATCTAAGAACTGTATGATTCACACATAGGTGGAATATAAAACTGAAACTCATGGACATAGATAAAAGTGAAGTGATTACCAGGGGGAAGGTAATGTGGGGAAGGAGGAAAGGGACTTGAGTAAATGGGAAGGGGGGAGGGGTGTATAGAGGGACAAATATAAGGTGACGGAGAATGATTTGACTTTGGGTGATGAACACACAACATAATCAACAGTACAAATGCTATAGAAATGTTCACCTGAAACCTATGTACTCTTATTGATCAATGTCACCCTATTAAAGTTAATTTTCAAAATAAAATTTAAAAATTTAAAAAACATATTTTAGGCTTTATTGGTCAATAGACAAATTCAAGGATATCATGTAGGTACTTATACAATAAGAGAGAAAACAAATTCCCATACACTTTGAATTTGAATTTTATATAATTTTCATATGTAATGAAATATTGTTTTAATTTTTTTCAACCATTTAAAAATATAAAAATTTTAAAACAGTAAAAAATTATCCTCAGCTTGCTGGCTGTACAAAAAGAGGCAGGGAGCCATAATATGCCAACTACTGATATAAGCTAATATGCACTACCCTGTTATGCTGAATTAAATGAAATTTTGCAAAAAATAGGCCATTCTTGCTATTTTAAACTTAGTTGGTTAAATCATTCACCATTGCAACTACGCTCTGTCCTTAAAGGGCTGGTTAGCAGAATTACCATCTTAGTGATAATTTGGAGGAAGTTGTGAAACTGAGAAGCTTAAACTATTTCTCTAAGAGCACTGATACTGGCCTTGGAGAGACCCAGTTTAGGCAGCACTTGAGTTTTCGCAGTCATTGGAGCCCCTTCTGCACTGAGTAGAGCAGTTAAGAAACTCTCAAGCTCTCTGGATTCCTGCAGCTCAGCTTCATGTCAATCACCCTGCCATTGTCCTTCGGCATAATTCCCTGCTCTTTCCTTTTGCCTCATTTTCTTCCTTTGAATAGTCAGGACAGTTGTCATGAGAAAAAGTGAGGGCTATAGTTATTTCCAAATCAGAGGAGAGCTAAAAATAATGCCAACTTTGTTCTGGTTTTTTTTTTTTAGTTTTGTTTTTGTTTTGTTTTTTCTCTCTCTCTCAATTTTGCAACTTCCTCTTAAGGAAAGAACACACTAGTGGTCAGCAATAGCTATTGGTATAGAGGATAGGAAACTGAGGGTTTCAAAATTAACTCAGTTCTTCTTATGTAGCTATAGTTGATAAGTCAACCATTCAATCATTAAACAAAATGTTTTTTAAATGCTTGATTCTTATGGAATAATTTGCTATTTTCATTATGTGCACATGAACTTAGTGGAAACATCTCTGAAAGGCCAGAGGCCAATGGCTTTTATTTTTGTGACTGCTTTTGTTAAGATAGCATATTAATATTCAAGTATCATAGAGTCCTCTGTTGAGATAGAAAACCAGTGTAAGGATATGAAGTAATATTTTTTCCTCAGAATATTGAAGTAGGCTTGCAGGTGAAATATGTACATTTCAAGTGTTTTCATAAAGTGTGACATTCATTTCAAAGGCTGTCAGTAATATTATTTCAATTCATTATTTTAAGCTGTTAAACCACGCTATTAATAAGGCTTAACTCACAGGACAGTCACTTATAAATCAGTTTTTCACAGAAAAAATTTTTGTACTATTCACTCTAAAATATACTATCAGGCAAGGAGTGGGCATTGAGCAAAACTAAAAAAAATATTTTTGTGTGCTATGATTTATGTTGTAATAGTTTAGGAGGCAGTTAAAATAATAACCTCTTCTATTGTCAATAGAAATTTAAAAGTGACATTTGTGACTTTAAGTTTCACTTTCTAACTTGTACATTTTTAGAGAAGTGTATGCCAAAATCCATAAGCATCTGCTCATGATTTCTTACGTGTAAATAAAAGACACAGAAACAAAAATAAAATATATTTATTTCTCCTTCCTCTTACTATTCCTCCAAATCCCCTCAGAGTGTTTACCTTATTTCCCAATGTATAAGACACACATTTTTTTCCCCAAAAAATTTGTGGTCTTAAAACCTGGGTGTGTCTTATACAGAAAGTGGTTGTAGATTTTTTACTTGCATTTCCCACTTTTTCGCACTTGTATGAATTTTATGATGAATAAAACTTGAGTTCAAAAACTTTATGTAATACATCTTTTTTCCAAATGTTGGGCCTGAAAATTAAGGTGGGTCTTATTCATGGGAGCGTCTTATACATGGGGAAATAGGGTAATTGCACTTAACTGAAATAGAGTGCTATCAGCAAAACCAGTTCTTCCTGGTTTCAAGACTAGTGTCTTTTGAGTCCTAAAGCTCTCTCAATTAGGCACCCCAATTTCACTTATGGAGAAAGATCCACAAACTTTCTTTAGATTATTTTACTTTCTTTCTTCTTATTATGTTAACGTTTCCCTTCTGCCCTTGAATGTGAGAGTAGGCTGCTCCAGATACAGGGCAGCAGATATGTTGAAGCCACCTAGCCACTTCCTGATCTCTACCTCAATTATATAATCTTTCTTTGGGGAGTTTCCTTCATCAACATCCTTTAGCACATTTACTCCTTCTACAAACTAACTTTATTTGTGCAGTCCTTCCAAGCTTCTGTGTATAGTAATTTAAAATTTCTTGAATTAGATAGTATATTACCCACTCCCCTTTTTTAACAATAGCAGAACTCCTCATTTTTAAGCTAGGTGAACCACCGCCAGGGCAAAGACTACACCAGACTTCCCAGTCTACCTTGCAGCTAGGTAGGTCCATGAGAAGATGTTCTGGCTGAAGGAATGTATGCAGAAGTGCTGTGTGGCCGTTTCCGGGAACCTAGCTTCCTTTGTTCCTTCCTTCATCTTGCTGATGGAGATGTAGGAGAGGTGGCTGGAGCGCTTCTTGGTTACTGAGAATGGGGGACACATGCTAGAGGTAGGGGAGCAGGGACCTGGAAGCAGCTTGCACTCTAAAGACTACAGGAAGTAGAGCTGCAGGAGAGGAAAAGAAACTCTTTCCTTGCTTAATTTTGTGTTTATGCCACTGAAATTAATCTAATCAATAGGTCTTATTTGTTAAAATCACATTTAAAATAATATAAATAACACCTGAATGTATTCCAATAAGGAAAAATTCAAAGAGTACAATATCAGTTACACTGATATTGTAACTACTGTGAATAATTTAATGGCATTAATCCAGATTATTTTTTTGGCTCAATGTCCACTCTCTGCCACCGTCATGGCAGTCAGACATTTTTCTATGCATTTGTGTACATTTGTAGCTTTTGTTTTAATATAAGAAGGAACACACAAATACACTTTGTCCTGGAACTTGCTTTCTTCATTTAACAATTTGTACTGATCATTTTTCCTTCTCATCACACCATTTTTTTTTTTTTTTTGCATTTTTCTGAAGCTAGAAACAGGGAGAGACAGTCAGACAGACTCCCGCATGCACCCAAAAGTGATCCGCCCAGCACGCCCACGATGGGGCGACGCTCTGCCCACCAGGGGGTGATGCTCTGCCCATCCTGGGCGTAGCCATGTTGCTACCAGAGCCACTCTAGCGCCTGAGGCAGAAGCCACAGAGCCATCCTCAGCGCCCGGGCCATCTTTGCTCCAATGGAGCCTTGGCTGCTGGAGGGGAAGAGAGAGACAGAGAGGAAGGCGCGGCGGAGGGGTGGAGAAGCAAATGGGCGCTTCTCCTGTGTGCCCTGGCCGGGGATTGAACCTGGGTCCTCCGCACGCTAGGCCGATGCTCTACCGCTGAGCCAACCAGCCAGGTCCCACACTATTCATTTTTAACCACTTCATGATATTCCTTAATAGAGATATAACTATTTTATCATATCTTTGTAAAAGACATGTAGATTGAACATATCCAAAAGGTAAATTCATCAGATTCTCCAGAAATATAAGAGTTGTCTGATGATAAGCTAAAGCTTATGTATTTGGTAGTAAAATTTATTTGTATTCCAGCCTGACCAGGCAATGGCACAGTGGATAGAGCATAGGACTGGGATGCAGTGGACCCAGGTTTGAGACCCCGAGGTTGCCAGCTTGAGCGTGGGCTCATCTGGTTTGAGCAGAGCTCACCAGCTTGGATCCAAGGTCGCTGGCTCAAGCAAGGGGTTACTCGGTCTGCTGTAGCCCCATAGTCAAGGCACATATAAGAAAGCAATCAATGAACAACTAAGGTGTCACAACGAAAAACTAATGATTCATGCTTCTCATCTCTCTCCGTTCCTGTCTGTCTGTCCCTATCTATCTGACTCTCTCTCTGTGTCTCTGTAAAAAAAAAATAAATAAATAATAATAATAATAATAATAATAATTTATATTCCAGCTTGGTATTTTAGAGTTGTTAGCTTTTCTTATTAAATTAGTTTAGTTCGGTTGTGAACAATTCTGGGTTACTTAAAACTAATGTAATTCTATGCATATACTGTATTTATTGTACAACAACCTTGTGTTTGGATTGTGGGTTTACTATGCATAAATTTACATATAAACTTTTACAACTTAATTGTAGTTAGTGAGTTTTTGGCAACAGTGTACAATACACAGATTGAAATCATTTCTGAGTTGCAGCCTGGAGAAAAGGTAAGTTTACATATTACATCTTGATTATAGTTCTACTTTGTGCTTAAGTTACAGCTTAGCACTTCCAAGCCTTGAGTAACATTACTAGAAACTATTAGTAGACAGAATATTAATCTATGTATTTTTACATCATAATGGTTCTTTTTACTTCACATATTTTGTTTATGAAATATTGTAAACCACAGAAGCTAGTTATGATAATGGCAACAGAAAGTGAAGCACACTTCTTTATTCACTAATAAATACAAATAGTGTAAAAGTGTTATTTACATAAATATATATAATTACAAGAGCATAATCAAGTTGTTAACATGGTTTGCCATTGAGGGAGAGAGAATAGGGAAGGAAATACGAATGGCAGAGGCAAAGGGGAAAGCAAGCCTTCTCCCATCAAAAAAATTTTAAAAGTCTTTAAAAATAGCATGTACAAAATACAATAACAAAACTGTGTTTATAATATAGTCCTGTTTAGATGAAATTGTATATATTTGAATATATGTATATGCTTATATATATATGCATAAAATTAGAACAATCTACACTGCTCACAGAAACCAGGGGATAATTCAAAATGAATATGAAGCAATAAAAAAAAAAAAGCATTTTACTCAGCCATAAGAAATGATGACATCATATCTTTTACAACAACATGGATGGACCTTGATAACATTATACTGAGCGAAAGAAGTAAATCAGAAAAAACTAAGAACTATGATTCCATACATAGGTGGGACATAAAAATGAGACTCAGGCCCTGGCCGGTTAGCTCAGTGGTAGAGCGTTGGCCTGGTGTGCGGGAGTCCCAGGTTCGATTCCCAGCCAGGGCACACAGGAGAAGCGCCCATCTGCTTCTCCACCCCTCCCCCTCTCCTACCTCTCTGTCTCTCTCTTCCCCTCCCACAGCCAAGGCTCCATTGGAGCAAAGATGGCCCGGGCGCTGGGGATGGCTCCTTGGCCTCTGCCCCAGGCGCTAGAGTGGCTCTGGTCCCTGCAGAGCGACGCCCCGGAGGGGCAGAGCATCGCCCCCTGATGGGCATGATGGGTGGATCCCGGTCAGGCGCATGCGGGAGTCTGTCTGACTGCCTCCCTGTTTCCAACTTCAGAAAAATACAAAAAAAAAAAATGAGACTCAGAGACATGGACAACAGTGTTGGGGTTACAGGGTGGGAGGGAGGAGAGGGAAGGGGTTGGGGGAGGGGAGGAGCACAAAGAAAACCAGTTAGAAGGTGACGGAAGACAATTTTATCAATGTCACCCCATTAAAATTAATCAAAAAAAAGAAGCATTTAATTTATTTTATTAAACAAGAACATCAAAAAAGCAAATAAGTCAAACAAAGTTGTCCAATTATGCAAATGAGATGCAAGACCAACTTTTACTTCATTGGTGAAAATGCACTATACAAAAGGCTGAAAATCCTGGAGTATCTGCACTTTCTCTGATCTTGAAATATCCCCTAATTATTGTGAGCAGTATATATAAATGCTGAATTTTAGAATAATAATAAATATAAGATGAACAACATAACTGGCTTGTAATTATGTAATATATATATACACAAGTATGTATAAATATGTATATATGTATATGTATGTAAGGGTGACATTTGTATGTAGAAGCAATATGTTTGGAAAGAGCCACCTCATTGTAGTGGCATAGGCTCTCACAGGGAGGTAGGATAGGTGACAGGGACAATAGGGGAAGAGGAGCAATAGTTAACTTTTTTAAAATCTTTGTATCACATTTATTGGTTACAAAAGCATCACAATTTTTTAAACATGAAAATTAAACATTTTTAAATAAATAAGATATTGATATATATCAGCAACCTTTTATGGGAGGCAAATTTTAAAATATCTATCAAAATAATAATTACATATGTATTTGACCTAGAAATTCTACTGATAAGAATATATCTTTTATATATCCATATGCAGACATTTATGACATTCATAGCTGTGTTGTTTTAAAGGTAAAATGTTGGAAACATCTTAACTATCCACTTATAGGGGAATAGTTAAATAAATTCAACTCACTCATACATAGAAATACTATGGTAAAGTAAGGCCTTGCATTATATTTACATATGAAGCTGTTAGAAACACCTTTATTTTGAATAGCCTACAAGAAAAAGTTGGACAGAAAGTGTTTGAATGAAGCTTTCTCATTAACAAGAGAAGCTACAGTATAAGGGTGGGTTTCAAACTCAAGTATAGTAAATTCATGTACAGTTAATTGAACACATTTAATTTCTTATAATATTCATATCCTATAGATTAAATAATTATAATTTTCTTTAAAAAATATGTTTATAAGCTTTAATCCTTTGAGTAGTGAGTTTTTTTCATGCTTGCTGACCCCTGGGAGTGAGTTTTTTTCAAAAAATGAAATTAGTTCCAGTTATAGTTTTATTAACTTAAAATCATGTTTGTTTGATAACCAATTTGTGGCAACAAGAAGAACATACATTTGCCTTTTTTTAATGTTGCCTTACACATTTTTAAAATAAATATTTTTATACAATCATACTCTGGATGGTCAGGAGGCACGAGGATGTACATGAATGTTCGTACTACTCAAAGGGTTAAGATTATTACATGCTCTAAGTTAAAGTTTACATTTCAGGAGAATAAGTAAACACTTCGAAGTTAACAATTGACTCACCTAAAGAGCTACTTGCTCTTTTTTCAGTAAACATTGAAGAGAAAAATTAATGTATTTTAACAGAGACAGAGCATACATAGACCTTTCCCCTACCTGGCCAGTGCTCTTAGTTCATTGGCTTCTGTGGTTACTAGAATATAAACATTCACTTTATTATCTTTACTGAGCAGAAAAATAACCAGAATCATACTCTGAATTTTTTATTTATTTATTTATTTATTTACAGAGCCAGAGAGAGGGATAGATAGAGACAGACAAACAGGAATGGAAAGAGATGAGAAGCATCACTCATCAGTTGTTCGTTGCAACACCTTACTTGTTCATTGATTGCTTTCTCATATGTGCCTTGACTGTGGGGCTACAGCAGACCGAGGAACCCCTTGCTAAAGCCAGCGACCTTGGCTCCTAGCTGGTGAGCTCTGCTCAAACCAGTTGAGCCTGCGCTCAAGCTGGCAACCTTGAGGTCTAGAACCTGGGTCCTCCACATCCCAGTCCGACACTCTACCCACTGCACCACCGCCTGGTCATGCCATACTTTGAATTCTAAAAGCTCTTGGGTCAATGAAATTGTCTTTGCATCAAATATTGTGACTTGTAAGTTCCTTTTAATATTAAGCAAAGCAGTCCTGGCTGGTTGGCTCAGTGGTAGAGCATCAGCGTATAGAAGTCCCGGGTTTGATTCCTGGTCAGAGCACACAGGAGAAGCAACCATCTGCTTCTCCAACATTCCCCCTCTCCTTTATCTCTATCTCTCTTTTTCCCTCCCGCAGCCAAGGCTCCATTGGAGCAAAGTTGGCCCAGGCACTGAAGATGGCTCCATGGCCTCTGCCTCAGGTGCTAGAATGGCTCCGGCTACAGCAGAGCAACGCCCCAGATGGGCAGAGCATCGCCCCCTGGTGGTATGCCAGGTAGATTCGGTCTGTCTGACTGCCTCCCTGCTTCTAACTTCAGAAAAATACAATGTATATAATATATATATAAGCAAAATCAAACATTTTAAGTTTTATTTCACTAGTGTTTTATTTCACCAATACAAGAGTCACTAAAAAAATATGTTAGGTAGAAAAAGAAAACTACAGAACGGTATATGTAGTGTGGTTCCATCTGAGATGGGAGGAAAGGAAAAGAGAAAATGGTTAACATGATATTTATTTTTAGCACTTCATTTAAATTATGTCTTCAATTTTCTTACTGCTTTCTGAACAATGGATAGAATTTTGGTCATCACTTCACTATTAATTTTTTGTCCATCTATTGCCATTTTCCCAGCTAAAAGATAAAACTTCCTTTTTTTTAACTTTTCATTTTGAAACTATTTCAAAATAATTGACAAAAGTTACAAAAATAGTACAGAGATTCTCACATACCCTTCATCCTGTTTCCCCTAATTTCAATATCTCACACAAACACAGTACAATTATCAAAATCAGGCAATTAACAATGACATAATACTATTAACTAATCTATAGACCTTATTCAAATTTTGCTACTTGTCCCACTAAAGCCCATTTTCTGGACCAGGATGAGTATAGGATCTCTCACTATGCTTTTTTGTCACATCTCTTTAGTCTACTTTAATCAGGGCCATTGTTCAATCTGTCTTTCATGACTTTGACACGTTTAAAGGGTACTGGTCAATTATTTAACAGAATACCCCTCAACTTGGGTTTGTCTTATGCTTTCTCTGGGTTATATTTAGATTGTATAATTTTGGCAGGAATACCACAAATTGATGTTATTACCCTTCTCTGTAAATCTTTTCAGAGGATGTTTGTCTTGTCGCAAGTGCCCATTTTCTGGTGATGTTACTTTTGATCACTTGGTTAAAGTGGTGTCTGCGGGTTTCTCCAACATAATGTTACTGTTTTTCCCATTGTAGTTAATAAGTACCTAGAGGGGAGATACTTTGAGACTGTGTAATTATCTTATTTTGCATCATACTTTAGCCCACTAATTTTATAAACTATTCTTTGTTTTTACTTTGAGCTTTATTAAAGTATAATTTACCTAGCATAAAATTTACCAATTTTAAGTGTACAATTGAAGAGGTCTGAGATTATATATATAATATATATTATATATATTATATTATATATATAATATAATATAATATATATATACAGTTGTGAAACAATCACCACAAACTAGTTAAGAGCACTGCCATTATCCCAAAAAGTTCCTTTGTGTCTGTTACTGTCAATCTCCTCTCTAACTTGGGCCTAGGCAATCACTGAACTATTCTATATCTTTGTTTATACACTAATTTTTTTCTTATTGCTTATTTGCTTGACTTTTTACCCTTGCTCAACTATTCATGAACAGACATAGATAGTTTAGTCATGAGAAGACTTAAATCTAAAACATTGTTTGGTATTTGTAATGCTGGTTGTTGAGGCCAGGCAGGTTCGTTTTGAATATGGGCAGACAGTAGAGGAACTGTGGAGCCAGAAAGCATCAGGCCATACCCGTTTATTGGAGGCTTGCAAAGACAGGCAAGTGAATAAACAAAGGAAAACCAGTTTTCATAGTGGAGATCAGGAAAACCACCTCTCACAGTGGTTTACCGAGGGACTCAGGAAACCACACCTCACAGTGGCAGGAGAGCAATCTGGGTGAATTGCCACCAAGGGAAAGCACCCACAGCTTTCCATAGAGACACACATGTGGCTTTCTGCCACATTCTCATGCACTAATAGTGCCAAGTGCTTGCATCTGGGAAACCAGTGAGCAAACTTAATATAGCTGTTTTCCTCACATTCCACCCTTAAGTCCCACAACCGCAGTAGCCAAGCTTCCAGGGACTTGGTGGGTTTCTGCCTAACTCCATCAGCTCAGCCTGGGTGTAGGGCCGGACCACAGAGCACTCACTCCACTACCTGCAGATTATCACTGAGGAACAATTTTTTTTTTTCATTTTATGTTGCATGAAGTTTTAGAATTGTTTCTATAAATTTCTGCATCGCTGATTTCAAACCTAAATCCATTTTTGGGTGCTCTAGTTTTTATGCAATTTTAATTTCTTTTTGTTACAGTTAATGGCATGCATTGGTTTTTAAATTGGAGTTAAAGGGCAACAACTCTTGGATTGAACATAACCACAAGGCAATTAATGTTTACAAACATCACTTTTACATAATTGTAGTTGTTTTTAAATGTAAAAAATTATTATCTGATAAAAACATCCTCTTATTTTGTTTTAAGATTGAATCATGGCTTCTTCGAGTAGGCGTAAATGTAAGAATAGTCCTGACACCTTCTGTTATATATGTGGCTGTTACACACTTCAACGTCAAAGGCGCAATATTTCATAATTTGTGACACGTGCATATATTGCCTATTTTCAAGTTCCCCTTGGCGATCAAGACAAGAATTGCGCTCTTCATATTGTGTGTCATAGTTGTGAGGAAATGCTTTGTGACTGGACAAAAGGAAAATGCAAAGGAATGCCTTTTGGTATTCTCATGGTTTGGTGTGAACCTAAGGACCACAGCAGTGACTGTTATTTCTGTCTGATCCATACAAAAGGCATTGGCAAGAAAAAATGGCATATGATCGCATATCCTAATATTCCTTCAGCAATACAAGCTATCCCACACTATGAGACACTCCTGGTTCGAGTTTTCAATGGTTTTATTTCTTCTCAGGACGAAGAAAGTGGACATGGTGATCAAGTGTATTTTGATAAGATGTATGAGGAAATAGTTGTAGAATCTGAAGGGTCTCCTTCTGATGCCAAGCAGCCATTAACCCCTCAGCAGTTTAGCCAACCTGAATTGAATGACTTAGTAAGAATGACATAAAAATTGTCCTTGACTTTTTGAAGTATGAAGAGCATAACTGGATCATTTGTGTGGATCTTAAAATGGTAAATTTTCTGCTAGGACAACAGAGAGGTTTCACGAAGTATCCTTGCTTTCTGTGTTTGTGGGACAGCCGAGCTCAGGAGAAACACTGGACACAGAAAGAGTGGCCAAAACATGAAGCTCTGGAAGTAGGGATGCAAAATATTGTGAATGGACCTATAGTTAATCGAGACAGAATCATTTTCCCCCCACTTCATATCAAACTTGGCTTAATAAAGCAGTTTGTTCAGGCTTTGAATAGAGAAAGTGAATGCTTTCAACATATTATTTCTATTTTTCCTTCCTTGTCTTTTGAGAAGATAAAAGCAGGTGTATTCGATGGACCTCAAATTTGAACTCTTATATGTGACAAAGAATTTGCCAGGAAGATGAATAAGGAGGAGAAAGCAGCATGGCAGTCTTTTGTGGCAATTACAAAGAACTTCCTTGGCAACAAAAAAGCAGAAAACTATGAACTTCTGATTCAAAGGATGTTGTTGGCTTTCTGCGACATTGGATGTAGCATGAGCATTAAGATTCACTTCCTGAACAGTCACCTTGATAAGTTTCCTAAGAATCTTGGAGCTGTTAGTGATGAGCAGACTACTGTTGGAGCATCAAACGAGATTGTCCTCAACAAGTACACAAACGCAAGAGCTACAAACGCAAATTTTTGCCTGAATAGAATTTAAATAAGTTTTTTGCAAATTTTATGATTAAAATAAGTGTTTTAATATGTTCTATTTTGAAATTGTAGACAAATTCTAATGCAATCATATTTTTAGTGTATTAGTGTATTTACTGCATTACATAAATTATTATGTTTTTACAAAGATGATGCCCAAGAAGACATTCTACTTCATTATGTTAAACTAAATGTTGAAAATTTTACAACAAGATGAAAACATAAAATCTTGAATTGCAAATAATCTGTAGCTTACAGAGAAAAACTGTCAGATTTGAGATCAGCACACTCGAATTAGGTAAGAATAAGTGTTTTTGTGGATGCAACAAAAATTTTGTTCCCCAGTGTTATGGATTGCCTGGCCACGACTGGAGGGGCCATTTTTGCTGTTTGTTTTGAGAAGCAGTTTTCTCCTGTTTGCTCGTCCACCACTGTGAGACTATTAAATGGCCCAACACTTTCTGGTCCCACTATCTCTTTACCATCTGCCCAAATCCAATGTGGACCCGCCTGGCCACCTGGCCTCAGCCACTGGCATTACAGTATTTAACACAGAACACTGACCAGCCTGAAGGTCAAAAGAAATGATAAGGTTAATGCTGATGGCTGAAGTTAGGCGGGTCCACATTGGATTCGGGCAAATTATAAAGAGACAGCGGAACCAGAAAGTGTTGGGCCATTCTAGTTTAATAGTCTCACAATGGCGGGCAAGCAAACAGACAGGGGAAAACTGCTTCCTAAAACCAACAGCAAAATTGGCCCCTCACAGTCGTGGCCAGGCAATCTGCAGTCCACCCTGAGGACAAGCACCCATTGTCTTACATAGACTATACACACGTTGTGCTGCCCTGAGCTCATGCACTAATCAGGCAAAGCACAAGTGAGCAAGCCTAACACAGTTGTTTTCCCAAAAGTAAGAAGTAATTCACTGATGCCAAATTTAAAATAGAATTTGCATATTCTAAATATTAGAAGGGCCTGACTGATCCAGTTGCTTTAGATCTTCAATTAACTTGTAACAATCATCCCAATTAAACTCTCTCTCTGGATATGTAAAGACAAAGGCATAATCTCTGATACGTTATATGCACCAAGTAATTCTGATTTTGTCATGTCAACCTTCCTTGGAAAAATGTTAAGGTCCAGAGCTCTGTTTCTTTGTTTTTGTTTTGTTTTATTTTATTATTATTATTATTATTATTTGCTTCAATTTCCTTTAGCTTGTTGACTTTGTAGGTCTTCACTCCTAGGTTTGCTGTTTAAAATTATTTTCATCCAGAGCCAATTTTACTAACTCAATGTAATATAGTTTTGAGAACATATCTGTCCTATACCTTTCAAGTGAGCACAAAAATGTTTCACCATTTTAGAGTTGCCAACTGATATGGTTTTATATAAAGCAATGTTTTAAAAATCAAGGCATTTTTATCTGTTAAAGTTTACATATTTAGCTTTTCTTGAAAAATCCTTAAATCTAGTGATACAGGGCCCACGTCTCCATAGCTGGAGCTAAGTCATGGCTGTGACTTGAAGAACAGATCATATGTTGTTTAGTTTGCCACACTGCCCACCTATTCCCTGCTCAATTACACCAGTACTGCTTCACTTGTTTAAGCTTCTTACCTGGCCCCATTGGGTATTTGAGTTTGCTTATTTGGGTTGAAACCTGATCAACAACGGTTGGAGGGGTGTTTTTTTTCATTTTTCTGAAGCTGGAAACAGGGAGAGACAGTCAGACAGACTCCCGCATGCGCCCGACCGGGATCCACCCAGCACGCCCACCAGGGATGGTGCTCTGCCCCCCAGGGGGCGATGCTCTGCCCATCCTGGGTGTCGCCATATTGCGACCAGAGCCACTCTAGCACCTGAGGCAGAGGCCACATAGCCATGCCCAGCGCCCGGGCCATCTTTGCTCCAATGGAGCCTTGGCTGCGGGAGGGGAAGAGAGAGACAGAGAGGAAAGCGCAGCGGAGGGGTGGAGAAGCAAATGGGCGCTTCTCCTGTGTGCCCTGGCCGGGAATCGAACCCGGGTCCTCCGCACGCTAGGCCGACGCTCTACCGCTGAGCCAACCAGCCAGGGCCTGGAGGGTTTTTTTAATTGAGCCATACCAAACAGAAAAAAAGCATACTGATCCAAAATAAACAGATTGATGTGGGTTTTTTGTTTTGTTTTTGTTTGTTTTTAACATAATCACAGATTTGTACATAGGAAACTTGAACTCTTTTACGGCCTTCACCCAGTACACACCACTGTTTCTGTCTCCCCACTCTTCCAATGAGCTTCCCCACTCTTCCAATGAGCTTTCTCTGGTGGTGTGCAGCTAAGAGGTCAGGTAGGTGATGATGCCAGGGTGCTGTTCCAGCTCACTGGACAGCACGTTCAGCTTACTGATCTTCGCCTCCTGCTTCTCTGGGTACTTCTCTTCCCGTTCCTTGATCACGTTCTCCCACACCATGATCGTTGCGTTCTTCTGCTCCAGCTCTTCCAACAGTTCACTGTTTCCCTTCTCCGGGACTTTCAGTTGAGCTTCCAGTTCTACACATCTTTTCTTTAGTTTGCTGTTTCTCGAAGGTTTGTCTCCTGTCTGTTCCAAACTTTTGAGTGTCAGCTCATGTCTGGACAGTCACCTGATCTCAGATGCCGGCCCTTGAGTGGCTGCAGGAACAACGGGTTCTTCTGCACACTATGGAACTGGTTCCCCAGGTTTCAGGCTGCCATGCTGACATCCAGATGACACAGAGTCATCAGGGAAGGGGACAATGCAACTTATCGGGGAAGGTATCTAAAGTCCACAGGGTGGTAAAATCAATTTAAAAGGCAAAGAGGCTTCAGATGGCCTCCTCCCTACAGCATTCCAGGCAAAGCAGGGCCAGGCCCTCAGGCACTCCTAGTGCACCACAATGGGGATCCCTCATCCTACAATTCCACCTCAGGGCTGGCGGAGCAGCCCCTGGGCTGGCCTCTCCTACCCCATCTGATTGGGTTGAATGCATGGTGGGCATAGTCCACAGCCTGAACTGGAGCCCTGGCATAGACATCCCTTTCTGCATGATGGGCTGGAAGAACCTGCAGACAGCCAGCACTGGGGTTGTAACATCTTACTTTTGCTCTCTTTTCCAGCACTTTATCCCCCCTCCACGGATAATATTCTTGTTTCATGAGTGCAATATTCCTTCTCACCCCTCTGTGGATTGCAATGATTTTCTGATTTCATCATAGTTTCTTCTAAGTTGCTATGTTTGTTTGTTTTGGACTCTTTCATGTTGGTGATTTTCCATAGATGTCTGTTAATTTTGGGTTGACTACTTGAATTTACGAGTGAGGTACTAAAAAAGCTTCTTGGAAGTTCTGATCCCATGGTTGAGCCTTGCTGACTACTGGCTCCGTTTTGGGTCATCTACATGGGCAATTTACTTGGGCACTCTTGATATTGGTACCATTATGTCTTTCATCTCCAGGAGATCAGATCATCCCAATCTCCAGTGTAATGGGATTATTATTATGAGGTATAAATTGGGCTTTTATTGAGTTATAAGTGATTCCATAAATGTTCACTGAACATTTACAGTTGTGAGTACATGAAACAGAGTTTATTCTTGTATTATTACTTATTATCATATTATTTTCCATGCAAATGACTGTAAACCTACTTTTGCCTCACCCTGTATACATTTATTTTACTGTTTACAGTACTGAATCCCATCAAAAGTGATTTTTCTCCATTTTACCTCATCCAGCCTCTGCTAAGCTGGGAGAGGGAGTTGTCTGACTACACAGGGTTGGGTAGGGGAGCTAGGAATCTAATCACTTAGACTTAACACACCAATCTTCTCATTTCTAACCCCACTTTTGTCCCTAGAGGCACTTGACATTCCCAAGCTTTGAGGGAAGTCCGTGACACAATTAGGGACCACCTTTCTCAGGCCTACTCAATATGACATCTCTGATCTATGTGGCTTCAAGTCCAGCATGTTCTTGCCTTCCCTCCTTTTTTATTGTGGATTTCTGCCTTAAAAAGCAAATCATGGATGACGTCAGAGTAATGGCGGAGTAGGAAGCGATACGGATAAATCTCCCCCAAAACTCAACAAGATCTTCAACCAGAAACAGAAAAACCTATACTTGGAGCCTCCAGATGCTTCGCAATACACCTGAAGGTATGATCGAGTGAAAAATTGGCTAAATATATAACCAAACCCCGAAGGAAATAGGGAGTAAGAAATGCTCCGCCTTCCTCACTAACCTAAACAGGGCGGCTTTCTCTGGTAACTGTGAATATAGAAACTGAGGCGGGCAAAGGGGGTGAATACATCCAGGCTGCAGCACAAAGGGCGGAACCAGGCTGTGGCACGGAGATCCTAGCCAAGGAAAAACTGATCCTGTGGCAAGCCGGGCAATACAAGCTAACACTCGCGCCAAACCCAAACAAAGAAAGACAAGCGGAGTGGCCATTTTACCCGGTCTCCTGGTCGGTGCGCAGTTAGTGGGTGAGAGATTTCTTCCTAAGCCCCGGAAGTGGGTGTCCGTGTTACCTCACAGAGAGGCAGGGTCAGAGGCCTTTCTGTGGGCCGAAAGCAGAATCTCTGGGCAGCCCCAGCGCCCTGGGAAAGCCGTGCATGGGAGGGAGCGAGAACTAATTCCAACGGTGGAAATTTTCCGTGCTGGAGGCTGTTTCACTCAGAGGGAAACGCGGCCAGCCTCATATCCTGGTGTGCGCGCGCAGATATGTAGTGAGCGATTCCTCCGAGTGCCTCGGCAGTGCGCGCCCGTGTTATCGCACAGAGGGGCAGAGTCAGGGGCCTTTGTGTGGGCAAAAGCAGAATCTCGGGCCGCCCCAGTGCCTTGCAAAAGCCGCGCACGGGGACGGAGCGAGAGCGAATTCCAACACTGCAACTTTTCCCTGCGGTTGGGGGTTTCACTCAGAGCGTGAGACTGCTGGCCGGATATCCTGGTCTGCGCACGCAGATAGTGAATGAGAGTTTCCTCCAAGTGCCCCGGAAGTGGGCGCCCGCCTGTGTTATCGGACAGAGTGGCAGATCCAGAGGTCTTTGAGTGGGCGGAAAGCCCGCCTGATTATGCTAGCAGCTCTGACTGACTGAGCCTTACCCAGAGCCCTGTGCTGAGTGGGAATAGAGTGGGGAGTTGCCAGCTCTTTGAACCTCTTACTATCTAGGCAGAGGCAGCAGCAACCCCATAGCTGGATTATCAGGCTACTAATTGAGGAAGGAAAGACTAGAAGAAAGGCTCCAGGAACACGGACTCTCTCACTGTCGGAGCCTATAAATGCTAATGAGCCTCAACTCCCAACGAGACTAAAGCACAATACATGACATTGCCATAGAGACTTATCAACTGCAAACCTCTACCTGAGCGTGCCAAAGGGGCAGAACCTGGGGTAGAGTCACCGACCAGGAAGAGGGAGAGAAAAGAAAAAGCAAGAAGATAACCTCTCAAAATCAAGAATAATCTGCTGACTTTATAACCTATCCCATTTTATTATATTTGTTCGTTTGTTTCTCTTATCTTCATTCTTGATACTTTTTTTCCTTCTCCAATTTGGCCGATTAACTCTCTGCTGGTCTTACTCTCTCCTCTCCTTGAACTACACTACCCATAAGTGTTACATCTCCCATTATCTTTTTTCTCCTCTTCCTTTCTCTCTATGAGGGTTGCACTCCAAAACCCTTAACTCTCTCTCTCTCCTTTCTTTTTTCTTATTTTAGTGGTTCCTTCTTTTTTTCTCTCTCTCTCTTTCTTTTCTCCCTCTATATTAGTTTCTTCCTTTCTCCTATACATCTCCTCTCATTCAAACCTCAATAACAAACAAATTATCTTATCTGGGACTCAAACTTATGTTTGTGGCATTTTAGGGGGTTTTTACTTCACCTTTTTAACTCACTAGCAGTGCTCCCATCCCTGGCTCTCCATTTTATCTAGTTCTTGTTCCACTAAATACGATAGTATTTTTTTAATTTGTCCCCCCATTTTTCTGTTTTCCTCTTATTCCTCTCATCATAACTCTTAGACAACCAACACCTAAAAGTAAATAATTTTATTCTTGACCCAAATTTTTTCCTTATTTGCTTTTTGTGGGTCCATACCCCCCCTTTTTTTTTGCCCCTTTATTACTTTTCCCCAATTCAGGCCCTCCATCACAGGCATTGTTTGTTATAATTCACAGTTCACCACAAGATTTTCTCAAGAAAAAGGGGAGAGGAGAGGAAAAAAGGAGGGGGGGAATAATTTCCTTTTTTAAAAAATTATTATTTTATTTTATTTTTATTTCATTATTAATTTTTTTTTAAAAAACAACTTTTTGACTTTTATTTTTTTTAACTTTTTATTCTTTATTAAATCTCATTAATACTATCAACAAAACCACCCTCAGATGCCATTAAGGAAGAGAAAATCGAATATCATGGATACAAAAGAAAGAGAGGTAACACAGCTAGATGAGGAAAAATCTATGGAGAAAAAATTTAATATATTGGAAACCATGGAGCTAAATGACAGAGAATTCAAGATAGAAATCCTAAAAATCCTCCGAGATATACAAGAAAACACAGAAAGGCAATTTAGGGAGCTCAGAAAACAACTCAAAGAACACAAAGAATATATGTCCAAAGAAATTGAAACTATAAAAACAAATCAAACAGAGATGAAAAACTCAATTCACGAGCTGAAAAATGAAGTAACAAGCTTAGCTAATAGAACAGGTCAGATAGAAGAGAGGAATTGTGAAATAGAAGACAAGCAACTTGAGGCACAACAGAGAGAAGAAGAAAGAGACTCAAAAATTAAAAAAAATGAGAAAGCCCTACAGGAATTATCTGACCCCATCAAAAAGAATAACATAAGAATAATAGGTATATCAGAGGGAGAAGAGAGAGAAAATGGAATGGAGAACATACTCAAACAAATAATAGATGAGAACTTCCCAAGCCTGTGGAAAGAACTAAAGCCCCAAATTCAAGAAGCAAACAGAACACCGAGTTTTCTTAACCCCAACAAACCTACTCCAAGGCATATCATAATGAAATTGACACAAACCAACAGCAAAGAAAAAATTCTCAAGGCAGCCAGGGAAAAGAAGAATACAACATATAAAGGAAGGCCCATTAGAATATCATCAGATTTCTCAGCAGAAACTCTACAAGCTAGAAGAGAGTGGACCCCAATATTTAAAGTCCTGAAAGAGGAACTTTCAGTCACGAATACTGTACCCATCAAAGCTATCCTTCAAATATGAAGGAGAAATAAAAACATTCACAGATACAGAAAAGATGAGGGAATTTATCATCAGAAAACCCCCACTCCAGGAATTACTAAAGGGGGTTCTCCAATCAGATACAAAGAACAAAAAAAAACCAGAGCCACAAGTAAAAGCTCCAAGAAGAACACAATAAAACCAAATTTAAACTGTGACAACAACAAAAAGAAAGAGGGGGAGAAGATGGAGATTAACAGTAGCAAAGGACGATGGAGTGCAAAAGTACTCACAAAATAGTGTGCTACAATGAACAGGGTAGGGACCCTTTTCATTACTCAAAGGTAACTACCATTGAAAAAACCACCACAGAAGCACATGAGATAAAAAAGATAGCAACAGAGGAAAGATGTATGGAACACAACCAAATAAAAACAAAAGAGAAAAACGAAAGAGAAGGATCAAACAAGACACAAAACTAACAGAAAGCAAGATATAAAATGGCAATAGGGAACTCACAAGTATCAATAATTACACTAAATGTAAACGGATTAATCTCACCAATATAAAGGAATAGAGTAGCAGAATGAATTCAAAAAGAGAATCCAACTGTATGCTGCCTACAGAAAAGTCATCTAAGCAACAAGGATAAAAACAAATTCAAAGTGAAAGGCTGGAAAACAATACTCCAAGCAAATAACATCCAAAAAAAAGCAGGTGTAGCAATACTCATATCGGATAATGCTGACTACAAGACAGGAAAAGTACTCAGAGATAAAAATGGCCATTTCATAATGGCTAAGGGGACACTGAATCAAGAAGACATAACAATTCTTAATATATATGCACCAAACCAAGGAGCACCAAAATATATAAGACAGCTACTTATTGATCTTAAAACAAAAACTGACAAAAATACAATCATACTTGGAGACCTCAATACACCGCTGACGGCTCTAGATCGGTCATCCAAACAGAGAATCAACAAAGACATAGTGGCCTTAAACAAAACACTAGAGCACCTGGATATGACAGACATCTACAGGACATTTCATCCCAAAGTGACTGAGTATACATTTTTCTCCAGTGTACATGGATCATTCTCAAGAATTGACCATATGTTGGGCCACAAAAACAACATCAGCAAATTCAGAAAAATTGAAGTTGTACCAAGCATATTTTCTGATTATAAAGCCTTGAAACTAGAATTCAACTGCAAAAAAGAGGAAAAAAAATCCCACAAAAATGTGGAAACTAAACAACATACTTTTAAAAAATGAATGGGTCAAAGAAGAAATAAGTGCAGAGATCAAAAGATATATACAGAATAATGAAAATGACAATACGACATATCAGAATCTATGGGATGCAGCAAAAGCAGTGATAAGAGGGAAGTTCATATCACTTCAGGTATATATGAACAAACAAGAGAGAGCCCAAGTGAACCACTTAACTTTCCACCTTAAGGAACTAGAAAAAGAAGAACAAAGAAAACCCAAAACTAGCCGAAGAAAGGAGATAATAAAAATCAGAGCAGAAATAAATGAATTAGAGAACAGAAAAACTATAGAAAAAATTAATAGAACAAGGAGCTGGTTCTTTGAAAAGATCAACAAAATTGACAAACCCTTGGCAAGACTTACCAAGGAAAAAAGAGAAAGAACTCATATAAACAAAATCCAAAATGAAAGAGGGGAAATCACCACGGACACCGTAGGTATACAAAGAATTATTGTAGAATACTATGAAAAACTTTATGCCACTAAATTCAACAACCTAGAAGAAATGGATAAATTCCTAGAACAATACAACCTTCCTAGACTGAGTCAAGAAGAAGCAGAAAGCCTAAACAGACCTATCAGTAGAGAAGAAATAGAAAAAAACATTAAAAACCTCCCCAAAAATAAATGTCCAGGCCCAGAAGGCTATACCAGCGAATTTTATCAAACATTCAAAGAAGACTTGGTTCCTATTCTACTCAAAGTCTTCCAAAAAATTGAAGAAGAAGCAATACTTCCAAACACATTTTATGAGGCCAACATAACCCTCATCCCAAAACCAGGCAAGGATGGCACAAAAAAAGAAAACTACAGACCAATATCTCTAATGAATACAGATGCTAAAATACTAAACAAAATACTAGCAAATCGAATACAACAACATATTAAAAAAATAATACATCATGATCAAGTGGGATTCATCCCAGAATCTCAAGGATGGTTCAACATACGTAAAACGGTTAACGTAATACACCATATCAACAAAACAAAGAACAAAAACCACATGATCTTATCAATAGACGCAGAAAAGGCTTTCGATAAAATACAACACAATTTTATGTTTAAGACTCTCAACAAAATAGGTATAGAAGGAAAATATCTCAACATGATAAAGGCCATATATGATAAACCATCAGCTAACATCATATTAAATGGCACTAAACTGAAGGCTTTCCCCCTTAAATCAGGAACAAGACAGGGTTGTCCACTCTCTCCACTCTTATTTAATGTGGTACTAGAGGTTCTCGCCGCAGCAATCAGACAAGACAAAGAAATAAAAGGCATCCATATCGGAAAAGAAGAAGTAAAGGTATCACTTTTTGCTGATGATATGATCCTATACATCGAAAACCCCAAAGAATCCACAAAAAGACTACTAGAAACAATAAGCCAATACATAAGGTCGCAGGATACAAAATTAACATACATAAGTCAATAGCCTTTCTATATGCCAACAATGAAACAATTGAGAACGAACTCAAAAGAATAATCCCCTTCACAATTGCAACAAAAAAAATAAAATACTTAGGAATAAACATAACAAAGAATGTAAAGGACTTATATAATGAAAACTATAAACCATTTTTAAGGGAAATTGAAAAAGATATAATGAGATGGAAGAATATACCTTGTTCTTGGCTAGGAAGAATAAATATAATCAAGATGGCTATATTACCCAAAGCAATATACAAATTTAATGCAATTCCCATCAAACTTCCAATGACGTTTTTTAAAGAAATAGAGCAAAAAAATCATCAGATTTATATGGAACTATAAAAAACCCCAAATAGCCAAAGCAATCCTAAAGAAAAAGAATGAAGCTGGGGGCATAACAATACCTGACTTCAAACTATATTATAGGGCCACGACAATCAAAACAGCATGGTATTGGCAGAAAAATAGACACTCAGACCAATGGAACAGAATAGAAAGCCCAGAAATAAAACCACATATATATAGTCAAATAATTTTTGATAAAGGGGCCAAGAACACACAATGGAGAAAAGAAAGCCTCTTCAATAAATGGTGCTGGGAAAACTGGAAAGCCACATGCAAAAGAATGAAACTGGACTACAGTCTCTCCCCCTGTACAAAAATTAACTCAAAATGGATCAAAGATCTAAACATAAGACCTGAAACAATTAAGTACATAGAAGAAGACATAGGTACTCAACTCATGGACCTGGGTTTTAAAGAGCATTTTATGAATTTGACTCCAATGGCAAGAGAAGTGAAGGCAAAAATTAATGAATGGGACTACATCAGACTAAGAAGTTTTTGCTCAGCAAGAGAAACTGATAACAAAATAAACAGAAAGCCAACTAAATGGGAAATGATATTTTCAAACAACAGCTCAGATAAGGGCCTAATATCCAAAATATACAAAGAACTCATAAAACTCAACAACAAACAAACAAACAATCCCATAAAAAAATGGGAAGAGGATATGAACAGACACTTCTCCCAGGAAGAAATACAAATGGCCAACAGATATATGAAAAGATGCTCATCTTCTTTAGCTATTAGAGAAATGCAAATCAAAACGGCAATGAGATATCACCTCACACCTGTTCGATTAGCTATTATTAGCAAGACAGGTAATAGCAAATGTTGGAGAGGCTGTGGAGAAAAAGGAACCCTCATCCACTGTTGGTGGGAATGTAAAGTAGTACAACCATTATGGAAGAAAGTATGGTGGTTCCTCAAAAAACTGAAAATAGAACTACCTTATGACCCAGCAATCCCTCTACTGGGTATATACTCCCAAAACTCAGAAACATTGATACGTAAAGACATATGCAGCCCCATGTTTATTGCAGCATTGTTCACAGTGGCCAGGACATGGAAACAACCAAAAAGCCCATCAATAGATGACTGGATAAAGAAGATGTGGCACATATACACTATGGAATACTACTCAGCCATAAGAAATGATGACATCGGAACATTTACAGCAAAATGGTGGGATCTTGATAACATGATACGAAGCGAAATAAGTAAATCAGAAAAAAACAGGAACTGCATTATTCCATACGTAGGTGGGACATAAAAGTGAAACTGAGAGACATTGATAAGGGTGTGGTGGTTACGGGGGGGAGGGGGGAATGGGAGAGGGAAAGGGGGAGGGGGAGGGGCACAGAGAGAACAAGATAGAGGGTGACGGAGGACAATCTGACTTTGGGTGATGGGTATGCAACATGATTGAATGACAACATACCCTGGACTTGTTATCTTTGAATATATGTATCCTGATTTATTGATGTCACCCCATTAAAAAAATAAAATTATTTTAAAAAAAAATAAAAAACTTAAAAAAAAAAAAAAAGCAAATCATTTGCTGTCGTTTTATTAGATTTCAGAAGAAAGTTAAAATAAATGCATACAAGGTGGGGCAAAAGTAGGTTTACAGTCATTTGTATGAAAAATAATACAATAATTAATAAATAAGAACACAAGAATCAACTCAGTTTTGTGTACTCACAACTGTAAATCTACTTGTGCCCCATCCTATATCCTCAATTGATTAACTCTGCTTGGAAGTCAATTTTGTGTGGTGTTTTTTTTTGTTTTTGTACTTTTCTGAAGCAGGAAACAGGGAGAGACAGACAGACTCCCGCATGTGCCCGACCGGGATCCACCCGGCACGCCCACCAGGGGCGATGCTCTGCCCCTCCGGGGTGTCGCTCTGTTGCGACCAGAGACACTCTAGCGCCTGGGGCAGAGGCCAAGGAGCCATCCCCAGCGCCCTGGCCATCCTTGCTCCAATGGAGCCTTGGCTGCAGGAGGGGAAGAGAGAGACAGAGAGGAAGGAGAGGGGGAGGGGTGGAGAAGCAGATGGGCGCTTCTCCTGTGTGCCCTGGCCGGAAATCGAACCCGGGACTTCTGCACGCCAGGCCGATGCTCTACCACTGAGCCAACCGGCCAGGGCCAATTTTGTGTTTTTACAAGGGAACTAAATGGGAGTGTTTGAGGACAAACAGGCCTGCTCTACAGTTCTGCTACTGGCCATTCCCCCATTCAGTGTATCTGGTCAACAGCTGTGTCCATGGGACAGAAACCACAGCTCTGACTCTGCTTTTATCTGAACAACCAGAAGTTCATTCCCTTTTATGGTTTACTTATCAATTGAAAAGGAAACTCTAAAACTACTAGTAGCTTTGACTACTGCCAAAGGGATCTTATAACTAGCTTTAGTCTTTGAATACTAATCTTCCCTCATCTTTGATTTTCTTATGAAATAACAAAGCCCCTAGTTTTTGAGAGCTCAGTATGTGCTGTTACATGCATTATCCCATTTAGTCCTCCCCACACTCCATAACACTCCCTACAGTCCATGTTATTACTATCCTTATTTTCAAAAGTGGGAAAATGAGGCTTTGAAATTTAAAGAATTTGTTCAACTTCACATATCTATTAAATGGTGAAGCTAGGGTTTGAATTCAAGTTGGACTGATTCACAACGCCTTTCCACTCTATGATGCTGTCTTACTTATGATTTCTTTCTAATTGTTCCTAAGTGTTCATTTTCATGTGCCCAGCACATTTCACCATGTCCCTTTCTCCTTTTGTGGTCCAAATACCTATACTATATGCTCTGTCAGTGAATGGCATCCAGTTGATTCAGCATTTGCAAATGCCTAGACCACTCTCCCTTCTACCCTATGTCTAGCTACATTCTCACCCAACTTAGGCATTACTTCCTTGAAAAAAGATTCTACAGCCTTCCAAAGATTGATTTGGTGCCTTTCATGTGCTCTTAGAGTACAAACAGAATCCTATAGCACATACAAAATACTATAACACATACAGAAGCTATCATTAGCCTTCTAAAAATTATCTGTTTATTTACCTGTATCTCAACTACAGTAAACTATAAGCTCCTAAGTACAATGGCTATATTCACCTTATTCGTGACATATTTATAGCCTAGTGCAGCAATTTGCAAACTTTTTCCTCTCATGGCACACATAAACTACTAAAATTCTGTGGCACACCAAAAAATGTATTCTACTTTTTGCTGAGCTGACAAAAGAATAGGTATAATTTTGATTCATTCACACCTGACAGCTACTGTTGTGTTGACTGTTGTCACTTTTTATTTGACAATGCAGGGGTCCCCAAACTTTTTACACAGGGGGCCAGTTCACTGTCCCTCAGACCGTTGGAGGGCCACCACATACAGTGCTCCTCTCACTGACCACCAATGAAAGAGGTGCCCCTTTCGGAAGTGCGGCGGGGCTGGATAAATGGTCTCAGGGGGCTGCATTTGGCTCGCGGGCCGTAGTTTGGGGACGCCTGAAAAAGAAAAGAGATCAGTGCCCCTGACTAAATAGTGAGGTATTGCATGTTTTAAAAATTCTTGTGGCACATTGGTTGAAAATTGCTGGTTTAGTATAATGTCTGGCATATAGCAGGTGCTCAACAAATGTTTTGTTGAATGAATGAATGAATGAATGAATGAAGTTATATATATAACTATCTGAATGAAATTTTTTTCTCATTTAAAATCATTTTCTAATGATGTGTGTGTGTGTGTGTGTGTGTGTGTGTGTGTGTGTATTTCTGAAGTTAGAAGCGGGAGGCAGTCAGACTGACTCCCACATGCACCCGATCAGGATCCACCTGGCATGCCCACCAGGGGGCGATGCTCTGCCCATCTGGGGCGTTGCTCTGTTGCAACCAGAGCCATTCTAGCTCCCGAGGCAGAGGCCATGGAGCCATCTTCAGTGCCCGAGTCAACTTTGCTCCAATGGAGCCTTGGCTGTGGGAGGGGAAGAGAGAAATAGAGAAGAAGGAGAGGGGGAGGGGTGGAGAAGCAGATGGGTTCTTCTCCTGTGTGCCCTGACCAGGGATTGAACCTAGGAGTTCCAGACGCCAGGCAGACACTCTACCTTTGAGCCAACTGGCCATGGTTTCTAATGATATTTTAATGTTTGTCAAGCAGGATTTCATAAAACACAAGCCTTTGATGCTTTTCATTTATTATTCAGAGCATAGATAATATTTTAACTCCAATATTTTAAACTGTAGTGTGGATTTCAATCCATGAAGTAAACTCTCACAAGTTTTAAAAATACTTATTAAGTTTCATTGTGGAATTTTAAAATGTTAATTTTTATTTAAATATAAGTTAAAAGGTTATCTAAAGTCTCAGATAAAAATGTATCATGCTTTGAGGTCTTTTATATATTTTAATTAAAATTATTCCATTGTATAACTTTAAAGCACAAAGCAAGAAATATTCAGAAAAGTGTTTTTGATCTTTGTTATTGTAAATGTATCTCTTGCAATTTTTTTGAGGTCTATGTGATAAAACTTCTTATCATAATTCCTGAGGAAATAGAACCTCAAACAACTGTTATCAGAATTTATGCAAAATGTTTCTCAGAAGATGGGTGTTTTTTTGTTTTGTTTTGTTTTACATTTTATGATTTTATATCTGCGAAATTAAAAGAGTAGATTGATCAAAAAGAATATAAAGGATGGTGAAGTATAACCAGCTTTCCCTGAAAAAAACCTAACTTGTACATAGTTTTTTTTAATCACAAAGAACTCAATTGTTTTGTCCTGATACCCAATGCAAGTCATTAGAAGGACTTGAAAGTTGTCCTCCTGCTGGATGGAATCAAAGAAGGTCTAGGGAGGTCACAGTCAACCTCTGAGCTCCCCTTAAAGGAAGGGATTCATTGATCAAATATTTACTGTCCAAGTATATTCATACTCATTCACACAGTAATGAGAATAAATGGTCTCCAATTTAAGGCAACAATATGGATGTATCTCTGAAACTTAATATTGACCAGACAGAAAAGATATGACTTGTATAGACTTCAAAAGCAGATAAAACTGATTTATGGTGTTAGTAGTCCGAATATTAGTTACCCTGGGAATAACTCAACTGGGAAAGAATATGATGAGGACTTCTGGTAATGTTCTCTTTCTTCATCTGGGCATTTGTACATTGGTATATTTACTTTGTTAAGCTCATCAAGCTACCCATTATCATTGTGTACTAATCTCTATGTATATTATACATTGAAAAAAATGTACTAATAAAATAAAGCACCAACTGTACCATTTTCCAATAATTTTCTTATGTCTCAAAAGCTCCTAATCTAAGGAAGAGAGTACACTGAACTATGGCCTTCCAAAATGTGGCTAAATGGCAAGTATAGAAAACTAGGCTAACCATATACTGAAATACAAGTTTCACTGGGATAACCAAATACAACACATGTGATGTTCTAAAACCAGGTCACCACACGCAGAATTTACCTAAGAAACTTATTTTCCAAAGAAACTGAGAACCACTTCCATAATTCTTGGATCCCACAGAATTTTTTTTGTTTGTTTTAATTTTATTTAGACAATTAACTTTAACAGGGTGACATTGATCAGTTAGAGTACATAGATTCAGAGAAAATATCTCCAGATCATTTCAACATCTGATTATGTTGTATACCCATCACCCAAAGTCAAATTGCCCTCCGTCCCCTTTTATTTGGTTTTCTTTATGCCCTTCTCCTCCCCCCACTCCTCCTTCTCCTCCCTTCCCCTCCCCCTGGTAACCACTGCACTCTTATCTATGTCCATGAGTCTCAATTTTGTGTCCCACCTAAGTATGGAACCATACCGTTCTTAGTTTTTTATGATTTACTTATTTCACTCAGTATAATGCTATCAAGGTCTATCCATGTTGTTGTGAATGATCCGATGTCATCATTTCTTATGACTGAGTAGTATTCCATAGTGTATATGTACCACATCTTCTTTATCCAATCATCTATTGAAGGGCTTTTTGGTTGTTTCCATGTCTTGGCCACTGTGAACAATGCTGCAATGAACATGGGGCTACATGTGTCTTTATGTACCAATTTTTTTTTAGTTTTGGGGGTATATACCCAATAGAGGTATTGCTGAGATCCTACAGAATTTTTGAAGAAATTTTGTTGGAGAGGGTTTTACCAAAGTGAGTTCCCCCGTTTCGGCCTATGAGGAGGAGGGGAATAAATGAGGGGGTGCTGCCACTTCCTTCCAATTCTTGTAAGACACCTTTCAGAGAGTTTGAAATGACAATTTCTTCTGCAGCTGGGAGACACAAGGATGACTCCTGGCCAAGGATGTTAAAACGGCCTAGAGCACCAAGGTAGAGAGGTTGTGTTGGGATCAGCCAGATTTGTCAGGCCAAGAAATTTCTGAGAATTTGTAATGGATGAGATGTGGACCACATGAGAGAAATCCAGCAAAGTGTCATTTGGAGACCTGTCCAGTAGGGTCACTTCGAGAGCGGAGGACACTAGCAGCAGGAAATGGAAGAGGTAATGCAAATAAATCACAAATGAACAATAGGAATAGAGATGTATGAACCTGGTGAAATGACCTGGAGGAGAGAAGTCTCCAGGAAATAATCTTCCAAAGGACCCAAGAGAAGAGTCCCTTTTGATTATCTGATGCAGGCACAGAAAGTGTGAAACCAGCTTACAACAGTATCAGTGCTATTGGATTTTCCTTATACTTTACCATCCCTACAACTTCAAGAGGTCTGAAACAGTTTGGCCAGGCGGTTGAGAGAAGAAAAGAGAAGTGGTGCAAAGTGGAGAAGAGAAACCAACCAGGCATCCTTCCCGTTCTGGCCACTGCAGACTGGCAGCCTGCAGCACATCCTAACTATGGGAAGATTTGTTATTAAAGATAAGGTGGAATTTTGATTAATATCTTTGGGCTAAACATTCTGGTTACAGACTTGAAACTATGTTTGCAATTAAGGACTCTTATCTAAGAGTAAGAGAAAAGTAAGGGTGCACCTGTGCACCCTTCCATATAGGATTGGCAAGAATTATCCCCACTGAATGTGCACAAAATCTTTAGACTCTAAACCTGTCTAGTTTCTGTCCCTCTCCAAATCGCTCAAGGTATTTAGGAACATTAGTTATTTAAAGAGGGATTCCCCACACTGGCAATAAATTAATTGAAAGGTAGATATAAACGAATAAGTATAACTCTAAGGTTTTAATAGGTAAGTAAGATGAGATATAAATAGACACAAAAGTACAACTCTTTAGTGAATTATCATGGAAAAATATTCAACTCATCTGACTAATAACTTTAAATTTTTAATTTTAGCCTATAAACTTGCAAAAATGAAAAAAATGCTCAGTGTTAATGAGGATGCAATAAAAAAGTCTCTTCTACATGGTTTATAAATTTACATGAACTAAAAAAAACAAAATTATGTCTGTAACTTTAATTTTTTATCTTTAACTCTTATTTTGAAATTTTTTAGTTACAGAGCAAGAATTTCTGCATACTATTCATCTAGATTGACCAATTGCTTTATTAACTTATTTATCATTGTTACTTGCACTTTAATTTTGATGTTATTATCATTACCATTAATAAATATCTAAGAGTAAGTTGCTGACATTATACCATTTTGTTCTTTTACCTAAAAACTTTATTGTGTCTTTCTTAAGAATAAGAATATTCTCTTATGTAAACATGATGTAAGTATTGAACTTAAGAAGTATAACTTTGATACAATATGGTATTAAATACACAGTCAAGATGCAGATTTGCCTCAGTAATATTCCTTACATTTTTTTCACCTGGTCCAAAATCCACTCCAGCATCCTTCACTGTCCTAATTTGTCCTGTCTCTTTTAGTCTCTTTAATCTGTACTAGTTCTTCAGCTTTTTCTTTCATGACATTGACATTTTTTAAAGATTGGTGGTTGTTTAGTAAAATGTTCCTCAATTTAAATTTGTTTGCTATTTCCTCATGATTAGAATCAAGCATAGTTTTTTTGGCAGACGTTTATAACTTTTGACCTACTAAATTCCACTTCTGGGAATCCATTATGAGGAAATAATAGTAAACAGTAAAAAAACAACAACCCCAATTTATATGGCTTTAAAGCAAAACAGTGTCAAGTAATAATAATAAAAGCACAGCTTACATGTTCTAAAATCATTCTCTATCTAACAGTATGCTCTGTCCTTTATGTGCCTTATGTTACTTAATCTTCTCAATAAAAGTGTAATGTCAGCCTCTGTTTACTATTTATCCTGCAACTATTCTCTGTTTTGTCCCTCTTCTGTTTTGGAAGCTCAAGAGAATGAATCAGTAGTTCTAAGTCAACCAGGATTATCCACTCCTGTCTACAGATATTCTTTCCCAGCCTCCCTTGCAAGAGCGGCATTACTCATTTCTGGCCAGTGAGGGTTTTTTTGTTTGTTTTTGTTTGTTTGTTTGTTTGTTTGTTTGATGACAGAGATGGAGAGAGAGAGAGGAACAGATAGGGACAGACAGACAGGAAGGGAGAGAAATGAGAAGCATCAATTCTTCGTTGCAGCTCCCTAATTGTTCATTGATTGCTTTTTCATATGTGCCTTGACTGGTAGGCTACAGCAGAGCAAGGGATCCCTTGCTCAAGCCAGCGATCTTGTGCTCAAGCCAGTGACCTTGGGCTTCAAGCCAGTGACCTTTGGGTTCAAGCCAGCAACCATGGGGTCATATCTATGATTCCATGCTCAAGCCAGCAACCCTGCACTCAAGCCGGTGAGCTGGCACTCAAGCCGGCGACCTTCAGGTTTCAAACCTGGGTACTCCGGGTCCCAGTCTGATGCTCTATCCACTGCACCACCACCTTATTAGGCATTTCTGGCCAGTGAAGTTCTAAAGGCATGTTTCCTGGAGGACTGCTGGGAAAAGCAAAGCTTCACATGGAGAAAAACTTGGCATTTCTTTCTTCCTTTTTGGGGTGTCAGTGTGTACTACTGGGCCTACTTGGGGTCATGAAGACTATCCTCTAGGCCAGGGGTTGGGAACCTTTTTGGTTGAGAGAGCCATAAATGCCACATATTTTAAAATGTAATTCTGTGAGAGCCATACAACGACCCATGTACATTACGCATTATCCAATAAAAATTTGGTGTTGTCCCAGAGAACAGCTGTGATTGGCTCCAGCCACCCACAACCATGAACATGAGTGGTAGGAAATGAATGGATTGTAATACATGAGAATGTTTTACATTTTTTACATTATTATTATTTTTATTAAAGATTTGTCTGCAAGCTAGACGCAGCCATCAAAACCTATGGCTCATGAGCCATAGGTTCCCAACCCCTGTTGTAGGCCATAAGGTCATAAGAGTGACAACCAAAGGCTTATGTGCTAAGGATGACAGAGTGGAGTGATGGAAAGAACCAGGATGCTTGATGGCTTGTTGAGTTCCTGACCTAGTCCTAGACTGCCTTTCCCTGGTTTACTTGGACAATAACACTAAGAGATTAAGCCACTTTTATTTGGACTTTTAGTAACTTGCTGCAATAGATATTTCAGGTAATGATAATAACAGGAATAATTACATGTCACTGTAAGAGTTTTACATCATTTAATCTTTATCACAATCCTGGAAAGAGGTACCACTGTTGACCATGCTTTATACGTGATAAATGTCAACAGTAGTCTGGAATAGAAGGCCACCACCAACTCCCCCCAACCATGGCTCAGAGCCAAACTTTTTCCTCTTTCTCTCTGCAGGGACAGCAGAAACTTGGGGTAGAGAAGAGAGAAATACAACATTTAGCGAATGTCTGATAAATTGCCCAGACATAGGAACAAACCAAGACATGGGGAACTGACTCCCTCTCTATGGAGAAGGAAGTAGACTGGTGGGGAAGTGGGGAAGTAGAGAGGCCCGAGGGACCTCAGTGAAAGAGCTAAGAGTCAGGAATGGAGCAATGACCATATCCATGTGGGGCATTTCAGTGAGGGCAGAGGTAACCAGATTAGAGGACCAACACCTGAGTCTTTCCTCCATAAACCCTCCCTCTTTCTATGAGCTAAGACTTCAGGAAAATTGCCTAAATCTTCCCTTTTTATTTTTTCATTAGTGTCCAGTGTGTGTGCTCAGGTTGAGGAAGATAAGGATGGCAGTGCCAGATTTGGGGGGCATTCTTTCCCCCCTGTGCCCATCCTTACAGGACAGTCTTTGTCATGGACTGCCAGGTGTCGAGAGATAAACCCAAGAGACAATGATTTAAACACAGAAACAGCTGTCATCATTTGGTGGTTTCCATAGGCTGAGGGATGAAGTCTGAATTCCTTGAGAGGACCATCCCATTCAGGCCCTGCCCACCTTCAAAGCCTCATTTCTTGCTACTTCATTCTGCACCCCTGAGCTCCCATCACCCTTTTAATTCCTGGGATAGTCAGGCTTCCTGCCTTTGCATATAGTGCTCCTTCTGCCTGAAACATCCCGAACATGACCCCGTTCCCATGTCTCATGTCACTGCATAGGCCAAGTCATTCTTCCTCAGCGTCAATCTTGCTGCCAACACCCTCTCCACAAGAAGAAATCATTTCCTCTCTGTGCTTCCGCAGGCTCACAGAAGTCTATGTGGCAAAACGTCCTGCACAGCCACACGGAACTCAAGCCTCTCCCACCCTACATAATGTGTGTCTCATTCCTAAACCATGAGTTCTAGGAAGTCAGGGAAAAAATATTGTTAATTGTTTGCTGCTGCTAGTATCATTGAGTACAGAAGCCTGACATAGGGTAACCACTTGGTAAACATTTGGGGAATGAATGTAAGGCACACAAATGATAATGAGAGAATTGATTTATTTATGACTTCAGTCTTCCTAGTTATAAAATTCTATAGTATGAATATTCCTATTTAATATGAAATAGCATTGTACATTAGAATAGGACCTAAATTCTAAATTTAAAATACTAATATATAGTACAGTATATATATAAAAATGTATTATATATGCATATATATGTATATATCACCATGATGATTTTAAGGGAAAATTTCTTAATCTTTAAATTAAGAACTCCAAATTCTAATGTCTGAGCTATAGCTGGCTTTAAACCAGCAAACAAAACTTCCTGTATCTGTCTTCAGTTATAAGACAACAATAAAGCTATTTATTGGCTAGTGTCTGTTTCATTTCTCAACCCAGGAGATAAATACAAACAAAGTTGGAAGATATTCCTAGAATACCACAACTGAAATACTCAAAAGGATAAAATAGATTCTTACTTTCTTCTGAAAGATGTGTGAAACTTGGACACTTGTTAAAGTTCACTTTGATAAGAATTTATTGTTTGGTGTATTCAGTACTGGGTCAGTTAGTTACTTATTCATTTATTCAGCAAGGACTTATTGAACACCTGTTATGTGATGGGAATTTTTTGAGGCAATAGAGCTAGAGCAATAAATAAATAAAGCAAAAAATCCTTGCACTCATGGAACTTATATTCTAGAAACATGAGTGATAAAAAACACAAAAATTAATAAAGTATATAGTATGTCAGATAGTGATAATTGCTTTGGAAAGAAAACAATGTTAAAAATGAAGGTAGGAAGTGACTGGATTTAGGAAGGGGACATTGCAATACTAAATCGATGATTATAGAAGGTGACATTTGAACAGAATCTGATGGAGATCCTCAGTGGTTTGGGGAATACAGGAGATATGCAAATGATCACACTTTTCTCTATAGTCCTATGGACCTGGCATTCTAGGCTGTGTTTATTGGTGAGCACCTACACTTTTGTAACTAATTAATGAACGCTGTCAGACTGAAAGAGAGACTCTTTGGGGTAGAGGTGGAAGTTAATAACTTGACTCAAACTTTGAAGGATGGAGAGAGACATCCCTTGAAGGATGTCAGTCAAGAACGGCAGGAAGAATGACATAAGCAGAGGAGGTCCCAGGTAAAGAAAAAACACTGCTTTCTCTAGGGCAAGTGGGAGATCTCCCCTACTTCACCAGCAAGTACGGGATAGAGCTGGTTACATGCAGTGGACACGCCACTATAACCCAGTTGGAGAAGGTCACACTTGGTCGTAGAGACTATGGGAAACCACCAAAGTTAATTAAGCAGGGAAGAAACATGATAAAAGAAGTAATTTAGTAAAATTAAGACAGTGGTAAAGCCAAGTTCGATCAAAATAAGGAGAAGGTACAGGCAAGGAGGCCATTTAAAATCTTATTTCTGTTATCCAAATATTAACTTATAAGGGTCCATCTGAAATGAAAGCAGAGAACCATGATATTTATAAAGGAGTGATGTTGATAAAGAATGAATGACAGGCCTTGGTAGATGATTAGATCTGAAGATTAAAGAAGAGAAATAAATTTGAGCGAACACGTTCATTAAGTTCAGAGAGGGGAGCAGATGGTGTCATTCTGAGACCAAATATTCTATGATCCAAACAGGGTGTGACTCGCTCAGGATCACACAGTAGTGAAACACTGAAAGCAGACCCCAGATTTCCTGCTTTTCCTCCACTAGGTGACTCCAAAGTTTTAACCCTGACAAACAGGGAAATAACCCCAACAACAGAAATGGGTGAGTATAGAGGGATAGCACACTTGCAATTGGGTAGAAGGGAGGGAAACTTTCAGTTTTATATTTGTGGAATTTAAATATATTCAAGGGAAAATATCTGGGAGATAGGCAAAACTTCAGGACTGGAAAGAACTCTGTCTTGCCTGACCTGTGGCGCAGTGGATCAAGTGTCACCCTACAACACCTAGGTCACCGATTCGAAACCCCCGGCTTGCCTGGTCAAGGCACATATGGAAGTTGATGCTTCCTACTCCTCCCCCCTTCTCTTTCTCTCTCTCTCTCTCTCTCTCTCTCTCTCTGTTTCTCTCCCCTCTCTAAAATGAATAGATAATTTAAAAAATTAAAAAATAAAAGGAAATAACTCTGTCTCTTACCAGTTTGTGATCTTGGGCAAGTCACTTAACCTCTCTGAGCCTCAATTTTCCCAGTTGCAAAGTAAGGATAATGCTAATTACTGAATGGTAGTTGTTAACTAATTAATTAATTAACATCTGAAAAGAGCTTGAATAGGCCCTGGTACAAGGTAAATGCTATTTAATTGTTAAGTAAAATAGGTAAGATGTAAAGAAAGAGGTTGGCTTTCCAGGGAGGTAAGAAGATGTGGGGAAGTCCTGGCCAGGTAGCTCAGTTGGTTAAAGTGTAGTACAGCTACGCCAAGGTTATGGGTTCCATCTCTGGTTAGGGAACATACAAGAATCAACCAATGAATGCATAAATAAGTGGAACAAAAAAATTGTTGTTTCTCTCTCTCTATGCCTTCCTCTCTCTCTCAAATCAATAAATACAAAAAAATTAAAGAAAGATATGGGGAAAACTAGAGGAGAATTTGAGATGATTGATATAATGTCTGTCATAGAAGTCAAGAAAGGAATTTTATGACGGTAAAAAAACAAAATCAAGTAACACCATGATGCAAAGAAAGAGGAAGTCATAAGGTGTAGAAACAAGGAGGCCTTCGAAATATGCTTTGGACAGAGGGGCAATGAGAGAGAAGCTCAACTATAGGGAACTGAGAGGTAGTGAGAATGCAGAAGCAACGAACTTAGCTATTTTTGAAAGTTGCCAAGAATCTGTGAATGCATCTCAGAGCAGCTGAGGCAGATTTAATGGCGGGCACACTGAGTGTGCAACCTGGGCCCTGACTTCTAAAGGGCCCCGCAAAACCCCAACTTTTTCTAATGACATCATGTTTGTTTTCATATGTGCAATTTTAACACTAATAGTACATAATATTTTTTATTTATTTAAAAATATGGTTAATGTGTATTTTTATTTTCATTGTCTCTTTCTTTTTTTTAAGGGGCCCAATATTTTCTTCTGCGCCCAGGGCCTCAACTGACCTTAATCCACCTGTGCAGAGAAGATAAAGTTTTAAAAAAGCATTTGACTAAATTAGTGGATAACACATTCATAGTGAATTGTCAAAAGGCTATTAAGAAAATTTGGAGTCATTTCTAACCATCAAAGAATTGAAGACATGGAGAATAATAATTCTGGCCTAAACTTCATAGTTGGGTACCAAATACTAAGTAGAATGCAGCATGAGCTGACATAAAATAGGAGATTTTATAATCCACCCACCCATGCACACTAAGTGTATATATATATACACATACAGTGTGTTCGTAAAGTCATGGTGCATTTCACATTTTTATCGTCTTTTGTTGCTTCTTGTGACCGGTCAAAAGTGCACCATGACTTTATGGACACACTGTATATTCCTTGATTGCAAATTCTCAAATTTTGAAATGCTCTCATTTTTTTTGTGTGTGGAAAATGGTATAATTTCATCCTGTATGAAAGTATGTATCAGAACTTCAGGTCCTGGCTGGTTGGCTCAGCAGTGGAGCATCCACCAGGTATGCAGAAGTCCAGGGTTCGGTTCCCAGTCAGGGCACACAGGAGAAGTGACCACCTGCTTCTTCACCCCTCCCACTTCTCATTCGCCCTCTCTCTCCTGCAACCATGGCTCAGATGGAGCAAACTGGCCCCGGGCACTGAGTTTGGCACCAGGGCCTCGCCTCAGACACTAGAATAGCTCAGTTGCCAAGCAGCAGAGCAGTGGCCCCACATGGGCAGAACCTTGTCTAATAGAGGACTTGCCGGGTAGATCCCAGTTGGGACGTGTGCAGGAGTCTGTCTCTCTGCCTTCCCACTTATCAGTTTAAAATAAAATAAATAATAAAATTCAGAGAAGCCTATTTATTTATCTATTTATTTATTTTAAGTGAGAGGAGGAGAGATAGTGAGACAGACTCCCACATGCACCCCAACCGGGATCCACCTGGCAACCCCGTTTGAGGCTGATGCTCAAATCAACCGTTTCCCTATGCACCTGAAGCTGATGCTCAACCATCCGAGCCACTGGTTGTGAGAAAGAAGAGAGAGAGAAGGGGAAGAGGGAGGGGAAGAGAAGGTGATGGTCCCTTCTCATGTGTGCTCTGACCAGGAATCAAACCTGGGATGTCCACATGCCAGGCCAATGCTCTATCCACTGAGCCAACCAGTCAGAGCAGAGAAGCCCATTTAAAGACCAACTTACTACACAGTGAACACTTTGGTTTAAATTTTTTCCTATAAGCCATCTGTTTGTTCCCAGTTTGAAGAAGTACTCACAGAATTGTTCTCTCAGTGATTTTCTAGCTAAATGTTTGCTTATGGGGGGGGCAGAGCTTTCTACTTCAAAATATGCCTTTTGGAATATTGATTATTTTAAGCTGGTTATTTTAAGACAGAAAAGACTCAGGGAAAAACTTTTGACCTTTCCCCAACTGCTTAAAAGAATTCAGATGGAGGACTTGCTCCAAAAAGGGAGATATTATCAAAGTAACAACAGTTTAATATGAACTAGTGTGACAGACAGGGAGGAACCTAGCAAGTCCTGGACCAAAGTCCTCTCTGTGTCCCACTGTTAAAGATGGCCCAGCAAACATTTGTTTACCAAACATTTGCTTTTCTGGCTCCATGTAAATTGCCTTTCTGCCCTTTGAATCCCCTTCTTAGCTCAAGATGGAATATGGTATATAAGTCTCAACTGCCCGATCAGCCCCATATTTTTGTGGAAACCTTATATATACCAACATACTGAATTTGACTATATATTTTTCTCCTGTCAATCTGTCTCACATTAAATTTGATTATTAATACATCCAGAAGGACTTAAAAGGTGAGAAGGAAAATTATTTTTCCTCCCCTACATTTATAAATCTCAGTGCAATAAAAATAGTACTTAGGAGAATTTAGAAAGTCAAAAACTGACCATCTCAAAAAGCTTTCTTGTCTTTGGATATCTTTTCATGTAATGTTAGTCTAAACTTTGTCTTAAATGCTTAAAGGCATTGATATTTGGGAGCAAATGTTACCTAACCAGCTCTGCAGTGTTGCTAAACTACCCAAGACAGCCAAAACCACAGAAAGAAAGGCAGTGTGGAAACAGACCGAATTCAGTACTCAGGCATTTTAGCATTAGGTTGTAAATTGCAAACCAATACTGTCCAAAAGCAATAAAAGGTGATCCCCATACGTGAGCTGCATATGTAATTAAAATGTTCTCTAATGCAAGTTACTTAAAGAGGGAAAAAAAATAGGTGAAATTAATCTTTTTAGTTTATTCATTTTAGAGAGGGGGAAGAGAGAAAGGGAGACAGAAAGAAAGAGAGAGAGACAGAGACAGAGACAGAGAGAAGGAGGGGGGGAAGGAGCCGGAACCATCAACTCCTATATGTGCCCTGACCAGGCAACCCAGGGGTTTCCAACAGGTGACCTCAGTGTTCCAGGTCTACACTTTATCCACTGTGCCACCACAGGTCAGGCAAGGTGAAATAACTTTTAATAATATACTTTATTTATCAAATATATGACAAATGTCATTTTAACATGTAACCCACATAAAAAAATATCATTAACAAGATATTTTGCATTAATTTTTCAATACTGTCTTCAAATTTCAGTGTATATTTTTACCCATTCAACAACTCTTAACTCAGACTAACCACCACTTCGGTCAATAGCCACACGTGGCTAGTGGCTACCATACTGAACAGTGATACAGCTTTGAACCAAAAATGTCTTGCTTTAGTGTTTTATTTAAGGGCAAGCTGACAAACAGCGGCATTATTTAGCGACTGCTCTAGCATAGCAAACTTGAGCGCAAACCAGTAACTTGAAATAAGCACGGACCTTTCCATTGGAACTTTCTGATTTTTCTTGAGTTTGGGGCTGGACATTTAAGTAGACTTCTCAGCCTGAAACTGAAATAAACAGCTCTGAAGCCTGTTTTTGAATCTGCACTCTGTTGTTGAATCACAGGAAAGCTTGAGGCAGTGTTTCCCTAGGAAAAAAGCATTTAACTCAGGTTGTGTGTAATTTATTATGTTTATTCCTTCGATGGATCGTTACATTTATTTAAGGCGCCCCAGGAAGCCTGATGGACATACCATTTGCAAAAGTTGATTTGTATTCTGTAGTCTCTACAGACTCGGTGTTGTTTCTTGTTTGTTTTTAATCTGCCTTCTCTCGGGCATGGAGTGACCCCTTAGTAAAGCCTGGCGTAAAGAATTCCCGGGTTGGCTTCCCGACTTCGCCCAGTCTGCAGGGCGGGCGGAAGGCGCGGGTTCCCCCCTCTTGCCCACATGCCCTGGCAGCCTCGGCGCTTCGGCAGATGGTGTTTCCGGCCTCGCTCAGTGGTCGCCGGGTCATCCGCCCGCGCTCCTCTCTGCCCGAGGTCAGGGCCCCGGGAAGAGCGCGCCGTCGCTCGCAGCATCCGGAGGGCAGTCCCGCGGTGCTTCCACACCCTCCTCGCCCGCCGCTCCCTGCAAGCCAGGCTGGGCGCGGGTGGCTGGGCTGCCGCCGCCGCCGCCGCCGCCGCTCGGAGGCTAGGCCCTCCCCCGCGGTCGTTGCAGCGCCGAAGGTGGAAACGCGGAAGTTTCCAGGACGGCTGACAGATGAGGCTCGCGTCTCGCTCGGCATGCGCTGCAGCAGCTCTGCGGCGCCCCGCCGTCCGCACCCTGCGACCCTAGAGGCCGACCGGCCGCGGGCGCGCCATGGCCACGCTACCGAGCTCGGAGCGGCGCGCGTTCGTGCTCAAGATCAACAGGTAAAGCACGCTGCAGTGCGGAGTACTGGCCGCCACACGGCCCCAGCCGGCTGAGCGCGGCGCGGGGCCGCTCCCGGGGCCCCGCTCGCAGAGTCCCTTCGAGTCCGCGAGGGGCGCGCCTGAGACCCGGGAGCGCCTGTCCCCAGTCCGCTGCGCTGGGCACCTGAGCGCGCAGTGGTCCGCGCGTTGGGCTTAGCCAGTTCCTCTCCGAGAAGACCAGCTCTTCCGCTGGTCCTCAGCCACCAGTGTTCCTTTTCAGAGCAACCTCCAGGGACGTCGCCCTAACCCCCGCTTACCCGCGCTGCCTTTGGGGTTCTGACAGGTGGCCGGGCCTGGGGACAGTGAAGGGCGCAGGGTTAGCTTGTACTGGGCACGTCACGGAGTTTCTCATATACTGCACCTTCCTTTCAGACTGTTCTAAGAAGGTGCAAGAAGAGAAATGGTTGAAATGAGAGTATTGCTCTAAGGCAGGCTTCAAGACTTCAGTTCTGAGGACGGCTCTTTACCCTCTTGCTTTATTTTTCCATAAAAAAAGTTTGGCTTCTGCTGTAATAGCTATTTTTATTCCCTGGTCCAAAGGAGCATGAAGTGGAAAAACTGATTTTTTAAAATTCTTCATTTAAATAAACAAAAGGAATGGCCTGTGGCTAACATTTTTACATTTATGGTACTCCAGCAAAGAATTAAGGACATGGCTCCAACTCACCATCCAATTCGTAATCAAAATTGTACCCACTAAATATAAGCACATTTACTGCTCAAAGTCCTCATCATAGGTGCTTTAACTGCAGTTTTTCCACCACTGAAAACTGCTGACAAGTATTTGGAGACACTTTTGCCTTGCCCTGAAAAATCTACACTCTTTGGTTAAAAAATAATGTGAAACTTGTCCCGAAGGATCAACTTCTAGCTAAGCCTTGAAAGGGTGGTTTCACAGGAAGTTTATTTCTGGGCTGCTAGTGCGTGAAGAGGTTTGAAAGAAGGAATTAGAAGCCCAGAATAAGGAGGTAGTATGGACTTCCAGAAGATTTATTGAGATTTATAGGCAACTTTATTTCTACCTGCTGTGTAGCTGTGAGTAAACCATTTCTTTTAGTTGTTTTTTCATCTTTAAAATGAGTTTAAATATATATATTAATGTGTACTGTATATTAATGTTGGACGCCAAAAGGTACTAGTCAAAAGGCATAAAGTACATCAGAGATCTCCTGATGGGGATTTTATTTTCTGCATTAGATTTAAGGGCTGTTGCACACCAGGAGGGTCAATTTATTTGGGGGTTGTGAGGGCCAAACTGAAGTTACTGATGGACGTTCCACTTGCCATGGCTGCTCCTCCTCCATACTTGCAAATTTGGGGTCAGGAAGTATGACTCAGACAGAGACTGGAGTTGGATGGGCAGCAGGACCTGAACTAACCCTGTAGGCAGTCTTGAGAGCAGCAGTGAGATTGGTACGGCCTCGCTAGAACCAGATATGCTTGTAGCTGTGCTCTCTGTTACAAACTAACTATGCGACAATGGGCATGTTATTTAACCTCTCTAAACTGGTTTCTTTATATTTCAAATGGGGATATTCATAATACCTATCTCTTATTACTGTTGGGAAGATTAAGTGAAGTAATATATACAGTGCTTGTAGTGCTTGGCTCAAAATAAATGTTAGCTATCCTCATCTATCCCCATCAGCATTACTATCAACTTCATCATTGTCATCATTATCTCTAATATCAGCTCTTTGAGATCCTAAGGAATAAAGGTAGGAAAAGCTGAAGTTGGCGGACTTACCATATAGAGCAGGGGTAGTCAACCTTTTTATACCTACCACCCACTTTTGTATCTCTGTTAGTAGTAAAATTTTCTAACTGCCCACTGGTTCCATAGTAATGGTAATTTATAAAGTAGGGAAGTAACTTTACTTTATAAAATTTATAAAGCAGAGTCACAGCAAGTTAAAGCATATAATAATAATTACTTACCAAGTACTTTATGTCAGATTTTCGCTAAGTTTGGCAGAATAAATCTTTATAAAACAACTTACTATAGTTAAATCTATCTTTTTATTTATACTTTGGTTGCTCCGCTACCACCCACCATGAAAGCTGGAACACCCACTAGTGGGCAGTAGGGACCAGATTGACTACCACTAATGTAGAGACTGGTTTGGGCTGGGTATGATGATGCCAAGGGTTGGGTGGAGCTGCCAGCAGCTGGTTGGAGCTGCCTTGGGGTGAATGTTCTCCCTCATATGTCTTCTATCCCTCTGCTGAGAATATCAAACACACCAAGGGGAACAGAAGGTGTGATGCGATCTGATCAAGAAGAGCCTCACTCAAGTTAAATAAAATATAAAAGTTTCCTTTTTCCTCAGGCAAGAATAAAGATTGAACACTCCTATTTTGGGAGTTCTTTTTCTCTTTTGAAACATTTTATGTATAGGGTGGAAGAGCTATGCTAAGGAGGTTGTTACAAATTATTGTTTAAAGAAATGGATTAATAAGGATATATCTAGTATTAATATAATATTAAAATTCACCATTTATTGATCCCTGACTATGTTTCAGACATAGTATGTTCTTAGTGGATTATGTTATTAAATCCTTACAAAAATTCTATGAAAGTCACATGAAGCCTCATAAAGAATTGGAAAATGAAGCTTTAAGGTGTAGTTGTGTCAAGTTATGCAGTTTGCTCAAGGCCACACAGACAGAAGTGGCAGAGTGAGGATTGCAAACTGCTCTTAATTGGCCATGAGCTATTTTGAGCCAATCTTAAGAATTTCTTTTTTTTTTTTTTTTTTTAAAAAGAATCTCTTATAAAAGCAAGAGGGAAATAATTTTTAAAAAATCATTTCAGTAGCAGCATTGGCAAATTGTTTTATATTCTGACCAGTGTTTAATATATAAACAGACTAACAATGTGATGTTTTGCAATTTTGAAGCTGGAAAAGAAAATGTTTTCCCTGCACGCCTATCTGCTAGTTTTTAAAACAGATCAACTTAGAGAAGTAAGACAGTATTGAAATATGGTCATTAATACATTCAACATGGATCATGTTTTTTCAACCTTTCTACTCAGAATAATATAAACCATCCTCTAAAATTGTTTGTGGGGTAAAATTAATGTGCTTCCTATTAAGCAAATATTGAAATCTGATGTATTAAAATTTTTATTTGTAAAGAGCCTACTTCTGCCCACACCAACCTTAAGAAGGAGCAAGCAAACAACTTCACGGTAGGAAAAGAATGTCCCCATGGTTCTCAGATTCTGTGGCTTCTTGCAAGCAGCATTGCTCAGTGTAGGGGCAGAGCCAAAAAAAAGGAGGAACCTGGGAAAGCCCACCAGTGTGCATTCCCCCACCATTACCCTGGCTCTCTCATGCTCTTATGAAGCTTAAATTTCCATGTGTTGGAAATCATTACATAAGATCTTTTTATTTCCTGTCTTGCTTTGAGCACCAACTGTAATTGTACAACTTACCACTATTGCCATTTCTCTAGAACCCACAGCTCATAGAGATATAAGAGAAAAGATCCACCACTGACTTCTGAGCTGGAAAGAACAAAATTTCTTATGAGTATGATATACTTGTCCTTATTTCAGTTTAATTGTCTATGACTTCCTTTGCCCAAAGGAAGACTAGATCTGAATTAGGCCATTCATAATGTTTGCATTTGGGATATTAGGTACTGCTGCATTAAATGTCATGATACAATTTTTGTATGAACACCAAGTCTTAACAACTACCTTTTTTTTCTTACTGGCACTTAGTGCTTTCATAGATTATTTTAAAATATTACTAATATTCTGAAAATGTATTAAACAAAATCTGTTTCTTTAAAATACGGAATAGATGTAGAACTTGATCAAATATTAAAATAAAATAAGGAACTTGGGTAAAGAGAACAAAAGTGTAAAATGCAGAAGAAACATTAATGATATTCTGGACATTCAGGATTGAAAGGAGTACATAATGCCTTCCACTTACCCAGTGGTTACTGTATGGCAAGTACTGGTCTATGTCTTAACATGTTCTAACTTATTTACCACTTATAAAGTAGGAAAAACACTATCTCCATTTTTCAGGTGGAAAAACAGCACAAAAAAGTTGTCCAAAGTCACAAATAGCTAATTAGAGGCAGAGCTGGGACTCAAATACAGGCGGCCTTGCTCCAGAATCCTCTCCTCTATCCACTATACCATGCTGCCACCTCAGCTTTATTTTAAAATGAAAATAAAATAATTGATATTTATTGACCATTTACTCTGTACCAAGAACTTTATATGTCTTCGTTTTATCATTGTAGAAAAAGAACAAAGTAGTAAGTATAACAATCACTGTTAGTGAGTGGCTTTTGGAAGATAAAAACAAGGAGCCAAGAAGACAGATTGCAGCAAAAACCACCCCAATAATTCTGGGCATAAGGACCAGAACAAGTTGACGGTATAGAGGTCTTCCTGAGAAGCATTTGCTAATTGTGTCTGCAAAGATGATACAAGCATAACAATATATATGTACTCATGGGTACAAATGTGTGTCTGCAGTGTGACAGTGCTGCTCTTTAGTAGTAATGGCAAATGCGGAATTGGTGCTTTCAGGAATTGCTTCATTTGTCTGATGTGTTCTAGACCAAAGACCAATAGTAGAGGCTTCAGGCAAGTCAACTCAGAATTTTTGTCTTTCACATTCAGAATCATTTTCTTTCAGATTCTTGGGACAGACACTTGAATTTCAGGCATGATGTGCAATTGAAAAAACCCACTAGGGTAAAATTTTGAGCTCTGATGGTTCACATGTATATATGAAGCTAATGTTCACTTCTACATGGAAAAATATATAATTATATCATGTAGTTACCTAGAGAGAAAGGTAATGCTCAAGAAACTAGGTTTAAAACACCTCACCTTTCCATCCTGTTTCACAGGGACCTTGAGAAGAGAGGCATGTGAAAATACTCAGACTTCTTGATGGAGGGGCTAAGACACAGAAGCACTTAATCCTTTGTAGTGGCAAACAACCAGTGTTTGCAGTGGCAAACATTCATATTTGGTCAATAATAAGTGTTAAAGCAACAGGAATGTGCTGTCTCTATTCCCACAAGTGTTCAGCCGTATCTTATTACCAATCAGCAGTCGTTAAGGTTCTCTAGGCTCTAGGAAAACACAATGGGATTTATACAGTGTGGTCTCTGTGCTTCTGGAGTTGTACATTAGTGGAACAGTATTCTGTATTGACAATTTAGGGGCATGCAGAATAAAAACCAGTTGAAATCTCTGAAAGTTTATAGGAAGGAATCTGTATGCAGGGGATTGGCGAAATCAAAACAAATTAGTGTCTAGCACAGGGTATAAGACCATTACGTTGTGTCCCGCTGTGTTCAGATCAAATACAGGGTCAGAAAAGCAGGAGTGGGAGTGGCAGAACCAGATCTTCTCCTGTGCTTTATTCTTTCCATTCATGTTCATCGTTTAAAGTACAGTAAGCAGAGAAGCAGAGGCGGATTAAGGTCTGTTGAGGCCCCGGGTGTAGAAGAAAATATTGGGCCCCTTAAAAAAAGAAAGAGAGACAAGGAAAATAAAAATACACGTTAACCATATTTTTATTTTATTTTTTTTATTTTATTTTTTTTCAAAATGCTTGGATATTTTTTATTTTATTTTATTTATTCATTTTTAGAGAGGAGAGAGAGACAGAGAGGGAGAGAGAGAGGAGAGAAAGACAGAGAGAGAGAAGGAGGGAGGAGCTAAGCATCAACTCCCATATGTGCCTTGACCAGGCAAGCCCAGGGTTTCGAACCTGCGACCTCAGCATTTCCAGGTCGAAGCTTTATCCACTGTGCCACCACACATTAACCATATTTTTAAATAAATAAAAATATTATATACTATTAGTGTTAAAATTGCACAAACAAAGCTTGGTGTCATTAGAAAAAAAGTGTAAAGTTGGGGATTTGTGGGGCCTTTAGAAGTCGGGTCCCAGGGCGTGCACCCTGTGTACCTGCTGTTAAATCTGCCTCTGACAGTAAGTAAATATTTCTACCACCATAAATTACAGCTGTTAACATTTGGAAGTATATTCTTCCATTTTACAAAAATGGGATTACATTGTATATAATACCCTAGGTGTTATTTTTTAATTTTAAAATATGATCAATTCTCCATGTCAGTTAATATAGATCTACATTATTATTTACATAGGCTGTGTAAAATTACCTTGATTGAATATACAATGATTATTGAATTAATTCTCTATTAATGGGCCTTAGGATAGTTTCTAATTTTTCATAATAATGTACAGTGCTTGACAGGACACTCTTATACATCCATCTCTATGTGTTAGTGCAAATACTTTCTTAAAATTTTCTAAAAGTGGAATTGCTTGATCAAAGGAAAGAATCATTTTTCAAGCTTCTGATGTACACGGCCAAATTGCCTCCCGGAAAAGTTATACCTATTTACACTTCCACCAGTAGCTTTAAGTTTGATTATTTCATTACATTCACACCCTGCTGGGTTTTGTTGGTCTTTTAAACCTTTATTCAAGATTTTGACCCCTTTGCTTAAATATGTCTGACCTCTTCCTGTTTAATGTCTCTCCCCGGTCCCTGTATGGCCTCTGAAGTCATTCTTTGTGGATTAAAATAGTCATGATTTCTGGGGGTTTTTTTGTTTTTTTTTTAAGTGAGAGGTGGGAGGCAGGGAGGCAGAGGCAGACTCCCGCATGTGCCCAGACTGGGATCCACCCAGAAGCCCCCTACAAGGCGATGATCTGTCCATCTGGAACCGCTGCTCTGTTGCTCAGCAACTGAGCTATTTCAGTGCCTGAGGCAAGGCCATGGAGCCATCCTCAGCGTCCAGGGCCAAATTGCTCAAACTATTTGAGCCATGGCTGCAGGAGGGGAGGGGAGAGAGAGAGAAAGAGAGGGGGGAAGGGGGAAGAGGTAAAAAAGCAAATGGCACTTCTCCTGTGTGCCCTGACCAGGGATCGATCCCAGGACTCCCACATGGATGGCGGGCCAACACTCTACCAGTACCAGTGAACCAACTGACCAGACTCATGATTTCTTTTTTTTTCTTTGCCTTATATACAACTAAAGATGGCACTCACCTCTATCTCTCACTTTCTGTCTCTGTTAATTGAATAGGTGGATTAATGATAACAATAGATTGTTCTAGCAACTAAGTTCTTTCTTGATTATGTTTTAGACTCTAGTTGTCACACTTTCACTTGCTTGTTACTGTAACAATATAATCCTGTTTATCCTTCTTTGCGTAATCCCTAGCCCTTTAAATGAAATGGCAAACAAAAAGTCAAAATCCATGTCTATTACAAAATAAGATTCCAGATGACATAACTCACTGTGTTTTCTCTTTATTCAGAATATAGAGAGATGGACATATTTCACATTTTTTTGGGTTCCTCTTCCTCTGTGATTGGCTTTGGGCTTAATGTAGTATTAGTATCACTGCTCAGAAACCTCAAAAGGCTTCATGAAGTTCTCCTATCATTCCCTTCATACAACAGATAAAATTCATCATTGTTCCCTTTGAAAGGCCAAACATAAAAATAGCAAACAGGTTACCTAATGATATTTAAGCTAACTTGGACTAGATTAAGAAATGTAGAACTGTAAAATAATTGTTCCTTCTGCTTTCTCCTATCTCTTGACTTTCTGGCACATAGATGGGGTAGTAGGCTTGTAAATCCTAAGCTGGTTAGTTTAATAGTTTGTCCATTCATTCATTCACTTACTTCAGCTATTGCGGTGACTATGTCTTAAGTCAGGGGTCCCCAAACTACGGCCCGCGGGCCGCATGCGGCCCCCTGAGGCCATTTATCCGGCCCCCCGCCGCACTTCTGGAAGAAGCACCTCTTTCATTGGTGGTCATTGAGAGGAGCACATTGACCATCTCATTAGCCAAAAGCAAACCCATAGTTCCCATTGAAATACTGGTCAGTTTGTTGATTTAAATTTACTTGTTCTTTATTTTAAATATTGTATTTGTTCCCGTTTTGTTTTTTTACTTTAAAATAAGATATGTGCAATGTGCATAGGGATTTATTCATAGTATTTTTTATAGTCCAGCCCTCCAACGGTCTGAGGGACAGTGAACTGGCCCCCTGTGTAAAAAGTTTGGGGACCCCTGTCTTAAGTACTGTAGCAGGCCTTGGAAACACAAAGACAGAGAACGAGAGATAAACTCAAAATCATGGATTGAAAAAGGAGGGAGGGCCCTGGCCAGTTGGCTCAGTGGTAGAGCGTCGGCCTGGTGTGCAGAAGCCCCGGGTTCGATTCCTGGCCAGGGTACACAGGAGAAGCGCCCATCTGCTTCTCCACCCCTCCCCCTCTCCTTCCTCTCTGTCTCTCTCTTCCCCTCCCACAGCCGAGGCTCCATTGGAGCAAATATGGCCCGGGCGCTGGGGATGGCTCCTTGGCCTCTGCCCCAGGCGCTAGAGTGGCTCTGGTGGCAACAGAGCGACGCCCCGGAGGGGCAGAGCATCGCCCCCTGGTGGGCAGAGCATCGCCCCCTGGTGGGCGTGCCGGGTGGATCCCGGTTGGGCACATGCGGGAGTCTGTCTGACTGTCTCTCCCCGTTTCCAGCTTCAGAAAAATACAAAAAAATAAATAAATAAATAAATAAAATAAAAATAAAAGAAAAAGGGGGGAGTCTTCTTTCTCTCCTAGCCCTCTGTACTGGGTGCTATGCCTTCAAAGTGCTCATCTTGGCCAGGGATGGGGGGGGGGGGAGCTTACCACCTATTCTAAAGAGTGTAACATTATCCAAAACCAACAATTTTGGAAATCCTTTAAGAACTACTCTCAGAGACTGGAGTACAATTATTTAAAAAAATAAGCTCGATGGTATGAAATCTTTTTTCTTTTAGGGAGCATTTGCTTTTTTTCTTGGAAAGTGTCAAAAATATAGAAAATATAGATAATGGTGTGGCAAGTAACTGAGGGCCCACTGAACAGAATTAACAAATGTTAACATTTGCTCACTTTGGCTTTATATATTTTTTAAATTAAAAAGGAAAACATTATAGATGTAGAAAAAATTCAACTGAGTTCATTTGAAGATCTGATTGGCTTTATTAAGTGGTTCATGAGTTGAGCGGCATCCCAGCTAGCAACAGAAGGGCCCCCTGAAGGGCTGGACAAATGGAAGGTTTTTATAGGTAAAAAGAGAGTGGGACTAAGAGGTTAAAGGAGAGAGCGAGAAAGAAGCTATAGGAGTGTATGATTTCAGGCAAGGACATCTTTCCTTAGGGCAAGGCAGAGAGTCTTATCAGGTAGAATAGTCACTAGTACTGTTCAGGAGATTTCACACTGATTTTTAAAAAAAATTCTCCTGGAAGAGGTTGAAACTGCAGTTAGGTTAGTCATTAACTTTTGGTTTGATGATGTGGATTAGCAAACGTGACTCCATTTTGGCTGTATTTTTTTTTTTAACACATACATTTGAAGTTACCCTTTGTTCTGCTCATCACTCCTATTCTGTCTTCTCACTTTCAGAGGCCAGCATTATCTCCAAGTTGTACTTTTTAGTTACCTTTTCTTTTAATACTTTTTATTTATTCATTTTAGAGAGGAGAGGGAGAGACAGAGAGAGAGAGAGAGAGAGAGAGGAGAGACAGAGAGAGAGAAGGGGGGGAGGAGCTGGAAGCATCAACTCCCATATGTGCCTTGACCAGGCAAGCCTAGGGTTTCGAACTGGCGACCTCAGCATTTCCAGGTCGACGTTTTATCCACTGCGCCACCACAGGTCAGGCCAAGTTGTACTTTTTATTGTGTGTGTGTGTGCATGCATGTGCACGTGTGTATGTATGTGCTGGGTAGTTTACATATCTGTAAACAGTATATTATATGGTTTCTGGAATGAGCCATAGTCATTACTATTCAAGCAAGCCAGTTAAATTAGGTAATTGCAGTTCGAGTTCAAGATAAGATGGGACTGTAAAATAATGAAGCTATGTTTTAGATGCCTCTTTAAGTAGCTCCGAAAGCAGTTGCAAAGAGGAGTTCCAAAAGTGATTTTAGGAATGCAGCTCTGTCAGAATAAATTGTATGGCACTTCTTGGGTGGAATGATAAAGAACAGCAGTTATTTAGATGTGTACATTCTGGTGATGTTTTTCAGTCACTTTTTACAGTACAGTCACATTACTCATTTCCTGGAATGGCCAGGAAAAAAATTAAAAACCTTTATTTTCTCCATCAGATGAATGTACCCATAATTTTCATTTGACTTGAGATAAGCATTTGAGTTGATAACATATTATTTTTAAATAATATGGTTTTAATTTTATTTATGATAAATAAAAGAATAAAGATTTTGTCTTATTACCTAGACATTTGATTAAGGAAAGTATGTTGGTTAGCAAAAGAAGGTGTGGTATTTGCTCAAAAGTCTTTATGTGGTTATTTTGGCCTTGGTATGACCGAACGAGCAGGCTTGACTTCCCTTTATTCAGAGAGATATAGTCTCTCCCTGTACCATATCTCAAATCAAACAAACTGGGAAGAATGCCCAAGGGGAGAAATGCTTTTCTCCAAGTGGCTACTTCCCCTTGCCGCTGCACAGGGCAATATTGAGCACTCAGCAAACATGTTATTCGGTGGAACTGTCAGAGTTCTTTGTACTTATTTCACTGCTGTGGACTGAGAGCACTCAGGAGAAGCTGGGCTCTCGTCAAGGTCACCTCCTTGAGGTTCAGGTTCATTAAGGAGGCAAACTAGAGTTCCCTACGGGGTGTTAGTCATCATGCAGTAATTTACGCTGGAATGACAGTCCACTTGCCCTGATGCTAGTAGAAAAACTCGGTTTCAAAGTCCACTAAAAAGAAACTTTGTTCTACTCTTTAACATTAATGTTGTTTCAAGGCAATAGTGACCATCTGTTCTCTGTGCATACAAGATTTCAAATCATGTTGATAATTTGGCTCATTTGCTTCACCTCCTAGTATTTTATTCTTTCATTCCGAATCACTACCTATTCTCATAGTGTCCCTTTAGAAGGGGTAGCCAACTCACCTGTTGTATTTTGTTTCCTGTCCCATATTCATTCAATTCAACAATAGTTATTTTAATTGCCTATGACTTCCTCTAGGCTCTAGGAGGGCAAACAAACAACCAAAACCAAAACCAAACCAGTATATGCCCTCAGAATTCAACTGAAGTGAGCAGGTTAACATAAATGCAAAAGATAGCAAGTACAGGAGGTAGTGTTTGTGTGGCAGAGTAAGGGTTAAGGACAGGAATGTTCACAAAATTCAGGGGGAAAGGAGTTGCAGCATCCCAGGAGGGTGAGGAGGTGAGACTTCAGCCAGGTCCTGAAAGACAAGGAGGTGAGTGACAGAAATGGATCTGATGGGAAGAATAATTGGCAGTATGCAGAATGGATTGGAGGAGGTTGCCTGGTTCAGTCATTTCGGTGTTAGGTGATGAGGTCTGGGATTGGGCTGGGGTAAGGAAGATAGAAAGAAAGGGGACTGCATTTATAGGTACTTCAGAGGGAATCAGCCAGACTGGAAAAGCAACTAAATATTTATTCATTTGCTTGTTTCATGAATGTTGATTATAGCCTATTATGTGCCTGGCAGTGTTCTAAGTGCAGAGGATAGAGCTGTAAGACAGACAAGATTATTGTTCTAAAAGAAGTAATTTTCCAATGGAAAGACAATAAACAAGCAAGGAAATATCAGATACAATAAATGCAATGCAGAGAATGTAAATGGGTCATACGGGAGTGTGTGGATACTTGAGAATGGTCAAGAAAGGCATTCCTGAGGAGATAACTCTGGGCCAAGACTGGACAGGGGAATTAGCGAGTGCCGGGGCTGGGTTGATGCAGGAGAAAATCTGGTGTGTTGAAAGAAAAGAGGCAGTGAGTGCGTTTGAAGTAGACTGAATGAGGGAGAGAGCAGTAGAGATGAAGAGAAAAATGCACAGAAACCACATCACAAAAAGGCCTTGTAATCCATGTGAAAAATTTACAAGTTATTCTAAGTGCATCCTGGTGTTTAAAAGATCACTCGGTCACCATATAGAGAAGCAAAGAATAGCACTAGGAGAGCAGTTGGGAGGTAGTGCAGTATCCTGGGGAAAGGTGATGGTGGCAGGACAGGGGCCGAGAATGGAGAGGGAGACAAGCAGTCAGCTGCTCTGGGATGTATCTTAGTTATGAGGCTGGTGGATTTGATGTGGAGCAGGGACCAATGAGAGAGAAGGAGAAATCAAGACTTCTCCAACGATGGAGTGACGGGTCAATATTAATGCTTTTAACAGAGATTGAAAGGACCCGAGGATGAGCAGGCTCTTTGGGTGAATCCAGAGCATAATTGGGGACATATTAAGTTTAAGATGCATGTTAGAAATCCAAATAGAATTATCTGCTATGTAGTTTTGTTTAGGAATTTGGGACTCAGGAGAGGTCAGAGCTGGATAGTTAAATTTTCAAGTCATTATTATATAATATTTCTAAATAAGGAAGGAAAAGAAAATATTGAATTCAGCTGAATATGTTTTTTAGCAGCCATAAATTATATGTATAGTGTAGTGTTTTAATTGAAAAATAAAATATGTGTGGCCCTGGGCAGATTAGTTATAGCATGATCCCAATATGTCAAAGTTATGGGTTTGATCCCCAATCAGGGCACATATAGAAACAGATTGGTTCTCTCTCTCTCTCTCTCTCTCTCTCTCAAATCAATCAATAAAATTTTTTAAAAGAAAAATATGTGTATATCTCCCTATAGAGATAATACATGTAATAGGGAGGGAACCGGAGGGACATAAGGCAACATGTTATGCTTTCTACCTGATACATAGTTTTAGTAATAGATTTCTGTTTACTTGTATGTAAAGTGTATGTATGTATATGTATTTTCCAGGTTTTCTTCGAAGACTGCTTTTGTAATAAATAAACTAATATTTATAAAAGAGATAACACCCCAATGGCCATTTTGGGGAAACTGGATAAAGATGGTGCCAGTGAGAAATTATGAACATTGGGAATTAGAGTTAGTTTTGGGAGAATAATTTTGTACTTCTCTTGTAGAGGTTTTGTTTAAGAGAATATAGTAAACTGCACATTTACATATATTTGCTCTCCTTCCCTGTGAGTGGATTTTACTTTCACCTTATTGAGGGTGACGTGGGCACTTTGAGGTGAAGCTTTAAGATCTAGCCTGGTCTTTGTCATGTCCTCCTTTCCCTGTTCTACATGAAGAGCAATGTCCCAGGCAGGGGCTGATCTGTCAGCCTGTATCCTGGAGTGTTAGAGCAGAGCCACCATTGCACACTGGGGGTCCTTGTTTTTATCAGCCACTAAGAATTTTGGATGATTCGTTATCACAGCATCGGTAAGCTTACCTTAACTAATACAGATGAGCATAAAAGATGTAACATTTCCATGGGGCAGCTGGACGTACAGCTTAGAGCGTGAGTGATAAGTCAGGATGGAAATATTGGTTAGGGAGTCATCAGTGGATTGGGGTCAGGAATGAAGAATGGACACATTTTCTAAGTGGGAAAGTATGGTGGAAGAGAAAAGAAATGGGGGTAGGTGAAGAATCACTTGCCAATTGGTACAAGAAGGAAGAGCTACAAAAAGAGGAAGAAGAATTTGGCCAAGATATGGCCCACAGAGGTAGTATGAGAAAAGGGAGCTAACAGGGCAATTTAAAAGGTCAGATGCCAAATTATGAGGACAAAGGAAGAGCCATTGGATTTGCCTTGGTTCGGTGTGAACCTCTGAAACAGCAGTTTTTGTGGAGCTGTGGGGAAGGAAGTCAGATTTCACAGGGTTACGGAGGGAGCCAGCGCAGAGGAAATGGAGGAAGCTGAGAGAGACCGCTCCTTTAAAACGTTTGGATGAGGCAGAAGAGAAGTGGGAGAGTGGTAACCAGGAGGTTCCGACATGCCGCGCTCAACAGAGTATGCTCTGATCTTAGAGAGAAAGCATGTTTATGTTTATCGTTCCTATAAAAGAAGTCTTATTCGTGGATAAAGATGATCAGGATCCCGATACTGTTTAATGTATAACAAATTTTGCTTTGCCCTATTGTTAAGACTCCTAACAATAAGTAAAATATCCTATTTAGATTTTTTTTTTTTCCCTAGGAGATTTGGAATCTCTCTTGCATTGTTTTCTTTATGAACATGATAATCCTTTCTATTTTATTATCTATACATTTATCTTCTTAAGTTTGAAGTACAAAAAATTTCTAGGAAAGAGTACCCATATCAGTTGTATTCTACTGTTTAACAAATCACCTCTTATGGGTTGATTTGTGTCCCTCCAAAAGATTCCTAAACCCTGGTACCTATGGGTGTATCATCTTACTTTGGAAATAGGGTCTTTGCAGATGTAATCAAACTAACATGAGATCACACTGGATTACAGTGGGCCCTAAATCTAATCACTGATGCCTGTGTAAGAAGAGACACAGAGAGAGGCCACGTGAAGACAGAGACAGAGACTGATGTTATACCACCACAAGCCAAGGACCACCAAAGTCTGCCAACAACCACCAGAAGGTAGAAGAGGCAAGGAGAGATTCTTCCCTAGGGACTTCAGAGGTGGCGTGGCCCTGTTGACACCTTGATTTTGGACTTCTAACCTCCAGAACAGAGAGAATAACTTTTAGGCCACCAAGTTTGTGGTCAAGTGTTACAGCAGCCCTGAAAAATAATACACTACCCCAAAGCCTAGTGACTTGAAACAGCAGTAATTTATTATTTCTCATGATTCTGTGGGTCAGCAGTTTGGGTTGGGCTCAGTGAGGTTGTTTGTCTGGTCTTGCTGTAGTCATTCATGTAGTAGCAATTACCTGGTGGCTCAACTAAAGCTGGAGCGGGTAAGGTGGCATCACTCATGTGTCCCAGCCTTGGTGCTGGCTGTCCTTCTTCACATAGACCAGGGGTCCCCAAACTTTTTACACAGGGGGCCAGTTCACTGTCCCTCAGACCGTTGGAGGGCCAGACTATAAAAATAACTATGAACAAATCCCTATGCACACTGCACATATCTTATTTTAAAGTAAAAAAACAAAACGGGAACAAATACAATATTTAAAATAAAGAACAAGTAAATTTAAATGAACAAACTGACCAGTATTTCAATGGGAACTATGCTGCTCTCGCTGACCACCAATGAAAGAGGTACCCTTCCAGAAGTGCGGTGGGGGCCAGATAAACGGCCTTAGGGGGCCGCATGCGGCCCGAGGGCCGTAGTTTGGGGACCCCTGACATAGACTCTTATCCTTCAGTGGTATAGCTCAGTATTCCTTATGTGGTGGAGGGAACATTTTAAGAGGATAAAGGCAGAAGCTGTGAGACTGCTTAAGGGTTAGTCTAGAATTCATACAATATAATGGATGCCTCATTCATTGGTCAAAGCAAGTCTCAAGGCAACCCAGATTCAAGGGGTAGGGAGATAGATGGGAGGAGCTGCAAAATATTTGGCCATTTTAATCTGTTACAGCTGTGTGGTTTGCCAGTCAGTGGACTGGTCCACCAGAAATTTTGTGCCAGTCCATGAGAGTTAACCACCCTGATGTTGTCTTAAGATTACAGACTAAGAGAATCTTAGTTGAATTCTCTTATGCTCAGGCTTATTTCTGCCTCAGTGGTCCCTGAAATAATTCTCCTATTTTCACCAGTCCCCAAGAGTAAAAAGGTTGAAAACCACTGTGTTACAACACCCAACAAAGAACGTAATTATATCCCATTTCAAACTTTACATATTTAAGCAGAAGGACTTGTCATTCCTAGCTAAAATCACAATACCCATTTTACTGGCCGAGAAACTGAGAATAGATCAAATTGATTCCTTCAAAGTTGCTAGTGAGTCGTACTTCATGAGATACTTTTTTTAGACCAAGGAAGACAGCTGTATACATGGAAGAGCTAAACACAGTCTTGCCTGGAGGCAGGTGAGTGAACTGAATAACTTCTTAGGTTTCTCTTAAATCCCATAATTACACCATCAGAGCCCGGATTGCAGAACTGTCTGGTCCAGAGAGGATGAAGCAGCAGTTTGAGAATATCAGAGAGAGAATTTGCTTGAAAATTGCTGTGTCACTCAGAGGAGCAGGATTGGAAGCTAAATTCAATGACTAGGAAAAGGGTCAGTGAGCTCTTTATTCTTAAGAATGAGCAAATGGGCTTAGAAATTCAGTGACTACTGCATCCAGTGTAAGGTCTGGGCTGGGAAGAATTAGAGTGAGTAGCAGAAGAGAGAGCAAAGAGGCAGAATGTCCAGCCCATTAGGAAGATGTGTGCTGTGGGCTGTCTTAGAAGGGTCACCTTTGTATCTATTAGGATTGCTTTTAGCTGCTGCAAGAACAGACCACCTTACTAAACAGTGGTGTGAACAAAGTAGGGGCTTCTTTACTTTCTTTTTTTTTTTTTCTTTTGAAGCTGGAAACGGGGAGAGACAGTCAGACAGACTCCCGCATGCGCCCGACCGGGATCCACCCGGCACGCCCACCAGGGGCGACGCTCTGCCCACCAGGGGGCGATGCTCTGCCCCTCCGGGGTGTTGCTCTGCCGCGACCAGAGCCACTCTAGCACCTGGGGCAGAGGCCAAGGAGCCATCCCCAGCGCCCGGGCCATCTTTTGCTCCAATGGAGCCTTGGCTGCGGGAGAGGAAGAGAGAGACAGAGAGGAAGGAGGGGTGGGGGTGGAGAAGCAAATGGGCGCTTCTCCTATGTGCCCTGGCCGGGAACCGAACCCGGGTTCCCCGCATGCCAGGCCGACGCTCTACCGCTGAGCCAACTGGCCAGGGCCTACTTTCTTATATAACAAGAATTCCGGTGGTTGGCCATTCAGGCTTGGTGTCATAGCCTAGGCACCACTGGAGATCCAGGTTCCTTGTGTCTTTGAGTTCCATCATCCTTAGCTTGTGGCTCTCATCCTTATGGTTACAAGATGGTTCCTGAAACTCTAAGCATTGGTAGAATATTGAAGGCAGGAAAAGAAGGAAGGCAAAAGAAGCATGCCAGCTAACTTTGTCCCCTTTTAGGAAATTTTCTAGAAACTCACACAATGGCCTTTGCTAGATTTCTCATTGGTCATATCTGTTAATTTTACCTACAAGAGAGGTTGGAAAATGTTGCTTTATTAAACCAGCACATTGCCTTCCCCAGCAAAACTAGGGTTGAGTTAGAAGAAAGGGGATAATGGCTACTGATAGGCAACTAGTGGTCTCTGCCCACCCCAGCAATTACTGTGGTGTGAATTAGTGACAGGAGCTGCACCCCATTAATAACCAGAGTGGATTCAAGCTCATCTAATTCCAGGATCACGGCCCAATGAGGAGGGATAGCTGGACTTACAGTTCCAGTACTCATCAAGGTAAACTATCTACTGTCACAGGTAATCCCAATATCTGAGTGGATTAACCCCACAAAAACATATTTCATATTTATGTCACAGTCTGACACATGTCAGATAGCTCTTCCTCAAGCAGTGACTAAGGGACCCAGGTTGCTTCTACCTTATGGCTCTGCCATCTTGTCAGTTTCCAGTTCTTCTGGCATCATTCAGCCAGTGGCCATGAAGAAGAGAGAGTGAAAGACTGTGCATCCAACCCTTCAGTATCTCAGCTTAAAATCAGCACACATCACTTCCGGTCACAACCCATCAATGAGGATTACTTATAAGGTCTGTTGATACACAAGGGTGGGGGGCTGGGAATATAGTTCTTGTCTGGCAGACCCTTTACATCAGCAACTCTTCACTGAGAAAGGGGAGCGTGAGTCTTTGGGAGTCAGCTAACCATCCTTGCCACAGGGTCCCAGTCACAATGGAGGAGCCAATAAACATGTGTCGGCCCGGTTTGCTGTGCTGTTGGCAGCTAGATAACAACCATGTGGTCTAAGTCACAGGGATATGGGTGTGTAGGCTACAAGGGAAGAAAAACCAAATCTTTAAATTCCCTGAGTCTTAGTGTTCTCATCTGTGAAACATAAATAATAGCAGCAACATCACAGGGTCAAATGAAATATTATCCTGAAAACGCTACATAAATCAAAGAACACCACACACACATTAACAAAACGACTATAAATTGGGAATAAGTACCATATTTCTGTGATTAGTCAATGAGGTAACATGTTGTATACCTGCACAGGGTCTCATACTTTGTAGATGCGCAGAAAAGAAAACTAAGTAAAAAAAAGGACAAAGTAAATCCACTGAAAATGAGAGATGGAGAAATGTTAAAAATTAAAAATAAAAAAACAGCCACCGGCCCTGGCCGGTAGGCTCAGCGGTAGAGCGTCGGCCTGGCGTGCAGGGGACCCGGGTTCAATTCCTGGCCAGGGCACATAGGAGAAGCTCCCATTTGCTTCTCCACCCCCACCCCTCCTTCCTCTCTGTCTCTCTCTTCCCCTCCTGCAGCCAAGGCTCCATTGGAGCAAAGATGGCCTGGGCGCTGGGGATGGCTCCTTGGCCTCTGCCCCAGGCGCTAGAGTGGCTCTGGTCGCAACAGAGCGATGCCCCAGAGGGGCAGAGCATCGCCCCCTGGTGGGCAGAGTGTCGCCCCTGGTGGGCTTGCCGGGTGAATCCCGGTCGGGCGCATGCGGGAGTCTGTCTGACTGTCTCTCCCCGTTTCCAGCTTCAGAAAAATAAAAATAAAAAAAACAAAAACAAACAAACAACAAAAAAAAAACAGCCACCACAATGGCCTAAAATAAGATTTTAACTCATTTGCAAAGCCTGTCCCCTGAAACACACACGTACTTGTACACACTTAATAGTAAACTTGTAGGAAGGAGATGTAAAGGCAAAGGGAAGTTTGGGTCTTAAATTTCCCTGTGACCTCACATTTTCTGAACACTGAAATAGATGACATACACACACTGTTACCGTTTCCAAAAAATACCTTTTATGGAAACGCCTGGCATTATGAAAGACCACAGAGGAGACTTGGTGGAGCCACTTAGGTAATACACGCTGTGATCACAGGAATGTTTATATGAGAGATGGGAAAGAAGTGGGATGTTGAAATAGTAGAACCATCGAGGAAAATAAGCAATTCATCCTGAACAATGGCGACTGGAGGTATAGACAGGAGACCTACAGACGTGTTTCCTATCCTTTCCTAAAACAAAAAATGGCTTCTTATGACGAAAGCTACGTATGTGAATTATAGAAAAGTCACAAGTGCACATATGCAAAATTTTTTAATAAAAATTATTTCTGGTTCTTTGACCTAAAATTAATTACTTTAACAACCTGATAGTCTACATTTTTTTTCTAGACATACATATGCATGTTTTCTACAAAATTGGAAAAATGCTTATATACTGTTTTTTAACCTGCTTTTTTATTTATAGCTATATCATGAACAACTTTTTATGTCATTAAATATTCTTGTATTACATTTCTACATGAATGTATAATGGTCCATTGTAACAATAAACTATAATTTACTGTATTTCTCCATGTATAAGAAGCACTTTTTTCTGAAAAATTTGGGGTCTAAAAACTGGGTGCGTCTTATACAGTGGTTGTAGGGGTATTTTTTACTTGCATTTCCTGCTTTTTCGCACTTGATTTTGCGCTCTTTGTTGAAGATAGTGATTTGTCATCAGACATAGATGAGGACAAGCTAATGGATGGGAGTTTTGACAGTACTGGGGAGTTGTATGAATTTTATGATTAAAAAAACTTGAGTTCAATAACTTTATGTAATACATTTTGTTTTCAAATTTTGGGCCCTAAAATTCAAGTGCACCTTATACATGGGAGTGTCTTATACATGAGGAAATATGGTAACTATTTTTCTATTGAGCTACATTTGTTTCCATTTATTCTGCACTAGAAACAGCACTTCACTGAATAAATTTTTGCATTCATCTTTATTTATACTTTTAATGATTTCTCAGGATAAATGCTAGAGATCGGATCACTGACTCTAAGGTCTCTCCACTGACATGTATAGCTAGCTGTCCAGTTATCCTTCTGGACAGTTTTGTGTGGCATCTGTTCTTAAAATGAAGTTTAAAATATTTGAACAATATGGTGTCCTGAACTTTACCTTACTTCTTACCTTATTCAAATAAGTATAAACTGATAAGGCTAACGTTTCATAGATGCCTTTAAGGGGAAAAAAATCAGCCTCAAAAGACTGAATTGAAACTTATTATGACTGAGTCAGTGCACCTAAAGGTAAATTTATTTTGGACAAATATTGTTATTTTGTTAAGTTTCCTGTGACCACAGTTCTTAAAACGAATGCTTTTATGGATAATCTTGGTCCTATTTTAGGCTGAAAAATTATGTCTATATAATGTTATAGTACATATATCCATTACAACATCTAATATTATATAGCTGTATTGATACCATAACCATAAGTAAAATTAGTATATAGATACACTTCATATTAACCCATAATCTCGACTCATTGAGGCCTGTCCTTTTCCTCTCTTTTTATTTGTCAATCTGCTGCTGCTGTTCTTGCCATCCACACAGCTTTCGTACCTCTCCAAATTTTATCTTTTTCATTGTTAATATTATTCATTGATTTGAGAGAGAGAGAGAAATAGACATTGATAGGTTTTTGCACTCATCCCTGCATCCATTGGTTGATTCTGGTATGTGTCCTGATTGGGGATTGAACCCACAACCTTGATGGAATGGGACGAGGCTCTAACCAACTGAACTACCTGGTCAGGACACCCAAATTATATCTTTTTACAATTTTTAAAATTTCACCCTGACTAGATTGCTTGGTTGGTTCGATCCCCAGTCAGGGCACATACAGAAACAGATCTATGTTTCTGTGTGTCTGTCTCTCTATCTCTTCCTCTCTCTCTAAAAATCAATAAGTAAATTTAGAATTTTTTTCAATTGTTATTTTCTATTACAGTTTACATTCAATATTATTTTGTATTAGTTTCAGGTGTACAGCATAGTGGTTAGACAGTCATATACTATTTCTTAAATATAACTTTTTTTAAGGACTTTATTAATTTTTCATAGAAGAGAGAGAGAGAGAGAGAGAGAGAAAGAGGAATAGAGAGCGAGAGAGAGAAGGGGGAGGAGCAGGAAGCATCAACTCCCATATGTGCTTTGACCAGGCAAGCCCAGGGTTTCGAACCAGCGACCTCAGTGTTCCAGGTTGATGCTTTTTCCACTGCGCCACCACAGGTCAGGCCCATATACTATTTCTTAAAGAGAGTAAAATTATGTGAAAGTGTACCTAGACAAAGCTATTAATCTATTATGTGCAATTGCTTTTATTGCCAGTTATGTACCATTTAAGTCTAATATTTACCTTTAAGTTTGATATTTAATTATGTTATATTATACCCTATTAATTCACTAATTAATTAATTCCTTCACTCATTCATGTGACAAATATTTCTTGAGCATTTACTATATGAGAGGCACTGTTTTAGGCTTTGGAGTTATAGAATGACCCTGCCCTCATAGAACGTAGGTTCTATTGGTGGAAACAAATCATCAATAAATGCACAGATCAATATATAATGCAGTATCAGTTGGTGTTACGGGCTGTTCAGATAAATAACACAGAGTGAGGGCTCATGAATATATTAAGTTATTTTGAAACAAACATGAATATGAGTCATATCAGGGTTCAAATGCTCATTTTACCACTTTCTAACCATTTTTGAGCAAGTTACTTAACTTCTCTGTGCCTCAGTTTCCTTATCTGTTAAACAAAAAGGTAACATTCTGTTTCATAGGGTTGTTATGAGTATTAAATGAGACTGTGGAAATTACTTATCATTTAGGTATTTGATAAATATTCTCTTTTCTCTTATCGCTTGGAAAAGAGAAAATGATTTGGTATAAATAATTCTTACTTGAGATTAAGAAATTAGCCAATTCTTTGTTCCATATTAAAGAGAGGAGTAGGTAAATTCTTTTTAAGTTTCTGTTTTGTTAACAGTAGCTGCTCCTCTGCAGAGAAAGGCAGCTTGAGCCTTCACATCAAGTGGTTCCAATGATTCAGATTTTCTTCTCCCCCTTATGAACACAGCTAGCTTGGGTTGCCACACACAACATGAAGACCCTTAGAAGAATTATACATTTCCCCTTTTTGAGTCTCAGTTTCCTCATAAGGTTATATTAGATATTTTCTAAAATATTTACCCAAGCTAACATAATTTTATCTTTCCTTTTCTAAATTCTTTGCCTACTAGATCCACTCAAAAGGATGACTGCTAGGTCCCAGACTATCCGTGAAAAGAAATTTGGGACCTAAGTCAAAATTCTGTTTTACTAAGAAGTGGAAAGATCAACTGTATAATTTGTCTTAATTGACAGGGAAAGATCCAAAAAAAAATAAGAAGAAACTGAAAAACCAGTGGTCTATTTCTTGTCATATCAGAAGGAAAGAGATAGATACAATGTGATCACTAAAAATTAATCCTTGCATTTATTGAGCACTTACTAGATCCTTCAGATGCAGTACCTTGTATGATTCTCATAACAGCCTAACAAGTTGAGGGTGTCCTTATTATCCCAAGAATGTGGATTTGGAAACTGAGGCTGAGTGAAGTTGTGCAGTTTACCCAAGGATATGAGTAGTAAAGCTGTGGTGGAAACCCAGGTCTAGCTGAGATTAGCTCAAGCTCTGAACCACCTGTTATTGCCAACCATTGCAGCCTGTAAACCAGCTCTCTTGCTGAAATAAGTTTTCACTGTGGCCTTGCCGTGGAATTTGTTGAGCTTGTTTTTCCATATGCTGTAATATGTTTAGTTTCATCTCAGACAGGTCAGAGGATTAACTTTCAAGAGGGGTGGACTGTGTCCACTCTCACACGGTGATGGGCCGTGTCTACCACCAAAGGTAGCCTTAGAGCATCGGAAAATCCTGTGGTGGTATCTCTTCACAGCTTGAATACAATTTTATGGATTTTTTTCTATCTTTCTGTGAGAGTGGGCCAAAACTGACCTGAATTTTCTCTGAAATACACTAGGAACAGAGATGCATTTTCAAACTAAAGATTCTAACTATTTTTTTCCCCCACCACACTGTCAAAACTAGACACAATTCACTAGAAATACTGTCCAGTCTTCAGAGGCTTAAGCAACTCCATGGTATAAAACATGAAGCTTGATTTTTAGATGGAGGAGAGAATGTTTGGTATATATTAGGAGGTGATCTGTCTGTGCTACAGTATAACAAGTACATTTCCATTTACATCTGGCCCCGTAAAACTAGTGCACATTGTCACCCCTGAGTGCTATTGATGTTATGACCACACTGCAAACCCACAGATGGAAAGTCACTGTGGTACTCATTCTCAAAGTAGACATCTTAGTGTAGAGAAGGGGACTCTGCCCTGCTGATTAGACTTGGATTCTAGTCCCAATGATATTAGAGTTTCAGAAACAAAGAAGAAAGATCTGGTTGGCCCCCTGACTGTTTAATACTTACTGTTTGGCATATGTTTTCTTTAAGGTCAAGATTCCCAGGGTTCCCCAGTTTGGACAACCACTGTGTTCCAACTGCAGAGCTATGGTTTTTCTTCCCTGTGCTTTCCTTTGAGGCCTCAAGTGGCCCCAGATGAAATGGAGGGGGTGAGGGTGGGGTGGAGTTGTTCTGTATATGTCATTGGCCAAATCTAGATGGTTCTAACACCAAATATTTCCCAGCCCACCTTCTGGAAGAATATGTCAATGAAAGGGACACCTTGGCCCACGCCCCCCTTTCTCTCTACAGCTCTGTCATCCATCCTTAAAGACAATCTATGGTACCTGCTACTCACAATCTTGATAACTTGGTCTTTAATATTAACTTTCAAATTTTTTTCACCACAATACACAAAGGAAAGATACTTTATATTATACTCTAGTTCTCTCTTACACACAGAAAGAGAGAGAGAGATGAAAGTTTCAAGAATCATATTCAACTTGTACTGTTTGCAATGTGCATTGATGTTTCTATTCTTTTCTGGTCTATTTTATTTTTTTAAATGCTGGTCACAACCCACTAAATTGACCTTAGATCAAACTTTAATAATTTAGACTTCCCATGTATACACACAGAGCACTCTCTACTTCTCCTTATTTGCAATTATCACAGTTTGAAGAAGTTGTTTATTTAGTGTCCCTCCTACCCCACCTGCCCTACTAGAAGTTTCAGGAGGATGTTTTGTTCCCTTTCAAATCTTTAGAGCCTAGCATATAATAGATGTTTAATAATTTTTTTAAGTGAGAGGAGGGGAGATAGAAAGACTCCCGCATGCACCCTGACCAGGATTCACCTAGCAACCCCAGTCTGGGACTGATGCTCGAATCTACAGAGCTATCCTCAGTGCCTGGGGCCAATGCTCAAACCAATCGAGCCACTGGCTGCAGGAGGGGAAGAGAGAGAGAAGTGGGGGGGGGGGGGGAGCAGATGGTGGCTTCTCATGTGTTTCCTGACCGAGAATTGAACCCAGGACATCTGTATGCCGGGCTAACACTCTATCCACTGAGCCTACCAGCCAGGGCCTAATAAATATTAAAGAACTAACTGATTAATGTGGCCTGATTTTCACAGGTCTACATGGTTCTTCCCTAGAACTCCATCACACTTCTTAAGTCTAATGTATGCTGTGAAGGTTTGAAGTTCAAAATAACTGGAGATGCTCCCCCATCATAGCCCCTGAAGCCCCACTGATGTCTTCTTCCTAGTCCATCTGTGGTTAATCGCGACCAGTGGGCTAGTACAGTGGTCGGCAAACTCATTAGTCAGCAGAGCCAAATATCAACAGTACAGAGATTGAAATTTCTTTTGAGAACTAACTTTTTTAAACTTAAACTATATAGATAGGTACGCTCCTTATCGAGGTAGCGCCCGCACATGGCATTTTGTAGAAGAGCCACACTCAAGGGTCCAAAGAGCTGCATATGGCTCGTGAGCTGCAGTTTGCCGAGCAGGGGGCTAGTACATTTTGAAGAAGGCTGGCTGCTGCTTACCAAGTTCATGAGGCAGGCGCCTCCCTCCAAGGGAGCTGATGGAAGGGTTCTCGACGGGCAGGGAAGACCTCTGAAAGTCACCGGTCACCTGGGTTTTCTGACTGCTGGTCACTTGGTTTGCCTATCTTGGGTGGATCTACCAGGTGGCTCGCCTGCCTCCTGAGGTTGCTTGCTCATTCCTCATTTCAGGTCCCAGTTCCCTCAGGCCTCCCTCACCAGCTGTCCTCGGTGCCACAGGCCATCTTCAGTTAACAGCAGGGGTTATGTAGCCTACATATTATTTGCTTTTTAAAATTTTTTTTAATTTTTTTTTTTTTTTTTTTTGTATTTTTCTGAAGCTGGAAACGGGGAGAGACAGTCAGACAGACTCCCGCATGCGCCCGACTGGGATCCACCCGGCACGCCCACCAAGGGCGAAGCTCTGCCCACCAGGGAGCGATGCTCTGCTCCTCCAGGGCGTCGCTGTGCCGCGACCAGCGCCACTCTAGCGCCTGGGGCAGAGGCCAAGGAGCCATCCCCAGCGCCTGGGCCATCTTTGCTCCAATTGGCTGTGGGAGGGGAAGAGAGAGACAGAGAGGAAGGAGGGGGTGGGGTGGAGAAGCAAATGGGCGCTTCTCCTATGTGCCTTGGCCGGGAATCGAACCCGGGAATCGACGCTCTACCGCTGAGCCAACCGGCCAGGGCTTATTTGCTTTTTTTAATAGACAGCTCTTACAGAATTCACAATACATCTCTGATGATGAAATCTTTAGGCATTTTGAAAAACAGTGAAGAAAGTGAAGGGTTCTGTCAGTAGCACCCCAAGGAGACTGACCCCTACCCCCCTATCACATCGCTTGCCCCAGGAACTTGGTAAGCAGCAGACAGCCTTCAAAATCTACTGGCCCACCTGTCACGATTAACCATGATTTGCTCTATTCCTGTGAGTAAAGGGAGAAGCTCATTCCTTGAAGCATCTACTCTGCAAGGTATCAGGCACATTCCCAAGTATCGCTTATCCTCACACGATTCCAGGTTGTTACCAGAGTAGGGATGTCACCTAAGATCTGCTGGATCATTTGGATAACACCAAGCAGATGCTAAAACTTCAAACCCAATACACCAGGTGAAGTGGGACTTTGAGATAATGACTAACAATACTTAGACAAGTAAACAAACAAAACGACTAAAATGGGAACTCCTCAAAATGTTCTCTTTTGACCTATTTTTTTTCCCCCTTTTTCGTATTTCTCTGAAGCCGGAAACGGGGAGAGACAGTCAGACAGACTCTCGCATGCGCCTGACCGGGATCCGCCCGGCACGCCCACCAGGGGGCGACGCTCTGCCCACCAGGGGGCGATGCTCTGCCCATCTTGGGGCGTCGCTCTGCCGCAATCAGAGCCATTCTAGCGCCTGAGGCAGAGGCCACAGAGTCATCCCCAGCGCCCAAGCAAACTTTGCTCCAATGGAGCCTTGGCTGCGGGAGGGGAAGAGAGAGACGGAGAGGAAAGAGGGGGGGAGGGGAGGAGAAGCAGATGGGCGCCTCTCCTGTGTGCCCTGGCCGGGAATTGAACCCGGGACTTCCTCACGCCAGGCCGACGCTCTACCACTGAGCCAACCGGCCAGGGCCCTATTTTTTTATTTGATAGGTAGGAGAGGCCCAGTCAATGGACTGTAGGGAAGATTTAGGGATTATTTCCTGTGGTAGAAGGAAGGACAAATAACATTTTTGAAAGCTTTGGAAATAATAACTGTAAAATAGTTCCATTTTCTAAGTAGTCTTGCAGTTGAATCCAAAGATTGTGGGCATGTAATTCACAGATAATTTACCAGTTTCCAATAAGACCTTCAACAAGTCCAAGAAAGTTAGGTAAAGGGTGGTGCCACAGGAAAAAAAAATGAGGTTTGCCAGCATTTTTTGTCTTTAAGATGATTATTGAATTTAGAATTTTATTTTAATTTTTAGTGAGAGAGAGACAGACAGACAGACAGGAAGGGAGAGAGATGAGAAGCACCAACTTGTAGTTGCACTTTAGCTGTTTATTGACTGCTTTCTCATTTGTGCCTTGAAAGCGGGGAGTGGAGGGGGGCTCCAGCTGAGCCAGTGACCCTTGCTCAAGCCAGCAACCTTGGGCTCAAGCCAGTGACTTTGGGCTTCAAGCCAGCGACAATGGGGCCATGTCTATGATCCCACACTCACGCCAGCAACCCTGTGCTCAAGCTGTCGAGCCCATGCTCAAGTGGCAACCTCGAGGTTTCAAACCTGGGTCCTCAGCATCCCAGGTTGATGCTCTATCCACTGTGCTACCACTGGCCAGGCAAATTTAGAATTTCTTAATGGGAATTGAAAATTGCATGTAAATATTAAGTATTTTAGAGATTTTAAATGACCTACTTTTCTTTTGACCCTTAGTAAAAATATTTTCACATTGACAGCCAAGGTAAAATAGAGTTCTGCATAAATTAATCATTATTCACACTTAATGTATAGAAAGTTTGTTTTCTTATTTATTATACTATTAGTTTGAATTTTGTTTTGTAATATTTCTTTGTAGTCAATTATGACTTTATAATGATGAATTTCTATTTTCTATCTTTCCACTGTTTCCACATTTTGTAAATTAGTTGAATATAGTAAGTTAATGAGTCTATGGAATTTACTTGAATTTACTAATAATCTTTTAACCAAAAGGGCATTTTTGACAGAAAATCTTTTATGGTGTCCATTTGTCATTTTTAAAACAAACTAGTTTTATGGCAGAGAAATCTTTGTTTCAAAAGCATGACAGTCTCTGAAAAAATATTTCCATTTAAGTTCTCTTGATAATATTATTGTTTATAAATAAACTAAAATATTTCAAATTCCATTCCATTGTCTCAGTGTAAATTGTGTTTTAAAGTTCTTTTCTAATGCTTTCTAAATTAAAAAAAAATCAACATTGAGTAAAACAGCTTGCAAACTTTGTGTTGACATGTTAATAACTTCAAGAACAAGAATCTTGTGTATAGTACAGCACAGAAGCCAGTGATCTGATGGGGTGGAGAGCCTCATTTGAGGTGACTTTTCTGTGCAACACCAACACTGCCACACTTACTCTCCACCCAGGTGTGTCCCTTGAACCCTGAAGAGACCACTCAGTTCTCTTGTTTTGGCTCTTTTTTCCCTATACTCTTCCTGGCCTGTGCCTTTTAGACAAAACAGATTAACATCACCCTGTTTTTAGCCTACAGCATTACATTATCTATCATTATGTAGCCTGACTCATGACCAGATTTATGTGGTCAATTTTATGTTTCTTACTCTCAAGAAGTTTATCTATGTTGAGTGCTCTTCTCTCTCTCTCTCTCTCTCTCCCCCCCCCACCCCAACTCCCCAATTCAACTGTTATAACCGGAATAAAATAGGGACATGAAGTAATATTGCTTGTAGATTCTCCACCTTCCTATTCCCTTCCCTGCATGGCGCCTTCTGGAATTCTCTTGTAGACATAGTCTCCAAGGGCTCTACTGATACCTGTCTGTCTTCCTTCCCCTCAACCACTGTTGGTATACAAATAATTGAACAACTGATGCTCTGCCTTAATGACCTTTTTAAGTATAAAATATAAAATACTGAAAGGTAGTTTATTATTTTGTGCATTTAATACTTAAATAAGAACAATAAAAGAGGTAAACAAAACTACACTGCTCACAGAAATTAGGGGACCAGGGAACGTGCGGATACTCCAGTGCTGTGCATTTTCACCAATGAAATAAAAGTTGGTTTTGCATCTCATTTGCATAATTGAACTTTCTTTGACTTGTCGTTTGCTTTTCTGATGTTCTTGTTTAATAAAAAAAATCAAATGCTTCTTTTTATCGCTTCTAATTCATTTTGAAATATTTCCTAATTTTTGTGAGCAGTATAGATAATGTTATAGGAAAAAGTTTTAAAATATTAATGAAAAAAATAAAATAATACCTGAAAAAAAACAATAAAACTGTTATTTACAATATTTCCTTTTCTTTCTTTCTTTCTTTCTTTCTTTCTTTCTTTCTTTCTTCTTTCTTTCTTTCTTTCTTTCTTCTTTCTTTCTTTCTTTCTTTCTTTCTTTCTTCTTTCTTTCTTTCTTTTCTTTCTTTCGTGACAGAGACAGAGAGAGGGACAGACAGACCAGAAGGGAGAGAGATGAGAAGCATCAATTCTTTGTTGCGGCCCCTTAGTTTCTCATTGATTGCTTTCTCATATGTGCCTTGGGGTGGGGGGGGGGTTACAGAAGACCGAGTGACTCCTTGCTCAAGCCAGCGGTCTTGGGCTCAAGATAATGAGCCTTGCTCAAACCAGATGAGCCTGTGCTCAAGCTGGCGACTTTGGGGTTTCGAACCTGTGTCCTCTGTGTCCTAGTCTGACACTCTATCCACTGTGCCACCACCTGGTCAGGCCATATTGCTTCTTGATTGGCATCCTTACTTGCAATTTTTTCACCTGTGGATGGAATAAACATTACTATGGGCACTTAGAGTATGCTGTTGTGCAGATGAAGGTTAAAAAAGAGTAAGGAATGTAAATTTGTGATTTCCACGGTGGGCGGCTGCCCAGGTGCCCACCTTAGAAAGAACCCTGATTACGAGTGCCATTTTAAGAACTGGTTCACTGAACTCAACAAAAAATTAGATGTCAGTTCTGCTGAACTGCTGCGAACTGGCTAAATCCCACCACTACCCCCAACCACCTTCAAAACCAGCATAAAATTGGTTTATGGCTGGTAAGCATTTAGTCGGTTACTGCTAATAGAATTAGTTGCGGTTTTTACTGAGGCAATGCTGTTACCAAATGCAGGATCACTGCCTGAGGAGGTAAAACTGACTCCGGAAAATTGGGACTGCTGGAAACATAATATTTATGGATGGGCACTTGTGGCCTGATATTGTTACTTCATTCTAGGAGACAGAGTGAGGTGAGTGCAAAATTGGACGCAGACTTATGGAAGTAGGATTATACTATAGTAGGAAGATCACGCTCTCCCAAATTGAACCCAGTACATTTTCTCATTTCCCCTTTGACTTGCTTGTCTTTGTAACTTCCTTAACCTAGCACCTCAAGGGACGAGTGAAGATGGAGGCAAAGGACTTCTGGGAAGTTGCCCCAAATCTTGGGCCAATGTCAAGCTTGAAGAGCTGAGATGGCCCTGTGGCAGGCCTTTGGGGGAGAGAACTGCCTTTGCCAGAGTATTCACTCCATTCCAAGTTTGCCGGCTGAGTTCTGTCTCTGAGAGCAGACTCTGTGAGCAGTGTGAAGAAAGTCACCACCCAAGGCTCAGTCTGCCTCAGACCATAGCCTGTTTTTCCACAAAGCTAAATGTAAAAAGTCAGTGTTATTTCATAGACTGTCAGTGCCAATCCAGCAACCTCCATAAATTTTTCTTCCGAAATTTAATATGTCAAACCTCTCTTCTCTATTCCTGGTTGATTAGAGTGTATCTCATCTCCCATGCCATTGTGGCCTTTCAGTGGTTATCCTATTACTTTTAATTATAGCATCAATAAAATTCATAACATCCTGAAAACTTTATAAAGTTGCCATTAGCCCAAAGGCGCTCTCACTTATTTTAGAACACAGGCTTTGCGAGGAGGAGACATGTCTTGTGACAATCTGAATTTATTGGCTGTATCCCCCACGCTAAGGATCTTTTATGTTGTCATATGTCCCGGCACAAGCATTTACCATATCTTTAGGAGTATGTGGGGTTCAAGATGTGAGGGCAAGAAGGGCTGAGTTGTTTATTATTAAACTGACAGGAAATAACCCAGGCTCAGGCACTACTGCTTTCAGTGGGGCAAAAGAGGATAAATTAATTGCTTTATAGAAATTCCTTTCTGCATTCAGTAGGGAGAATTTTTCCATGTGAGCTAAAGGATCAAAATGGATAGTGTGGGGCTCAACAGCTTTGGCATTGTCCCTTGAAGGAAGGAAACCATTAAAGCAACTGATTTCCTGTGAGAAAAGGCCATTTAAAAAAATCTTTCTAAAAAAAAAAAATCTTTCTACTCTACAGAAAACATTCAAAGTAGATGCCTCATAACAGGACACTCTAACACCGAGGTAATCTGGGTATTTCATTGCTGGGAGTCCCCCGTTTTTCTCTTCAGCGCTTCCTTGTATTTTCGGAACAAAATTTACTCATCAGATGCATCTGCTGAGTCTTTGCCCCTCAATCCCAAATGCATCCAAGCACTACCATTTAGGAATGAACAACACCTAAAGCAAAAAGGGGAGGAAAACCAGTTCAAGAAACTGAGGACCAATGAGTAGCAGAGTTAACAGTATGTGTATAATCCCAGGACGAGATTTTGTGATGGCTGGAGAAGGTCAACAGTGTCTGATACAACAGAAAGGCCAATTTAAAACAGAACTGGTAGGAGGCCACAGGCTGCCCAGCAAAAGGTCATCAGTGGCTGTAACGAGGACAGATGCTGTGGAGGGAAGCCTGAGAACGCTGGATTAGGGAGTGCGAGGGAGTGGAGGAAGTGGAGGCTGGGTGGCGGGGGAGAGATAGGGAGTTGGAGAATGAATGTTTCTCTTTCTGATGGAATTGAGTTGACCCAGTTTCTACGAAGAAGCAAGGAAGAAGTAGGGTGCTAGTCAAGATAGTGTATGAAACATCTGATACAAAAAGAACTCGAGTATGGCTCTGGCTGGTGGCTCAGTGGATGGAGCATTGGCCTGGTGTATGGACGTCCCAGTTCATTTCCCAGTCAAGGCACACAGGAAAAGCAACCATTTGCTTCTCACCCCCCTTCTCTCCCTCTTCTCCTCCCATGGCCAGTGGCTTATTGGAGCATGGCCTCAGGCACTGAGGATAGCTCAGTATTCGAGCATTAGCCCCACACCAGGTTGCTGGGTGAATCCTGGTCAGGGGTATGCAGGAGTCTGCCTTGCTGTCCCCACTGTTCTCACCTTAAAGAGAAAGAAAGAGGAAAGAAAGCAAAGAAGGAAAGAAGGAAAGGAGGGAGGAAGGGAGGGAGGGAGGGAGGAAGGAAGGAGAAAGAAAGAAAAGGAAGGAAGGAAGGAAGGAAGGAAGGAAGGAAGGAAGGAAGGAAGGAGAACTTGAATAAACATTTGAATTATTTTTCTTGTCCAGGTGCCCCCTCTTCCTTCCCCTTCCCACATGCCAGAAAAATATTGGGTGCATTAACAGATTTTGGACTTCAAAAGGGCCTGACCAGGCAGTGGTGCAGTGGATAGAGCATTGACCTGGGATGCTAAGGACCCAGGTTCAAAACCCTGAAGTTGCTGGCTTGAGTGTGGAATTGCCGGCTTGAGCCTGAGATCATAGACATGACCCATGGTCTTTGGCTTGAGCCCAAAGGTTTTTTGCTTGAGCAACAGGTCACTGGCTCAGCTGAAGCCCCCTCGTCAAGGCACATATGAGAAAGCAGTGAACGAACAATTAAGGTGCCATAACAAAGAATTGATGCTTCTCATCTCTCTCCCTTCTTATCCTCCATCTCTCTCTTTCTCTCTCTCTCTAAAAAAAGGGGGGGGCTTCACTTTCACTGTGCTTAAGATTTGTTTTTTTGGTGAAACAGAGACAAAATTATACACAAAAAAAGAGAATCGTAATTGATGAAAAATCAATCTTCAATAATTGCTCTTAAATATTTTCCCCATTGTTTTTTTTTTCTCTTTTTTTATTTTATTTTTATTTTTTTATTTTTCTGAAGCTGGAAACGGGGAGAAACAGTCAGACAGACTCCTGCATGCGCCCGACCGGGATTCACCCGGCACGCCCACCAGGAGCGATGCTCTGCCCACCAGGGGGCGATGCTCTGCCCACCAGGGGGTGATGCTCTGCCCCTCCGGGGCGTCGCTCTGCCGAGACCAGAGCCACTCTAGCGCCTGGGGCAGAGGCCAAGGAGCCATCCCCAGCGCCCGGGCCATCTTTGCTCCAATGGAGCCTTGGCTGCGGGAGGGGAAGAGAGAGAGAGGAAGGAGGGGGGGTGGAAAAGCAAATGGGCACTTCTCCTATGTGCCCTGGCCGGGAATTGAACCCGGGTCCCCCGCATGCCAGGCCGACGCTCTACTGCTGAGCCAACCGTCCAGGGTCTATTTTCCCCATTGTTAATGTGGATATTTGAATTACCTTTGGAACATATTCCAAGACTGCTCAGCTATGGAAGGATTAATGAATGACATTGGAGCTGGGTTCAAAGTCTCAGCGAGAAGCCAAAACCTGTTCTCAGTAGTCAGGGTAAAGTTTAATATCCCTTCTTCGGAAAGCTTTCATGCATTAAGTCTTTTATTTCTAAGCTGCTGGAAAAGGGACATGCCAGAAGTTTAAATCCTATAGGAACTTTCGTAAGGAAGTTACTTACCCTTTCTTGGTTTAGTTTCCTAATTTGTGAAGTGGAGCTAATAATACCAACCTCAATGGGTGTTGTGAGGATTAAATGACTACTTAAAGCAGTTCCTGTCAGAGTAAGCACTCATTACAGATAACCTAGCATTGTTAATTGTAGTAATAGTAGTTATATATAGTAGTAAGCTTTTCTGGATTATAACAATTATAAATACTCTCAGGTTAACTCAGTTAATGGTTATTTTAAGGATACGCCACAAAGTAAGAACAAGAAACTAAATACTTAGCCAGAATTGGGTCTGCAGATCCAAGGATAATTCTTTTTTTTCCCTCCTTTATCAACATTTACAAATTGCTCATTTCACATGAAAATCCAGATTCCCAGTAACACTAAGCATGTACTCCTACATGGCAATGATGGCCTGCACCTGAGAAGTCCCTCACATCTCCAGATGGGTCTGTGACCTTGGCTCTGCTTCAGATAGTGTTGACCCCTGCTACTAGGCATTGACCCAGGCCCTCCATGTAGAGCTGCGTAGAGGCTTACTGCACAAGGTACCCAGCTATGAGGCCAGCTAGGCGCTGAATTCCTGGTAAAGGCAAATTCTTATAGCCTGACGGGTTTGAGACTCCAGGTCTTCCTCTTTCCTTCTTTTCTCTACGTGTTTCTCTTCCTCCTCTGCTAGCCCCATTGATCAGGGGTCCCCAAACTTTTTACACAGGGCGCCAGTTCACTGTCCGTCAAACTGTTGGAGGGCCAGACTATTAAAAAAACTATGAACAAATCCCTATGCACACTGCACATACCTTATTTTAAAGTAAAAAAACAAAACGGGAACAAATACAATATTTAAAATAAAGAACAAGTAAATTTAAATCAACAAAGTGACCAGTATTTCAATGGGAACTATGCTCCTCTCACTGACCACCAATGAAAGAGGTGCCCCTTCCAGAAGTGCAGCGGGGGCCGGATAAATGGCCTCAGGGGGCTGCATGCGGCCCACGGGCCTGTAGTTTGGGGACCCCTGCTATTGATAGTTTCCATTTCGTGGCCTCTGCGTACTCGTGGCTTCTACTGCTTTACAACGTCTGCTTCTGGCCTCCTCTCTGTATGTCTTCATGCTTCTGCTCCCTCCACCATGTTTAACAGTGTCAACTAATTTGCCCAAGATCATGCAATTAGTATGTGGTGAGGTAGGATTTGAACCAAGGTTATCACTTGCTGGAAAATGATTATGTAAATTAGTATGAGGATATTAAAGATAATTTCCTTTTAGATTGCTTTTTTAAAAAAATTACAGTTGACATACACTATTATGTTAGTTTCAGGTATACAACACAGTGATTAGACATTTTATAACTCTGACACCATACATAGTTATTACAATATTATTGACTATATTCCCTATGCTGTGCTTTACATCCTCCTGACTGTTGCTATAACTAGCAATTTGTATATCTTAATAGATCTGCCTATTGTAAAAAAAAATACCCTATGTTGACTTCCTTGAATATATCAGAGCAGGCTTTTATTAACTTTTATTTGTAGCCAACATGTATTTAAACTAACTCATTCTCTAATCTAAGGAAAATTGTGAAACGGGCAAAGTTGGTCCTAGGCTAGGGTATCTCCCAAGGCACAGAGTGCATTACTTTATCCTTCGGACAAGGGTTTGATCCAAAATGCACTTGTCTGAGACTGGCCTTGAAGGCCTGATTTTACCTTCTCTACTCTGTGCCTGCTGGGAAAGGACTGGATCCCCGTTCCCACCACTGCTGTGGGGACTCATTATCTTCCTCTACACCCCAGTGGGGTGGTCTAGTCAGTGTTCCTGTCTGAGATTAGAGAAGATATGTAGATTAAGCCAAGATAGTGATCCAACACCACAGTAGGTTTAGTTTATATATTATTCTCTAGAGTCACTAGTTATCAACCCAATGAAACACTTCCTATAAGCCTTAGAGTGGTGGGAATAACAAGCATAGCAAATTATAGTTGGTCAGAGATTTCTGCTTTCTTTAAATCATAACACATAGATATTTGCCCACTGTTACCACTTAAAGCAACTTTCTTTAGAAAAAAGAGACCACAGTCTACTTTCTTGGGCATTAAGAGAACGGAGTTCTCATCCCAGCTTTGCCACATGCGAGGCTTGTCAGCTTTAGGCAGTCCTCCAGCTTTCCTGAGTGCTGACTTGTCCCTATCCTCCCTAGGCATTCTTGACCTGTCATGCCTACTTCATAGCAGTGTGGCTCTGGGTGGCGAAGGTGAGCCTTTGTAAGGCTCTCAAAGTTATGCTAAAATAAGATAGTAGCAAAGGTAGACACCTTCTCAGCTGCCTTCATGTGGGAAACCCCTCATTCTTGTCCTAAGGGGATGTGAGACAGGAAGAGCTGTGTGGATGTTGGCTTTGTACCTAACATGTGTCCTCTTCATCATTTCATTTCAGAAACCGGTTTTAGGCCTTTCATTCCTAAACTCTTTCATATTGATTACCACGTATTAGCTTAACTTCAGCGTGTTTAGCACAGTCACCTGGTACACAGTCATTTGCTCAACCTCAGGGATTATAACTACACACTCATGCATTGAGGGAAGAAGGAGAGACCAAGATTTTGAATTGTGTCCAAATACAGGGGGTTTTTCAGGCACAAAGTATTCTAGAACTGTAGGAAGTTAAAGCTGTTGTTCCCTTGTTGAAGATAAAAAGAAAGCTAAGTTTTAAGGAAATGCTTTTTCTGGTGTGTTTGATATTGTGGATACATAGAACATTTCCGTAGGAACCATGACATCAGCAGTAAGATACATTCTCAACGTAAGAGTCTGATCCAAGGCAGAATTTGCGAGCCAAGCCCTTGGTGGTGGGTGGGTGGCAACTAAAGAAGAACTTGGTCAGGAAGATCTCACTGAGGGATGCCATTCCGTTCCACAATTTGTTGCACATTAAGGTTTCCAAACAGGACCATCCTTCTAAAGCTTCATGGACTGTGCAGGAAATATGCAGGCAGAAAATGAGTAATTCCCAACTCTACCTATTTGGTTACTGGCTGGTGCGCTTGCTGGCTTAGCTGAGTGCATGCCTCCTGTAGTGGACCCGGTAGTTATTCCTCATTTACAGTGCAGTTCACCCTACTTAGGTGAGCAGTATTACCTTACCTTTCTTTTTATTTTGCCCTGTAAAAATTCCTTTTCTTCCTTCTTTCCTCCTTGCTCTTTCCTCTCTCTTAACTTTTGTAAACTAAAGTGGATTGAGCTTTTTTACACAGTGGTGAGGAGGAAAATATTTACTCAGAGTATCCTAGGAACCTTGACCTTACTCCCTTGTGAATAAGTTATTCCCCTGCTAAGGAAGTGGGAATTTACAGACAGAACCACATGGATGCACATTCTCCAAGTTCCATTCAAGTGAGCACCAAGAATGTATTACTACTGGAGACTTCCAGGTTGGTTTAATAGTGAGCTGGGTTTCTCAGGTTTTCCATTGGCTTTGAGTTCATGAGACAACTGTTGCCTGTTCTCAAGTTGCGCTTAGGTGGACTACACCTAAAGCTCTGGGGTTGTTAAACCTGCCGATTCTGACCATGCTCAGACTCATGCATCAGAATTTCTTGAGATGGGGCCCAATGGCTGCATCGTTGACCAATTCCTTACCTGATCCTTATGTTTGCTGAAATTTGAGGCTCACTGCCATAAGGAAAGTATTCCAGGACAGGGATAAGATGAAAATGGCAGTGTTCAAAGTTTGCTTATGTTAGTCTTGTTGTCATGGTATTAACTTGAATATCTGGAGGTTTCACATTAAAGTGTTCTTAAAAAGAAGAACACATTTGAAAAAAGAAAAGAAACACAGCCTCAATACATAAAAAGAAGGATTGGCATACATGTGCTCAATTGCATTATTTTGTATAATTTTCTAGGAGGCTAAATAGAATGTCTTTGGATCATCCTTATGATTATTTTGAGACTCTTGTGATGGTTTTGATTTTAAGATGACTAATAAGGAAGAAATCATCAAGTAATGGAGAAAAATTAGTTTCTCTATATACACAGCTGCCATATGTCTCTTTAAAAACATTCCTGTAACTTTATCATTCATGTTCTCTAGTGTCTTATTATTTCTCAATATTAAAAATAATTTATACATATCAGTATAAATTTTGCAATAAGTATAGTATTATCATAATATTTTATAAAATAAGTATAAAATTTTATACAAGAGGTATAGTATTCTAATATTCTATTATTTTAATATTGTGAAAAAACTACTGCATAAGAAACCTCTCTCTCCCCAAATTAGATGAGCTGTTTTTGGGGGGGGGGGTTGTTGTTGTTGTTTTGTATTTTTCTGAAGCTAGAAACCGGGAGAGACAGTCAGACAGACTCCCGCATGCGCCCAACCGGGATCCACCCGGCACGCCCACCAGGGGGCGACGCTCTGCCCACCAGGGGGCGATGCTCTGCCCCTCCGGGGCGTCGCTCTGTTGCGACCAGAGCCACTCTAGTGCCTGGGGCAGAGGCCAAGGAGCCATCCCCAGCGCCCGGGCCATCTTTGCTCCAATGGAGACTCGGCTGTGGGAGGGGAAGAGAGAGATAGAGAGGAAGGAGAGGGGGAGGGGTGGAGAAGCAAATGGGCGCTTATCTTGTGTGCCCTGGCCGGGGATCGAACCCGGGACTTCTGCATGCCAGGCCGACACTCTACCGCTGAGCCAACCGGCCAGGGCCAGATGAGCTGTTTTTAACCAGTATCCTTGACTTAAAATACCTTCCTGATACCTAACTCAGTCCTCACAATTTCACCAAAGCAAATACCCTAAAAACTGTCAACTTGAAAACCTGTTTAATAACCAGAGTGTACTCCCATTTATTAGGAAGTGATTGAAGGGATTTTTACTTCTGCTCCTGTCATATTAACATGACCAACACTTTAGTAAGGGATAAGTAAAGTAACTTATTATTACAACTAGATGGAAACTTTATTAAGGAGACAGCATTATAATTTTTATGACTAGTAGGTAGAACACAAAAATGAGCCTCATTCTGTTTAAAGATAGCAAGAGAAGATATGATATTTGCAGAAATGATCAAGGACATGGTGGCTTCCCAGAAAATGTTGTCAGGAGACTGAGTCTTCCTTATGGAAAAGGCTGAGTATTAATATGTCGGTCCAGGCAAGGCGGGGAGAAAACCTAGAAGAGGAAGACTTGGTTCCTTAGGTCAGAACAAGCTCTACTCAGATCTTGATTCCGTCACCCAGCTCTTCCCTGCTTCAGGGAAAGAGCTTTTCTGCAAAGCGGAGACATGACTTATCTCACAGGAGAGCTGCTATGAAAATGTTTTTGGCTTTATAGAATGTGCATGATACTTGGAGCCTATAAAGATAGAAAAATCTAGAAGCCTCAAAGAAATTTTCTTTGCTCCCTAAGTGGATAAATTTGGTTAATTGTGGTGGGGTCTTGTTACCTTTCCTTTTTGAAAATTTCCCCTCATTTCAACCATCTCCTCCCTGCCCTTAAAGGCACCAAAAGAGCCTCTGGCCTCAGATATGCACTGTCGTGAAGCACAGCAGTACCATGAGCTGGAAGACCACAGGATAGGGCAACCTGGATACAAAGTAATGATGGCAGCAGCTCAGGCATCTGTGCACATTCACTGATGCTTTCCACTCTGTAGCACCTGGAATTAGTGGGTGTTCAAATATGTGTTGAAAGAATAAATCAATGTTAGATTCTGGGTATCTGTCTCAACTTTCCTGTCTATTCTTCTTAACTAAGAGGTCCTCTTGATTCAACAGTGTTCCTAGCCTGGCTCTTTTTTCTACAACATTCCCCAGTTCTAGTCTCCACTCCCCCTCACTTTAGAGCTTTTTTCTAAAGTAAACAATAGTTAACCATTTATAACTTAATAATTTAGGAACAGCACAGTTTCTCTGGTTTAAGAAGCAATGTTCTCACTCTTCAATCTAAAATAAACTTAGAGAAATATGGAAATGGTTTGGAACTGGGGAAGAAGGGAATAGGGGAAGTAGTTATTTTTGGAGTGTATTAACTATTTGTGGAAAGTGGCCTATTTTAGTTAAATCTGACTAAGGAAACATAAGCACTGTTGAAAGAATGTCTGTTAGAATCTTGATTTTCAAATGAACTAGCTGGGCAAGGTTAGTTAGACTGAGACAAGGTACAGAATCTCTGAGGGAGGAGAGTAAGAGGCAAAGGAAGGCTGGCGGTAGAGCTGGAGTTTAGTCAGAATAGAGCAGCAGCTCTCGAGGGGGGAGAATGTCTGAATCCCCTGTCTGGGGTGAGGCCCAAGAAATGGCATTTCTAACCGGAATGTTGAAGTTGTTGGTGTGGGGACCACACTTTGAGAACTGTTGCAGCACAGGATGCTCACAAAGATACAACCCACCTTATAGTCCTCAACTTAGTTCAGTTGCCTGCCACAGGTTAAGGCAGTGTTATGTGCGTAAACAAGCTTTCTTTGTCACCTTAGTAAGTTCCACAATTTGATTAAGGAAACTCACAAATGTGGAGGGAGTGATAATCTCCCCATTTTACCTAATAGTAAAAAGCATTTTTAATTCACAGCTGCAGTCACTTTGGGTAGCAATGCCAGAAGGCTGTCAGGGTCTTACTGAAGCCATCTCACCAGGTCACAGAAATGCAGCTAATTGACTGCTGCTGTGGCCAGCACATCTGAAAACAGAGAGCCCCATTGTATAGCCCTCAATGAAAATACAGCATGTTGCCTCGAAATGGCCAAGGAGTTGGCCATGCCCAGTACAGATAACTTAGATAAATCACAAACCAAAGTAGAAAAACAAGGTGCTTTTAATTAATAGCACCCAACAATATTTGGTGAGTTTAATTGAATCCAGGTTGATCAGGAAATGGGTACAAGAGCTCAAAGAACACAGTTTTATTTAGAATTTCAAGGAGGAGACTTAGAAACAAAACAGTAATGGTGAAAGAAGCCCTCAAGAGACTCTTAAGATGTTCAAGCTCATTCCTGTGTCTCAACAGATGAATTTACATTATTCGGAAAGCTGACAACATTGTAGGTTAAAAGTGTGTGTGAGTACATAATTTCTGTCATAAAATTGTGGCAACCACAGCACAATTTAGTAAGAGAAAAGAGAATAGAAAAAAAATCACACCCTGTTACCCTGCCTCTTTACCATAACTGTAAATAATATTTCTTTTTTAGTGGTTTTCTTTCTATATATATTTAAATATTGTACTTAAATTTAAATACATTTTATAATAATGTTTATATAATCATAGTGATCAGATAGCTTGGATTCAAATCCTGACTCCAGACATTTCCAGCCCTGAGTATTGCATTTGTCGAGTGGGGAAGGTAAACTTGGTTCATAGTATTGCTGTGAGGGTTCAGTGAAATGGTATATGTCAATTTCTCAGCACAGAGCTGGAAGTAGTGTCAGCACCAGTGGTGCAGTAGTAGGATTCAGTCTGTTCGCACCAGTTCCGCAAAACCGATACCTAATTTTGGGGTGAGTTCGGTGAACCATTTGCTAAAATGGCACTTGTAATCAGGGTTCTCTCTTAAGGTGGGCACCTGGGCAGCTACCCAATGTGGAAATTACAAATTTAAATTTCTTACTTCTTTTTAATGTTCATCTGTACAACAGTGTATTCTAAGCGCCCGTAGTAATGTTCATTCCGTCTATAGGTGAAAAAAATTGCACGTGAGGATGCCAGTCAAGAAGCAATATGGAAATATCTTAAATAACAGTTTTATTGTTTTTTATCAGGTATTATTTAATATTTTTATTAATATTTTAAAACTCTTTATTATAACATACTCCAGTTTTGTGTACCTCTTTTATTGTTCTTATTTAAGTATTAAATGCATGAAATAATAAACCACCTTTCGGTATATCGTTTTTATATACTTAAAATGGTCATTAGGGTATAGAACTGGTTGTTAAATTATTTGAATCCCACCACTGGTCAGCACTCAATGAATCCTGGCTTGATTTTCTGTTCTCACTAAAAAATTATATCAACCGTCCACAAGCTAAATAATTGAGAAGTTTTTCTCAACATCTAGAAGCATACCTATTTTAATTTCATGGGTTTGGTAGTTTCATTCCACAAATTCTTCTGTGGTTCAGCCATTACTTTCAAGATCTTTGACCAGCTTGTTGAGAAATTTTATTACCTGGGTTTTACTCAGAGATTAAACTCATCATAGAGGAGTCAAAGCCAAAATATAGAGATTATCATTTGTTTTGAGAGGTTGGTTTAGCTGCTCTTTAGCTAGATTGTATGGCTTTGCTCCAAGACCATAGATAATAACCACCATATTGCAGGCACCACATTCAGACTTCTTGATAATGTGTTGCTAGGAAGATGGGTGAGAAACCATAGGCGGAGAGGTGGAAATCTTTCACACCTGCTGGAGAACAGCCTCAAATTCAAGTTCGGCCAAATTTACATCTGCAATCTGAACCTATCATTTCTGCTCCAGATCTGTTTATTCAACCGCCAACTCAACCTCCTCTTGGAGTCCTCTTTAGGCCTGCAAACTCAGTGTGTCTAAACCAAATTTTCAATGCCTTGAAGTGCTTTTTGCCTGGTATTACTATAGCTACACCATCCTTTTTTTGGCTATTTTTGCATAGCGTTTTTTCATGACATTGTCAATAGTTTATCTAGGCATTTACCCAAGTGAACTGAAAGAATATGTCCATGTAAAGACTTGCACATGACTGTTTTATAGCAGCTTTATTTTTAATAACCAAAACCAGATACATCTCAAAATAATTAGGCTGAGTAGAAAGAGCCAGATAACAGAAGAGGTAAACTGATTCCATTTTTATAAAATTCTAAATAATACAAACTAACCTATAATGAACAAAGAAAATTAGTGGTTACCTGGGGTGGGGGATTAAGAGGGGCTTGATGGAACTTTGTGGTTGACATGATGGTTTCTTGAGTCGAATTTATAAATATACTTGAAGTATGGGAAGTATACTGCATGTCAAAAATACTTCAACAAATCTGTTAAAAAATGAAGTATGTCTCACCTGACCAGGTGGTGGCACAGTGGATAGAGTATCAACCTGGAATGCTGAGGACCCAGGTTCAAAACCCCGAGCTTGCTGGCTCGAGCATGGATTCATCCTACTTGAGCAAGAGGATACTGCCTTGAGCAGGAAGCCATAAACATGACCCCATGGTCGCTGGCTTAAGGTCAAGGTTGTTGGCTTGAGCAAGGGGTCACTGGCTTGGCTAGACCCACCCCCGGGGGTCAAGGAACATATGGGAAAGCAATCAATGAACAACTAAGGTGCCACAACTATGAGTTCATGCTTCTTATCTCTCTCCTTTCCTGTCTCTGTCCTTGTCTGTCTCTCTCTCACTATAAAAAATACATATATGTCTCTGATAAGTAGCAAAGTTTTTTTGTGATTTGATGATTTTTGTTTTGTAATTGGAGAATTTATCTTATTATATTTAATATAATCACTTATATAGGTGAGTTTAAATGTATAATTTTACTACTTTTTCTTTTTTTAATCTGTCTCTTGTTTCCATAGTCATTACAACAATATCTATTGGACTTATTAGAATTCTAATATTAATTGGTACTTTAACCACTTCCCAAATAGTGCAAGAACTTTTGAACATATGAACCCCATTTACCCCTCTCACCTTTTGTGTTGTTGAGATATATTTTAATTCTACATATACTTTAAACTCCGTATTACTGTCATTATTATAATTACTTCATATAGTTACTATCACTGAGTTTTACTTATGTATTTACCCTGCTGGTATATTTCATTGTTTTCAGCACTTCTGTGCTTCCATCTGGGATCATTTCCTTCTGTCTGAAAAGCTCTCTTTACTATTTCTTTTAGTATGGCTGTGCTGGTAATAAATTCTCTCAATTTTGTTTATCTGATGAAGTCTTTATCCTTTATTTATGAAGGTTATTTTCACCGGGTAGAAAATTCTAGATTGGTAGTTTTCTTTCAGCACATCAAAGATGTCATTGTATTGGTTTTTGAATTTTCTTTTTCAGTGGGGAAATCAATTACCAGTCTTATTATTTATTACACTTTGAAGTAATATACTTTATTTTGTCTTTATTATGTCTTTGAAGTTATGTCTTTATTATGCCTTTTCCCCAGATATTTTCAAGAACATTTAAAATTTCTCTTTGATTTACAGCAGTTTTACTGTGATGTATCTAGGTGGGTTTTCTTTATTGATTCTGGTGGGCATTTGTAGAGCTTTATGATTTTGCATCTTTGGTTATTTTTTTGTCAACAATATTTCTTTAAATATTACTTCTGCTCCATTTTTGTTTCTCCTCCTCTTTTGGGACTTTAGTTTACATGTGCTAGAGCTGTTTCCTTATGTTTTAACACACTTTTCTGAAAAAAAAAACAACAACCTTTTTTTCTTTTGAACAGTTACAAAAAAAAAGCATTCAATATTTACAGGTGTTCTTTTAGATGACTATGCTGCCTCATCAGTCGGTGGTGCTTCTGTCAGGAGAGGACCTAACTTAGAGGGTGATAAATAAGTTCTGGAGAAAGGGATGCCTGAGAGAGACACTGAGGACACTGAGTGACCCTTCCCTAGACTTGCTGTGGTAACCCTCAAACACGTAATTCATCTAATAAATGTTCTTCTGCAGTCAGAGGAATTTTCCAAGTGAAAGGGATTTGGGACTCCCATGCAAGGAAGAAACATAAATTCTCCAGCTTGTTAATAAGGAGAAAATGTATCTTTGCAGTCATGTTTCCACCTGTTGAATCTTCTTTACAGAAGTTGTACATTTATGACATATCTGAGAAGAGATGGAAAATGGGAGAAACTCTAAACCTTAAATACCTATTATGAAGACTCAGGTGAGCAAACTTCTGAGGAATTCACTCAAGACTTCATTGCTCAAAACACGAATGCATGTATGCGTATGTAAGGATAGAAATATATATATGTAAATAGATATATAATATATATTATATCATATTATATATATATATCATATACATATAAAATTTGCTATAGAAATTCATTTTGTAGCCTTATAATTTAAAGGTGTACTTTACTAAAAGTTTCAGAGGACATATACCTCAGAAACAGCCTGAGATCATTCTGTGTGGTCCAGGAACTACTCACTCTGGAGCAGTGGTGGGATTCATATCATTTAACAACTGGTTCTCTGCCCTAATGACTGTTTTAAGTATAAAAAAAAAATACCAAAAAGTAGTTTATTATTTAATGCATTTAATAATTAAATAAGAACAATAAAAGAGGTACACAAAACTAGATTATGTTATAAGAAAATGTTTTAAAGCATTAATGAAAAATATTAAATACCTGATAAAAACCAATAAAACTATTATTTAAGATATTTCCATATTGCTTCTTCATTGGCATCCTCACTTGCAATTTTTTTCACCTATGGACAGAATGAACATTAATTACTATGGGTGCTTAGCATACGCTGTTGCACAGATGAACATTAAAAGAAGAGTAAGGAATGTAAATTTGTGATTTCCACATTGGGTGGCTGCTCAGGCTCCCACCTTTGAGAGAACCTTGATTGCAAGTGTCATTTTACCAACCGATTCACTGAACTCAACAACACACTACAGTAGTTATCGGTTCTGCTGAACTGGTGTGAACTGGTTGAATCCCCTCCACTGCTCTAGAGCCAGCCCTGTGTTTTGGGACCTTATTCACACCGTACACTGAGATCCAGCCCTGTCTTATTTATATCATTCAGAGCTAGTTTTTCTATATATAACAAAATTCAAATCCTGTAATTTTTTTTTTTAATATTACAGTGCCCTAACCTTATAATTTAGGAAGTTTGGGGCAGGATATTCTTTTATTGCTTACTTGGTATAAATCATTTCTAGTCCTGAGCAATGACTATTTTATTAGGTTCAATTTTACCATATGTTTGTGGCCACGATTGCCACCCACAAATGTCCATAGTTATTATTTATTACCAGCTGTGTACTTTATACTTTGTATTTACTGAGAGTTTTACAGTCAGGAATTAGTTACTAAATGTAAAATACATGTTTGCTATTCTTTATTCTACCCCTTTCCCTATTGTTTAAAACATGTCAGATTCAGGAAAACCCTAAACTTCTTTAAATGCTTATAGACAAGGTTTTTCCTTCAATCAGTTTTAAAATCCTCCAACCATTTTGGCTGCTGGCCATAGCAGCATAGTGAGAGGATTTTCTTTCAGGGATGAAAGCCAGAGCGAAGCCTTCCGGAGCTGTTTGGTTTCCTAGCACAGCTGCTGGGGTAGATCACTGTGCTGATTGTTCCGCCTAGAGATTCTTGAGTATCTTTGCCAGTCAGGGCTGGCAGGGTGCCCAGGAGATCATATAGCCTGGCCCCTTCGTGTTACATGTAATGAAACTAAGACCCAGCCTGGTTAACTAATGTACTTGAACTCAAACACCTGGCAAATGGCAGAGATCAGGACTAATTCACCTTTTTCTTCGCTCTTCTAGCTATATCTGCTTTATAAAGAAACAGGGCAGCCTGATGGTTAAAATCGTTGAGGTAGGAATATGAAAAGCTAATGTCTAGATGTTATGAAATGTTTAAAAAATACTTGAAATGTATTGTCTTCTTTTTCATCAAACCTGATCTTACTCTTTTTATTTATTTTTTCAAAATATGGTTCAAAAGTCCTCTTATCCCAGAAGCCTCCTAGTCATTTTGGGGTTGAATTAGTAACATCCTTCTCTTTGTTCTTAAGACACTGTGCACAATCCTGCATTATAATACTTATTATATTATATTATAATTATGTATTTAATTATCCATCTGTCTTCCTCCTTTCCACCCAGTAGAGCAGGGGTCGGGAACCTATGGCTCGCGAGCTAGATGTGGCTCTTCTGATGGCTGCATCTGGCTCGCAGACAAATCTTTAATAAAAAAAATAATAACGTTAAAAATATAAAACATTCTCATGTATTACAATCCATTCATTTCCTACCGCTCATGTTCATGGTTGCGGGTGGCTGGAGCCAATCACAGCTGTCCTCCGGGACAACATCAAATTTTTATTGGATAATGCATAATGTACACAGGTCATTGTATGGCTCTCATGGAATTACATTTTAAAATATGTGGTGTTCATGGCTCTCTCAGCCAAAAAGGTTCCCGACCCCTGCACTAGACTAACTTCCAGGAGCAGCTATAGTATCTTCTTGGACTTTAATCCCTAACATTTGGCAAAGAGCCTAGCATTTTATGTGCCCTCTATGTTTTATGAATGAATGAATGAATGAATGAATGAATGAATGAACCAACCACTCTCTCATAGTCTTGCAGAGTGAATGTTATGCTTCATTTGAGATAAAATCACCTGGAGTTGATGGTTTAAAATAAAATTTCCAGGCCACATGGTAGAGATGCTGATTCAGGACTGGAGTGAAGTTGAGGAATCTGCATTTTTATTAAGCAGCTGATTATTTGATGCAAATAGTCCATAGGCCACACTTAGCAAGCTCTGCTCTTCATTAGTTCCACTGGTACTTAGTCCCAACTGTGTATATCTCAATTATCTGTCCATCTGAGTAAACACTGAGCTTTGCTACCCACCCCCTTCCACAATTCTGACTCCTAGTATGGGTACCAACATTTTATAAATTTTTTTTTAATAAATTTTCTTTTTTTTTTAAGATTTTATTTATTCATTTTAGAGAAGGGGGGAGAAAGAGAGAGAGAGAGAGAAGGGGGAGAGAAGGGGGGAGGAGCAGGAAGCATCAATTCCCATATGTGCCTTGACTGGGCAAGCCCAGGGTTTCGAACCGGTGACCTCAGCATTCCAGGTTGACGCTTTATCCACTGCGCCACCACAGGTCAGGCGGTACCAACATTTTAAACAAACTCCAAGGCTCCTTTTCAGTTAAATTTATAGAAATCAAGATAATGCATTTACACAGCATTTGAGTGGTTAGAAGAAGGGTATCTTAGTTCATCAAGGAAATATTACCACAAATTAAATCTAGCATCATGAAAATTGTTAGACATGTTGAATTCGGTCTGAGACTTAAATGCAGAGGAAATAAACCCTGTATGCAATGCCTGCCTGGACACTAAGCTGAGGTGAGCTCTCACCCTGGCTGAGTTCTCTTACATGTGTAGGCAGGCTTCCCGCTTTCCTGGGGTTGGTGCAGGGAAGAGGGTTTGTTTAGATACTGGGATGCTAGGTGGTCTTTTGAGAATGAAGTTTCATATCAGTAAACTTAATATCTGATATTTACATGATTTTTGAAAAATCTCAAGTAGTGCACTTATGCCTGCATCTGACTTTATATATATATGCATCATTCTTTTTTAATGATGAGCTTAGGCAGCTTTATAGGAGAAAGAGCTGACTGGGGTAGATACTAAACTGCCTTTATATAACTATCAAAAAGATTTCTCATCCTTGTGAAATATTTACACATGAATTAGAAGGTATTTGTATTCAGTTCCACATGGTACTTTTTACTTATAACTTATTTTGTGTGTATGTTTCTATGGGTCAACCTAATTCACATTTTTTATTTTAAATGGTAAAATCATATTTAATCTATTTTATACTGTTATTAACTAAGTGTTCTGCCAAGTGTTGGATGGTCTGGTTATTTTCAAATATTTGCTATCATATGCAGAGTTCTCATATGCATTTCTGCTCAAATTATATTTTTGTTTGTATGAATTCCATGGAGTATATTCTCCAAAGTGAAATAATTAGATGAAAGAATAATGACAGTTTTCTAGTTCTTATTGCATATTACAGTATTGCTCTCCAGACACAACGAACCAATATAGAACCCACAGGGGTGTGCGGCATGCTGGTTTTCTCACAGCTTAACCAGCATGTAGTTTTATCATTCCAGCCTATTATAGCTAGTTTGAATATAGGTCCTCTCCAGAAATATTTTCTTATAAAGTTCTTTAAGTGATCCAAACCAATTATTTTCTACATAGGATAATTAATTATTTCCATTCTGAGGACAAAGAGCTCGTTTCCATACAGTTTTGAAGGGACAGATGTAGTTGCCCGTTGTAGAACTGATTCTTTAGAGACAGGAAATAGGATCCGTAGGTACTGGGTCAGACTCAACATGCCGGGAAAGATCAGTTCTATGGATCTGAATAAGAAACTTGTGTGAAGAAGGGCTGCGACAAAAATGCCAGCTGAATCTGTTTAAGAAAGACTGGAGAGCAGGATCATTACAATTTCATGATGAAAAAAGTATCGGGGCTTTGGCATAGTATGACAGATTTTGCTTCAAAATGAACACAAGAACCTAACCCATTTTTTATATTCTCACACAATGTCACTTCCTTTCCTAAACATTTTCAGGTATCCCCGTTTCAGGTGGACCCCTCTGGTCTATGACAGGAAGGACTTTAGAATGACCAGGAAACTAAAATGTGCTACTTTAGAGGTCTTGGGAGGGGGTAGAGGCCTGGAGACAGAAGTAACAGGAGCAGTCAGTCTCGTCTGTGAAAAGTTAACTCGGAAATGAAAAAGGACCTTTGCTTGGTTGTCTCAGCATTCTGTGACTCTGGTCTTTTTTTTTTTTTTTTTTCTCCTTTCCCTTGCATTTTTCTGAAGCTGGAAATGGGGAGAGACAGCCAGACAGACTCCCGCATGTGCCCAACCGGGATCCACCCGGCACGCCCACCAGGAGCGACGCTCTGCCCACCAGGGGGCGATGCTCTGCCCCTCCGGGGCGTCGCTCTGCCAAGACCAGAGCCACTCTAGCGCCTGGGGCAGAGGCCAAGGAGCCATCCCCAGCGCCCGGGCCATCTCTGCTCCAATGGAGCCTCGGCTGCGGGAGGGGAAGAGAGAGACAGAGAGGAAGGAGGGAGGGGGGTGGAGAAGCAAATGGGTGTCTCTCCCATGTGCCCTGGCCAGGAACCGAACCCGGGTCCCCCGCATGCCAGGCCGACGCTCCACCGCTGAGCCAACCGGTTAGGGCCCCTGGTCATCTTCTTAAGTAAGCAAATTAATGGCTGCCATGCTGGCTTGGGTACCTGTGGTGCCAAACATAAGATACAATTGTTTATAGAAGATGGGCCTTGAGTTTTAGACAGTGGCTTAATCTGTTGATTTTTTTTTTTTTTTTTTTTTTTTTTTTAGAAATTGGTGACTGTCCAACTTGTAATGAAAATCAACGTATTGAGCACTTGGGATCAAAAGCTGCACCTTTTTCTCCATTCCGGGCTGTCATGCTAAATTTGGCAATTCTTGCCTTCACTCTTGTCTCTATAGAATACTTACACACACAGACACATTTATATCTATATCTGTCTATACCTATCTATCTGCTTTATTTGAAAATAATTTACATACCACACAATTCAGTGGACTTTAGTATCGTCACCGAGTTGGCATCCATTCACCAGTCAGTTTGAGAACATTTTAAATCCCCCCAGAAGAAAGCCCTTTCCCATCAGCAGTCCCTCTCCATTCGCCTCCAGTACTCCCAGACTTAGGCAGCGAGCTCTCGTTCTGGACATGTCCTATAAGGAATCATACAACGTGTGTTCTTTTGGTTTAGCTTCTTTCCCTTAACATACTGTTTTTAGGGTTCACCCGTGTTGTAGAATATATCAGTATTTCTTTCCTTTTTTATTGCTGAATAATACTCCATTGTATGATAGTCCACATTTTGTTTATCCATTCATAAAATGATGGGTTGTTTCCACTTTCTGACTATCATGAATAATGAAGCTATGGACATTCATGTATAAGTTTTTGTGTGGGAGTATGTTTTTAGATCTCTTGGTTATATACCTAAGAGCGCTGGGTATACAGGAATACTGTTTAACTTTTTGAGCACCGGCCCCACTGGTTTCCAAAGCAGCTACACCAATGTGCATTCTCATCCACAATGTATGAGTGCTTCAGTTTCTCCATATCATCACCAACACTTGTTATTGCCCATCTTTTTGTTATAGCCATCCTAGTAGTTGTGAAGTAGCATCTCCTTGTGGCTTTGATTTGCACATCCTTGATGGATACTAGAATACATACTTCTTATATTAGTATGTTTTTTATACTTTTATAAAAATAAATAGCATGCTTCAGGAAGTTAAAAGAGTACCGTGAATATGGGCTGCTTTCACATATCCTCACATCGGGATATAAGGGGCCACCACTACCGTGAGTGTGCTCCGGCCATTTTCTTCCATTCTTGTACCGATCCATCGTTCAGAATACTGGGAAGGAGAGATCATTGTCCTGGGGTGGATTGTGTGCCCGCCCCTTTGATTTGTAGTTGTGACCAGGACTAAACAATGTACAACAGAAGTGTGCAGATCCTGAAAGGAAACTGAAGTGCTCTTGAGGTGGGAGAATGGATGCCACAGGCGTGTGTCCTGCCTCTCTGGATGTACCACATTGTCAAGGTCGGGAGTCAAAAAGACCTTGTCAGGAACTTCACTAGTGATGTCAGAAGCCTGTGCTAGTACTTATGCCCTAGCACATATTACAGTGGAGAAAGTATAAGTTTATTTATAATATTTAATACTCTATTTTAAAATGAAACAATTTAAGATTTATATATTCCTATTTGAAACACAGCATGTTTCAAATACATGATCTCATGTGATCCTCAGTAATCTCTGTTAGCTTCTACAGTGGCCTCATTGTGGTTTACACATTTGTAAGCTGGCCTCAGGAGCCACCAACAACAACCAATTTCCCGAGAACATGTGTGCTGAGTTTCAGACAAATAATGAACAAATGAGTGCCCGAATGTCAACCTGATGTCAGCTCAGAAGCCGACATCTCACTGGTGAGCAGGCTCATGCCAGCAGGTGAGCATGGGCACTAGAGAACTATTTTCCTGGGCTCCATCCAGCTACCAGGGAGCTGACTGAGTGCCCAGCAGTGTCAGTATGGGTGACTCAGGAATCTTTACACTAGGAGCAGTTTGGAAAAAATGCTGCCCTTGGACTTCCAGGCAGCACCAAGGTGCCTAAGGGAGCTAGAAGTGTTCAAATAACAGTTCCGTGGGATTTTCTGCTATAGCGGGCAGCCAATCAGGAGGGATTAACTGGCAGAAAGGAGAATGGCTGCATTCAAATGGCAGCTAAGGATTTAGGACTCTGGTCAGAGCTAGATGTTCTCATTATAGAGACAGTGCCTCTGAATGGCCTGGGAGGAGTGCCCTGGACCTTTTCCCGGGGTTTCAAGCTCTTCCTCCTCATGCTATCATCCCTCCGGCACGGGGGCAGAGGCCAGGGTCCTGGCCTCTGTGAACTTCTCCAGGGGATATATTATCACGCCAAAGTCCACCCACAGGCCACTGTGAATGTTCAAGTCAGTTCTGCCCACTGTTCAGCCAGAGCAGAAATTTTGTAACATGACATCAAAGATTGTGTCTATTATGGTGATGATTTTTAAAAATAATCATTTCATTTAGATTTTTCTATTTTAACCCAAGGTATTCTTCAGCGGAATTAAGGAAACAGTTCACCCTCCCACCAAACCTTGGCCAGTACCATCGACAAAGCATAAGTACCTCTGGCTTCCCCTCTCTTCAACTAGTAAGTATGAATTACAGGTGTGCTTAGAGAAGGGTCAAGGGCAGAAGTGCCCAGCAGACGCTTCCTGGCTCTTCTCTGATCGCCCTGCGGCTGCCTTACACCTCGGCCACCGGTTTCTAGCTTTGTGCCTAATTTTTAACTTCAATTTCCCACTCTTCCTCCCTCAACTAGGGCTTAGGATACAAAATGGACCTCCAAGGGTTGTGGTTCCGAAGTCCCTGGACTCGGTGGATTTCCGTGCTACTTGAGTTCACCCAAATTATGATTCATATTTTAGGGAGGGAAAGAATTAGCCTGGAACCTTACTATCAATAACATGTTTTCATTGGGGGAAAAAGTGTTTTACAAAACCTGAAAAGCCAAGTTACAAACCTTAATTTTTACAAATCATTTTCTTGGAAGTATAATTTACATACAATAGAATTTACACATTTTAGATGAGTTTGGCCTATTTGTAGTTATTTAACTTCTACTCAGTTAAGGCAGAGAACAGTTTCTACCCTAAAACAACCCGTCGTGGCCCTTTTCCGTCTGCCTCCTCTCCCAACACCCCAGCCCCAGCCCTGGGAAACCATTTCTGTCATCATAATGTTGCCTTACCTGGAATTTTATATAATTGAAATCAGACAGTTCAAACTCTTACTTTAAAAACATGCCTCCCCTGTGTATAGTAACAGGTGGGTACTGGAAGTATGAGGGGACACTTTGAAAAGTATCTGATTATCTGATCACTCTTACTGTGCACCTGAAACAAATACAAAATAATATTGAAAGTAAACTGTAATTGGGGAAAAAAAAAACCCTGCGATATTAAAGAAAAAACAACAACCTTAATTTGAAGGTTACCTACATTTTTAACACCAATTGTTAAGCGTGCATATATGTGTTATTTATTTGCAGAATAAATGCCAGACATGTGCTAAGTAGGATGAATCTGACTTAAATGAGATGGTTTACAAAACCAGAAGTGAGTTTCACTTCCTCTCTGAGAGAGCTCCAGCGTCCACTGAACTCACTTCCTCAAGCACAGCCGTGCACTTTTTTGCTTGCTCTGGCGGTTATCTTGCAGAGGTTAGGTTCTTTTTTTATTGCTCACTTACTACTTCAAAACCACTTCTGCTCTTAGAAATTTTGTAACCTTCCACTCAGTTTCCGGTAGCCGCCATTTTGCCTCCTGTAACAATTTACACGCCGTGTAACTGTGTATCTTTTAGAGGTATGTTGACCAGAATGATTGGTGGTTATTCCAGTAGGATAATTTGTATGTTGTGTCATGGATAAAATAGCACTACTAAAAATTGTATAGCACCTTGTACTGCAAGAGGTAACTTGTGATGACATTTCTCTGAAAAAATCTTTTGATGACTTCGGTGGCTTGCTAGACTGCTGTTTTAATTGGTACTTTTTCTGTCTGTTGCAAAATTATAGATGATAATAAAAGTACATCATTTGCATAATGTTCATGCTTTCAGATATATGAGATAAACTTTGAACCAAGATAAATTAGAAATGTTTTTTGTTTTAATTTGATGCTAATACATATTTTATTGAAACCTCCAAAATCTAGTAAGTTTCTGACTAAAATTTTACTCCAAAATGTGCAGAATTCAGTTAAAATGTGACTGGATACACTGTTACATCTTAAACAAGGTAAGAAGATGGGGTTTGGTGCTTTGCTTCTTCGTAAATTAAGACTGCTGCTTTCTGCAGTGCTGTCTTGAGAAAAAGTGTGGACATAAGTAATAAGAGGTTTTAAGGAAGTTTCACTCACAGGCTTTAACCCTTTCTCTGCAGGCCAGCAAATTTCTTCAGGACAAATCCTTTTTTAAATTTAAAGTCTCAAAGAAAACAATTGCTTAGTGTCTGCAAGTGTTCCTTTTGTAGTTCTGCTACTCCATCAGTAGTAGGTTTTGACGGAGGTAAATTTTGATGAATTACTTCATTAGCTGGGTAGTGGAATTAACATGTGACTTCATGATCCATCTTCTAACAGAAGATACCAAAGAAGTAGCAAAAATCTTTAACTATACAAGAATCATGTGTTCCTGACTGTCATAGATCATTCCTTAACCCGTTTGCAAATGAATAGCCTTTAAAATCTGTTACTCCTCATTATTCCAGTTTAGTTTTCTGTCTTTCCCCAGGTCTCTACTCCAGCGCCAGCACAGCCTGCTGCCCCTGTTCCTTCTTGTTAATTGACTTAAGAGCAAGCAGGGAGGGAGGCCAAGGGGCCTGAATTCGATTCCCATTTTAAAAAAAGAAAAAGCATGGCTCACTTAGGAAATCACCCTGATGTTTACCTGCTTGTCATGTTGTAATATCAGAATGAAGTGACTGTTGTTTCCCTTGAGTCATCTTCCCTAATGAAGGTTCCTCCAACAGAAGTTAACTTACATGGTGATTTCCCTTTCCCTTAAAAGAATTATTTCATTTCATAGAAAGGTAACGGGACAAATTCAGCAAGATTCATTTCTGGCAAGGCATGTAAGTAGTTTATCATCTAAAGACTCTTAACCTGAAGCAGCTTTTAAAAAACTTTTTTAAAAGGACGAGCCATAGACTGTTCATAGTATTATTTGAGACAATTGAAAAGTAAGACTGAGTGCCTTTTGACTTTTGTTTCTCCTACCTTTGTTTATATAACCACTGTTTCAACAACTCTACATGCTGATACAAATAGTTGTTTAACTTTTTTAAATGTTAACTTGGCACAAAGTTATTTAAAACTTAATCAATGATAATTTGTTGTTTTGCAAGAGGACAGAACTTGGAGTCAGATGGATCAGGGTGAAGTATAACTGTCAATTATTAGGTGTATAATTTAGGACAAGTTACTTAACCTCTGTGAAGGGTTCAGTTTCCTCACTTGCAATATTGCATACTAATGCTACCCTCATTAATATAGAACGGCATAGTAGATGCTGTATAAATAGTGTCTAATATTACTATCTATGTGTTTGGCACCAGGAAAGTAAAAGAAAATGACTAGGAGATGGTTTTGCCTCTGAAGGGTCTTGTGATCTGTGTGAGATAATATGGAAAATCCATACTGGCTTCAAGCATGGCAGGTGTGCAGAAGAGAGAAAGGTCTATGATGTAATAGGAGGTAAACGATTGATGGGGAAGGCTGAGGAGACATAGAGGAAGGTTCTTAGCCCTGGCTGCCCATCAGAATCCCCTGGACCTTTAGAAACATGTGTGGCCAGGCCCACCATAGAACAATTAAATCAAAATCCCAAGGGATGGGCCCAGGTATCAGTATTTTAAAGTTCCCTGGGACTTTAACATGTCATCTAGTTTAAAGACCTACATAGTAGGAGTATTCCAAACAGGAGGAAGAACACAAAGAAACGGAAGTTTCTTTTGTTGTCCTAGTTGCTCCGAGTTTCAGAAAGTCTGGTAAGCAAGGACCGCTTGCTAACCCTGTTTATATCCTTAGGTGAAGGCAGTGGCTTCTGTCATAAATCTGATAAATCAAAGGACAGGAAGGGTGTGTTTGGGCTTTTTTTCTATTTGATTGGGTTTTTGTTTTGAACTCTAATTGTAAATGTTAGCTGTGATGACTGTATATAAGCATTTTCAAAATAAAAAATATTTTAAAATATTGCAATTTTGACTATAAAGAAAAACCACCATCTGGAGTTGGTGGTTTAGACATGAGGGTAGAATTTTCCTGGGCCTGTTTGACACTCTCATTAGAGTACTTTGTGCCCAGTGCCAGAGAGAGTGGACTTTAAGTGTAAAATCGCTATTGGCCTTGGCCTTCTCCATTGCCACAGCCATGTGAACAGGTGGACCAGACGCGCTCTGATATCAACCACCTACACTGGCGAACAGCTCTCTACTTGATGTCTTCATTTAAATGAAACTGTAAAATGCTGAAACTAATATTTGATTATTCAAAGTAGAAAGGGGAGTGAAATATGCCAGAGAAGAAAGGGCTGGAATCTGTGCCCTAAGTTCTAAAAGAGGATTCGAGACACTGAGGATGGAGTTAATGAACTTAACCTACTTTTCATAGAGGAAAAAAATCGATTTTTAAAAGAATGAGATGAGGCCCTGGCCAGTTGGCTCAGTGGATAGAGTGTCTGCCCAGCATGTGGCAATGCCAGGTTCAATTCCTAGTCAGAACACACATAATAAGCAACCATCTGCTTCTTTTTCCCTCCTTCTCCCCCTTCTCTCTCACTTCCTCTCCCATCACCAGTGGCTCAATTGGTTTGAGTGTGGTCCTGGGCACTGAGGATAGCTTGGTTGGTCCAAGCCGGATTGGCCTCAGGCACTAAAAATAGCTCAGTTAATTTGAGCATCAGCCCTAGATGAGGGTTGCCAGGTAGATCCTAGTCAGGACGCATGCAGGAGTCTGCCTCTCTGTTTCCTTCCCTCTCACTTAAAAAAAAGAATAGAGGCCCTGGCCAGGTAGCTCAGTTGATCAGAGCATCATGCCAATATAATAAGGTATATCCCTGGCCAGGGCACATACAAGATCCAGTAAATGCATAAATAAATGGATCAACAAATTGATCTTTCTCTCTGTCTCTGTCTAGCTCTCTCAAATCAATAAAAAATTAAAAATTAAAAAATTAACAATGAGAACAGAAAAGTTTTAATATGAAATAGAATGAATAAGCTAGGCCCTAACAACCCTGGCTGAAAAAAATGATGTAAAAAGCCACATCCTGGTTATGTACCAAAACACCATCATTACATGACATGTTTGTATACGGGGTGGGCAAAAGTAGGTTTATAGTTGTTCATATGGAAAAGGTATTCAGGTTATGATTATTACAATAGTTTTATTAACTCACTGCTTTGCGTAGTCACAACTATACACCTACTTTTGCCCACCTCTGTATAACATATATGTAAAAGAAAAAAAAGTCTTATACTTTAGAAAGCATTCATTTTGTTATGTGTTTAAAGCTTCTACAGAATAATGCAACCTTTTCCTCTTACTGCTCACTTGATAAATATGGCCCTCTTTTATTTTTCTTGGGCCATTGTTCTTGTGTGCTTCATCTTTTAGGGGGTTGGGCTGTTCTTAGGTTTCATTTATTTCATTGGAGGGGACATGATGGAAGATGAAGATCTCAAAATAGTTTTCATGCAAATGCACAATGAACGAGATAATGAAAGCGTGGTGCCCTGCACACAGAGCAGAAGCTTCATTACTGCCGTGTGTGAGGCAGAGAATCACAGTAAAAATAGATGGATGCCTGTGTTGGCATGTCAGCATCTTCTACTCTGTGGCACCAATGGCAGCTTGCCATTAGTGGAAGCTGGGGAGTATTGTTTAATCTATGCCACGAAGTATTTTGACATTACTGAAGCCAAAAGAACCTATCTTCAGGTCTGTGTTTACTTAAATGTAGTAGAGAGCTGAAAGGATTGTCTTGAGCATTCATTCATTCATTCATTCACTCAAGAAATCTGTATTGAGTCTCACTCTGTGACAGGAGCTGCTCTAGGAGCTGGGGGTACAGTAGTGAATATAGTCAAGGGTCTAGCCTCATGGAACTTACATTCCAGAATGGGACACATAGATTAGAAAGTGAATATATACTATCTCAAGGGGGTTTTAAAGATTTGAAGAGTGAAACAGGAAAGGGGACAGAGAATGACCCAGAAGAGGGGCTATTTGGGTGGTCTGTATCTGGAAAGGAGACTGTTGGGAAGAATTATGAATGAACTTGACAGCTATCTGAAGGAAGAGTATTCTAGTCAGAAGGAACAGCAGGATCAAAGTCCCCAAGGCAAGAGTATGTGGCCTGCTCCAGAAACAGCAAGCAGAGTGTGAGCTGAGCAGCTTGGGCAGTGGGAGATGAGATCACAAAAAAAGCAAGGCTAGGTCATCAGCCTCAGCAACCATGAGAGAACTTTGGTTCTTCCTTTGGTTAAGATGAAGTCACTGGAGGCATTGAGTACCAGCCAGGCATAATCAGAATTTTATTTTTATTTTATTTACAGAGACAGAGAGAGAGAGAGTCAGAGAGAGGGATAGATAGGGACAGACAGACAGGAACGGAGAGAGATGAGAAGCATCAATCATCAGTTTTTCGTTGCGACACCTTAGTTGTTCATTGATTGCTTTCTCATATGTGCCTTGACCGTGGGGCTACAGCAGACTGAGTAACCCCTTGCTTGAGCCAGCGACCTTGGGTCTAAGCTGGTGAGCTTTTGCTCAAACCAGATGAGCCCGTGCTCAAGCTGGCGACCTCGGGGTCTTGAACCTGAGTCCTCTGCATCCCAGTCCGATGCTCTGTTGGGAGCGCCACTGCTTGGTCAAGCATAATCAGAATTTTTATAAAGATTGCTTATAGGGTGCTTCATGTAAGGATCACTCTGGCTGCTATGTGGAGAATAGACTGGGCTGGGTAAAGTTGTCACAAGTAAGGGTGGTACTTTGTTATAGGGTGGTGACAGTAGAGAAGGTGAGACGTGGTTAGATCCTGGATATATCTCAGAAGTAAAGTGAGTAGGATTTTTCTGATGGATGATACCTAAGGTGTAAGAGAAAGAGAGAAAGCAACACTGACTCCAAAGTTTTTGCCCAGACAGCCCGTGGAATGGAATTGCCTCTTGCTGAAATATGGAGACTTGGAAGATATGGGAATATAGATTGGCAGGGAAATTAAGAATTTGTTTTGAATTTGTTATGTTTGATAGGTCTATTAGATCACCAAGTGATGATGTTGAGATATAACTGGAAAAGTCCACCTGGATTTGAAACCAAAGTTTGAGGCTGCAGATATAAATTTATAATCTAAAAGAAAAGAAAATGTAGTTAAAGTTATGGGAGTAGATGAGAATATCTGGGCATGAATGCAGATTGAAAAGAGAGGTTTTAGGACTAAACCCTACATAGGATGCAAACCTATGGGGTACTACATAGCTGGAGGAGAATCCAGAAATAGTGATGTCTCAAAGGTAGAGTGACCATTCCTCTCAACTGTTTGGGACTTAGAGGTTCTCTGGTACATGGACTTTCAGAAGCTGGGGCACACTAGGAAAATTGGTTGCCCTCCATCTGTAGAAAATGTTTCAAGAAGAAAGGAGTGATTAACTGTGTCCAATATTGTTGATAAACTAGGACTGAGAAACTGCCATTGAATTTGACAACATGGAGGTCTCGGGTGACTTTGACAAGATTTGTCTCTCATGAACAGCCAGGCAGATTTGCTACCACATCCATGGAAGTTAAACATTCATGCGGGTACAAAGCCAGGGCGCCTAAAGACATCATGCCTCTTTCCAGCCTTTGTGATTACTCATGTGATTTGAGTTAAGTCATTTCACCTCTCTGTTTCTCAGTTTTCTAATTTGTGAAATATTGATATTGCCCAGATTAGTTATTTTCACCTGCTGTCAGTGTGCTGTCTGCATACTACACTGTGCTAGGAACCACATAGATTAATTTTAAACAGATATTGTTCTAGTGCTGTCGAAATTTTCAATTTCAGAACAAACTGAATTTTACCCCATGTCAGGAGAACTAGCCTCTGATGAGCATTAGGGGACAAGGAAAAGCTCAAACTCCCTTAAATAACTGTGAATAATTTAAACTTTTTGAGTATTTAAAATCTTTTTGTGTATTTGTAGTATTCTGTTGATCAGGCCTCTGAAAGAAAAAAAAGTAGCTAGAAAGAAAGACTGCACATGTCTGCACTAGAGAAGTGCTGAAAATCACTTAAGGACAGTGACTGTCCCCTCAGCCTGGTGCAGGATGGCTGTAAGACCCCAGTGAGTATTTGTTGAATGAATGAAAGTTGTTATATTTTTCCAAGTTCAGCCAGAGCTTCAGAACCAGTAGCTGATGCATATATGGATGTATATTAAAGATCTGATGACAGGGAATTGGCTTACCTACTGGTGGTGGCTGGCAAAGACCCCATGACATTAAGAAAGGCAAAATCACAAGCAAGCTGAAACTCCAGGGCATGAACTGAATGGTGAGAGGGCTTCTACCACCTTTGCAAAGGCATCCAATTGATGTAGACCACCCAAGATAATTTTCCTTTTGGTTAACTTAAAGTCAACTGATTAGGGACTTTAATTACCTTGGTAACATCCCTTCACAGGAGCACCAGTATTAATGCTTGATTGTATCAGTAGAAGGTATGTGTATTCTACAACAATGGTCCCTAACCTCTAGGCCACGGACCGGTACCAGTCCGTGGGCCATTTGGTACCGGTCCGCAGGGAAAGAATAAATAACTTACATTATTTCCATTTTATTTATGTGTAAGTCTGAACGATGTTTTATTTTTTAAAAATGACCAGATTCCCTCTGTTACATTCATCTAAGACTCACTCTTGACGCTTGTCTCGGTCACGTGATACATTTATCTGTCCCACCCTAACGGCCAGTCCGTGAAAATATTTTCTGACATTAAGCCGGTCCGTGGCCCAAAAAATGGTTGGGGACCACTGTGCTACAATATAGCTTCAGCCTCCCTTCCATCCTCCAGCTCCAGCAGAAGGAAACTCTGGTAGCCCACCTTGTTGGAAACATACAAGGAAAGGAGTTTAAGCCCCCAAGAGCCCAAGTCCTGCCTTAGGGACTGACCTTAGCACACCCCCACCACGCCGTTCCCAGACTTCAGCCCCCAAAGAAATGCAATACCACTGTAACACTCTCCAGTAGTTTCTCCCTTTGCCTATCCCTAAATAGGTATGCTGTATGTCTTAGTATGTATCTGTTGATTGCCTCACAATAAATCCTACTGTTGAGATTAAGACTTCAAATAGTTTAGAAAAGAGAAATCTCTCTTGGTTCCCAGTTATCTGAATTCGCAAGAGGAGCAATTTGCATGGAGGCCTTGTTCAGAGCAGTTGGGCTCTCCACCCACTTGCCAACGGCAAGACTAGTTTACATCACTGTTTATAATGAACAGCTTCCTCCCTTGTCAGTTTCAGTGTGGAAAGGGAAAGGGTAGAGGAGACTATTAAATACCAGCTTGTGTGCAATGCTAGAACCGTACACAATAACTCTTATCATTACGGTTTTTGTTTATAGTCTATTCAGTTCCGAAACATATTCACACCTCAAGAATTTATGACTGTATGATCAATTGTGTATATTGTACTTGGCACATTGCCGCACAATTAGTGTTCAATGATGATACTGTGTTTTTTATTACAGCTCTTCCCCTTCAAAGAGTGATTTATATGTGAGACTGTGATAAACTTCACCATCTCATGGTTGTTGACTAAAGATCCATGGGATGATGTATGGGAGTAGTTGCCTGTACTCTTTTGTGTCCCCAATGACCAACTCAGTGGTTTGCACTCAGTAGATGCTCAGCAAATAATTACTGAATGAGGGAGTCAGCCATCCTTTCTCTTTGGCTCTTTAGCTGCCAGGTTTTTCATCATATGTGGCTTTGAATTTCAGGGACATGACAAGTATAATACTTTGGCTGAAGCTAACTGTTTTTCTCTTTGATGATTTCACACAAATGCCATTTCTCTATAGAAGCTTCTGCTCATTAGTTATTAGTGCTAGAGTTGCATTGCTTCAAAGCATGCTTCACCTATAACTTTTAAGTATATATTTCCAGTGCTTTTACTTGAGTAATTGATATTCTTCATATTAAATTTACACTTATTATCATTTTTACTAATTAATTAATTAACTTACTGTTATTATGTGAGCAGCCAATCTCATGAGAAGCCCAGAGTGAACTTGTGAGTAGTAGTAAATGTATATTTTTGACTCACTTCCAAACACACTTATTATTGCCTTGTGTTTTAATTATTTCTGGAAATGCAGATTTTCTGAAAAGCGCACAAGAGAAAACAAAATTATAGTAGTTAAGAACAAAACATGAGCCTGCCTAGGTTTGAATTCCAGACGGGCTACTTCCCAGATGAGTAGCCATCCACGAGCAAATTATATATTAAAGCTCTGGCACTCACTGTCCTCCTCATATGTAAAATAGGGATAATAAAAATGTGTACCTTACAAAATTTTAGTAAGAATTAAATGCAACAATGTCATATATGACCTAGCCCAATTTTTTGGCACAAAATAAGTGCCCAATAATTATTAGGTCAATGGATATAAACTTTACAGTAATAAGGTTGGTTGTGCAAATAAACAAAAAAAAATGCAATTTTTTTTAAAAAGAGAGGAGAGGAGATAGTGAGATAGACTTCTACATGTGCCCCACCTGGGATCTACCCAGCAATCCCTGTCTGGGACTGAGGCTCAAATCAACTGAGCTATCCTCAGCACCTGAGGCCAATACTCGGACCAACCAAGCTATCCTCAGTGCCCGGAGCCGATGCTTAAACCGGTCAAACTACTGGCTGAAAGAGGGGAAGAGAGAGAGGAAAGGGAGAAGAAGGAAAGAGAATCAGATGCTTGCTTCTCATGTGTGCCCTGACCAGGGATCAAACCCGCAACATCTGCACGCCAGGCTGACGCTCAATTCACTGAGCCAAAATGCAATTTTTTTCACTTCAAATATAAGTCTCATTTTAGTTCCTGAACCTGAACTTTCTGTGCTGTGTTGCAGTGAGGAGTGGGAAAGTTCACTTCCCCTATTGAGGTTGGTCTTACATAGGTCTGCAGTAGATTTTTGTTGTTGTTGCGTGCATAGATAATGCCTGTTATACCCTCTGGCAGAGGTCAATAGTGTCCTTGCAACACTGTCCCCACCTGGCTCCTGCTTAGGCTGATCTCTGGCTCCCTGGGCCCCTGTGGGTCCCTGTCACTTTATTTTGAGAGGCAGCCTATAAGGAGAATGGTCCTCTCCTTAGCTGACCTCCAGAGTCTCTTCCAGTTAGAAGCGAGGAAAACTTCCTTGTCCTCTGCCATGGGAACTAGGGAGAGTGTCTTTGCTCTGTCCTTTGTGAAGGTGCTGGCATCGTGTATGTCCTCCACCTTCAAGGATCTCAGACAAAAAGGAAGCCAAATGGTGCTCAATCCTCAGCTTTGTCCTCGCTTGCCAGCATGTTACTCACGTCTCCCTCACCTGCAGGGCCAGCAGGGTGGGGAGGGAGACACATTTACATTCTCTCTTCCTGTTTCTTTTTGCCTCTTCAGTAGTCCTTTGTTCCTCCTCTCCAACTTGGGACCCATACATCTAGTCTGGTGTACAGTTTCAGGGCAATGAGAACTGGTTTTATTAGTACTTCCCTTGGCTCCATCCCTCTTTCATACGGAGGCAGTACAAGTCAAGAATCCGGGGGGTCTGTTTGGTTGGTTCTCAGTAGGGGGGCCAGAGGCGAGAACAGTACCTTCTTGGGCTGATGACTCCAAATAGTCTGCCATAAATGAACACCATAGAGCTGCTATTACTATTACTATTATTATTATTATTATTATTATTGTCATTAGTAATATGTTATTAGTATTACACAAACCAACTGATGTGATTCTTTTACTCCCTTAAGGCAGTGGTTCCTAAGTCTTTGGACTTTACAGACAAAAAAAAAATTGTTGAATTGCCAACCTTCTATTTTAACAATTAAAAAAATTATTTGTTGAATGACGTTTCACTTCTTTATTCCTCTTCAATGTGGAAAAACATAACTGAAGAGAAAAAAAAAGCCACCCTTATAAAGTGAGTACAGTAGCCATGAAACCTCAGCCACTTGCCCTTAGTTTACTCATTCGACTGCAGTTAGTGAAGATGTCTTCCCAGCCAGCACCGGTCAGCCCTGTGGTGTCTGGAAATCACTGCCTTGCAGTGTCTCAGCTGCGCAGTCTGGTTCACTGGGAGCTGTGATTACGAATGAAGTGCTTTCAAGAACCAACATATAGACTAACCCAGGCCAAAGGAAACATCGGGCCTAAATATTCAAAGGAATGTTGAGCTTGCCTGAATTTCTGGGAATTGCCTCTGTTTGCTACTTCATCTTATTTGGGTAAACATGGCCTCAGAGAGCTTTTGCAGGAAAAATTACAAAAATTCAGCAAAGCCTTATGATCTCATTTCGGATCTCCTCAGGATTTCTCATCAAGATGCAATTAAGCAGAGAAAAATTCTGCCTTGGGGTATGATTTTAATTACTCATCATGTTCTGACTCGACTTTCAGAGCCGCGTTGCATCTCCGCATCACTGCCACTGTGTTTGACGGCTCCTCTGAAGGCAGCTAGCTCTGCTTGGGGTGCGCTAGGAGGGAAGCGCTCACTTGAGTGGAAAGAGGGCGAGCGAGGCAGACACCTGCTGTCGCCTTGGTGCTTGTACCTGAAAACAGTGTGGGAACCTCCTTTTTCTTTTCCCTCCCCCTGCAGCCTCAGTTTTATGATCCAGTGGAGCCGGTGGACTTTGAAGGACTTCTGATGACGCACCTGAACAGCCTGGATGTGGAGCTGGCCCAGGAGCTGGGAGAGTTCACCGAAGACAACTTGGAGGTGGTGTTTACGCCAAAGGAATGTCGGACTTTGCAGCCCTCTCTGCCCGAGGAAGGGTAATCCTTTTCTTAACATGTGGATGGGCTTGTGACTGTCATTCCTGTGCTTAGTGAGGGGGCAGAGGCCTTCAATGGGACTTTTTAAATTTTTTTAAATAAAATAAAGTCCAGTAATTTTATTTTTTTAGGTTTATTTTTTATTTTTTATTTATTTTTTATTCTTTCTTCATTCATACATGCATTGATGTTTCCTTTTTTAATTTTTTTTATTTTTATTGATTTTAATTTATTGTGTTTACATAGATTCCAGTGTCGTCCCGAATGCATCCCCCCTACCCCGTATTCCCCTCAACATCTCCCTTGCCCCCCTCCCCATAGCACCAATGCAGGGTCTGGAGACAGACTGCCTGGGTGTCAGCTCAGTGACCTTGGGCAAGTCATGTGACCCCATGAAGCCTCTGTTTCTCCATGTGTAAATATGTCAAGATTTTTCATAAAAATTGTTTTAAAAATGCTTTCATTCAGAAGCACTTTAATTGGTTTATTACTGGATCAAGTTCTAAACATAAGTTGGACCCACATTTGTTGAGCATCGCTGCGCATTGCAATGAAAAAAAAAGTGAATAGGCAAAGTTCTTGTCTTTGAAGAAATGTTTGTCACATAGAAAAGTAATAGAGAAAGCTCTGTAGAGTGAATATGTGAATATGTTTAGGGCTTGACTTTCCACAGTGGGTGACTCTCTATGTTTATAGGCATGGGCATTAGTTCTTAGTATCAAATAATGGAATTATATATAAATGAAACTCTTGTTACTTCTGTAGTGTAAAAAGCAGTCTCTTTAGAGGTTTAGGGTGAACTTTTCTTTGCATTCATTTTCAAAACAAAGGTAAGATTCACATCCTCCTGGACTTTTCCAACCTTCTCATCTTCCCTAAAAATTCTCAGAAAAGAGGTCATGGGACGTGGCTCCTACCCTCGTGACTCTGGGCTACTCTGGTTCTAGTTTGGATTTCATTTTATCACTGTTATAGGAGGCTGGATGACAGTAATATGGTATTTTTGACCCTTTGCTCTGTTGTTTAGACAGTTCTCATTCACGTAGGAGACCACATGCTCAGCTCTTAACATTTTGAAAATACTTCCCACAAAATAAAAGCTTTGTGATCCTTGGAAAACATTTTTCCCTGATTTCAGTCTATTTATTCAGGTATATATTTATAATACATATATTCAGTTCATTTATTCAAGTATATATATAATACATATAATATATATAATATATATTCAGGTTAATATATATATAACATCTAATATTTCTACCTTTAGGGAAATCATTTAATTTGATTTCTTTGTGTAAAATTTGTGGTTAATTATCTTCAAATGAATTAGTATCTTGACAGAACCTGTTTAAAATACTTACAATACATTTAGAAGTAGGAAGATTTTTATTTTTTGAAATTTGATAGAGGGGGTCATTTTTTTCTTAGCATTATGTTTTAATATAATACTATCTTGTCATGAGAATTTATAGCTAAACTGTCTGTCTGATAACTTGAAAACAACCTGTGCTATTTCAGTCCTTGCCCCAAAGTCTTCTGTGTAATTAAAGCCCAGAAAGGTACCATGGTCATCATCAGAGTGAACCACAGCTGTTCCAGTTGAGCCCCCTGTGCCTAGCCCAGAATTCTATGTTGAGCCAGTGATAGTATGGTAGTTGTAAGCCTGCACTTCAAAGGTGAGCTGCCTGGGTTCCAGTCCCTGTTCTACCACCTGCTGGGTGGCTTTAAGCCAAATCTTTCTCATCTCATTCTTCTGCAAAATGAGAATAATTATGGCACCTGTCCTATGAGGCTGATAGAAAATTAACTGAATTACTACATTAAAATGATTACATTAATGTCTAATGCATAATAAATGGTATTTAAGTATAAACTATCCTATGTAGGTCTTATTATGTGCTAGATACTCTTCTAAGCATTTCACATGCTAATTTATTTAAACTTCATCACAGCTCTCTAAAGGACATGCTCCACTATTAATTTCACTAATTTAAGGTGGAGAAACTGAGGCACAGTAGGGGTTGAGTGACTGGCCCAAGGTCACATAGGGCTGAGGCTTGGATTTAGACAGTCAGGGCCCAGGGACCACATGGCTAACTTTTACAGTAAATACTAACAGCAAGCCCAGACAGTAAATATTATTCTTATCCCCTTTTTACAAACAAGAAAATTAAATCTTGTATTTAGATCTGCTTATCTCTAATACCAAACATCGGGGAAAACAGCAAAAAAGACTTTGCTACTGTGGGAAATTAGTTATTTCTGATTTCAAGACTCTAAAGCACTTGAAGAGTATCTCTCATGACAGACTCCTCTGTAGATATGACAAGAACCACCCCAATTAATAATCACCAACAAAGTCAGTGCCTGTCAGTTCCTCAATGTAGAAGACCACTGTTCTTCATGGTTTTCAAAAAGGAAAACGTATATGTCCTAACAAGGTTACACATGAGCAAAAAATATGCCCACATTACCCCTGTGAAAAATTGGTATTTATACTAATTTTTCCTGTTTTGTATGTGATTATAGCTAGTTCTACCTGTCTTGTGTCAGAATGCCTTTAGGGATAAGTAGGATTGAACATGATTCTCTGTAATAAGGAAAACCCACAAAGCATAAAATGCCAATGTATTTCTCATCAAAGTAAAAAATGTTATGCGTCAGGAATTCACTTGAAATGAATGGGTTAGAATGCCCCTAGCATTCTCATTTGACGTGGATTTGAAATCATGATGCTCTCTGCTTGGTATGATAAGGGATTGCTCAGTGGTTTTTACATAGTAATAACATGTTTTTATTTCATTTTCCATCTCATTAGTGTTGAACTGGACCCTCATGTCAGAGACTGTGTTCAGACTTATGTTCGGGAGTGGCTAATTGTGAACCAGAAGTAAGTTCTTTTTTTCCCTCTTTACATATGTATTTATTTTATATTGTTAGCTTTTCAATTTCTTTAATTAATAGATTTCTTTAAAGAGCAGTTTTAGGTTTACAGAAGAATTGGGTAGAAAGTACAGAGAGTTTGCCCTGCCAGATAGCTCCAGTTGGTTAGAGCATCATAATATGCCAAGGTTGTAGGTTTGATCCCTGGTCAGGGGCACATACAGGCATCAACCAATGAATGCATAAATAAGTGGAACAACAAATTGATGTTTCTCTCTCTCTTTCTCTCTCTCTCTCTCTCATTCTCTGTTCCTTCCTCTCTCACTAAATTCAATCAATAATTTTTTTTAAAGCACTGAGAACTCTTATATAACCCCTGGCCTCCACCTCCCAATAGTTTTTCCTATTATTAACGTCCTGGATTTTAATTATTTTAATTTTTAAATTTTTTCCACATATCCCCAAATGACCATGAATATTGATTTTTGGATTACAAATAAATGTTAGTGAGTAAGCAAATTTGCAAATACAAAATTCATGAATAATGAGGATTGGCTGTATCTTATATTACTCCTCCGCTCAAACACCTTCTAAGGCTCCCTACTGCCTACTAAATCAGGTATAAACTCTACCTGCTTGCTTTTTAAGGGTTTTAATAATCTAGTCTCACTCTGTCTATTAACACCTATTGCCCTTGAGTCCTAGAGTCATTTCCTTTCTCTGGGGGTGCCTCCTCTTCCTCACTATTCCACCTCTACCCCTTCGCTCCTGTTTCCCCTCTGGGCATGCCCTCCCTTCCCTCGCCTGTCCACCAAGTCCCGCCTACGGATTAGAGGGCAGATAAAATTTCTTTTACTTTTTGTATCTGTCTCTGAAAGATTTACCCATTCTTGGATGGATCCTAAGTGTGGTACATTTCTTACAATTGCTAGGCCAATATTGATACATTAATATTAAATAAAGCCCATAGTTTACATTGGGGCTCAGTTTTGTGTGTGTGTGTATGTGTGTGTGTGTTATATTCTACAGTGTTGATAAATGTATAATGACAAGTATCTGCCATTTCAGAGTCATAGTTTCACCCACCTAAAAATTCCCTGTGCTCTACTCAGTCATTCCTCTCCAGTAACCACTTATCTTTTAACTGTCTTCTTAGTCTTGCCTTGTTCCTCCATGTCTTTTTGTGGCTTGAGAGCTGATTTCTTCTTTTGTGTGACTAATATTGAACTATATGAATTTACAACAGTTTATCTATTCACTTCTTTAAGGAGAAAGTTACATTTCAAACTCAAAGCATAGAGCTTTCTGTTTGGTTTCCATTCTGATGAATTCCTGGTGTGAGTGGGGTTAGGGGATGGGGATGTACATTGAAACTTGGCCTGAGATTCAAAGGCAACATTTAAATTTATGAGCAAGAACTAAATTATTGCTAGCTTTCTGGTCCAAAAAGCTCTTCTCTCCTGAGATAATCAAATGTTTTATGACATTGTCCTGAGCCTTTTGTCTCTATACCACTGACCAGGACAGCACGCCCTCATGAGAAACATCTACACATGTTCAAATTCTCATCCTATATATGTGTATTGTATTAGGAAGATGTCTGGGGAGTGTCTGCAGATTGGAGGGCATATTGTACTAGAATTAGAGAAACATCAGAGAACCTTTGACAACAGACCGTTTTTATCGGCAGTTTTGATCTCCACAGTTTCAGTTACCAGCAGTGAACCTCTAGTCTGAAAATATTAAATTGGAAATTTCAGAAATAAACAATTTACGAGTTTTACATTGCACACCATTTTGAGTAGCATAATGAAATCTCATAACGTCCCTCTCCACCCGGGATGTGGATCATCCCATTGGTCCAGCGTCTCTGTGTTGTATATGCTCCCTGCCCGCTAGTCACTTAGTAGCTGCTATCTTGGTTGTCAGACCAACTCATGATAGTGCTTGTGCTCAAGTAACATATCATAGTAGCCTAATGCTTCGCCACAATGCCTATGTTGTTCACCTCACTTCATCTCGTCACACAGAAATCATCTCAAATCATCACAAGAAGGGTGAGGAAAGTATAATATGACATTTTGAGAGAGAGAGTGAGCACATCCACAGAACTTTTATTACAATATATTGTTATAGTTGTTCTATTTTATTATTGTTGTTTTTCATCCCTTAGTGTGCTTAATATGTAAGTGAAACTTTATCATAAGTATGTATGCATAGGAAAGAACATAGTATATATACAGTTTGGTACTATCAGCAGTTTCAGGCATCCACCTGGAAAGTATGTCCCTTGGATAAGGGGAGACTACTATAATTTGAAGTTCTGATATCCTAACATTGCCTATACTCCGGTAAGAATTACTTCTCTGTGGGATAGATGATGAAAGACTTTAGGGTTTGGGTTTTATCTATATCCTGGAAATGTGCCATTAAAATTGTACTGATTTTTTTTTTGGAGTGATGTCAGTATACATAGTATTTTCAATAGCTGAAAAAAAGAAAACTTCCCTTCTATAAGGTAAAGAGGAAATGAGATGCTAATCCATCATCTGTTCTAATGTGAATGGAAAACCAACTTTGCCAGGCAAATAAGATTACAAGTTGTTCTCAAGCTTATATATGTTATAATTAGAGATACTTTCCAATGTTAAGGTTCTGAAAAAATCTGAAAAGAAACAGTAAATGGAAAGGTCCATTTTACTACATTTGGTTTTTATTTGCTATTTAGGACACTGCACTTTTTTATTTCTATTTATTTCATTCTTGAAGTTGAGTTTCATTGCAATTCCCATTGCAATATTTCTTTTTTCTATCTTGCACAAACTTAAGAGAAAAGGATTATTTTCAGAGCGCTGAATTCTCTCATGAAATTTTTAGAGAAATTTCAGCAATTACTGCATAGGAAAATAAAAGGAGAAAACAAAAATCATTCAGTTTCACCATAGACAAATAATCATCATTAACATTTTATGTTGACCCTTTGAATCATGTTTCTTTGTATATATATTTGTATATATATACTAGAACAGATTATAGTAGTATTTGATAACATGCTTTTTTCAATTTTTACAGTAAGTGGTAAATATCTTCCTTTTCTATTAAATATTCTTCCTCAACCCAGTTTTAGTGGTTCCATAATATATTCAAACCAAAATTCATTTAACCAATTTTAACATTTAAATGATTTGTTTTTTTTCATTGTTATGCCCTAATATAGCAACACCCTTGTTCACATCTATGATTTTTTTCCTTTTGAATAAACTTTTGTAAGAGGAATTTCTGTGTCTAAGGTTATGCACGAATTTAAAGATTTGAAAATATTGGAAAAATTATAAACAATACATGCATGAATCCTCAAGAATATTGGATGTTATCTTTTAATAAATTTCCAGCTTAATTACATAAAGGCTGACTTTTATTTAATTATTAGATTGGGTACCTTTTGCATATATTTATCTAGTCCCACTCTGTCTATTAACACCTATTGCCCTTGAGTCCTAGAGTCATTTCCTTTCTCTGGGGGTGCCTCCTCTTCCTCACTATTCCACCTCTACCCTTTTGCTCCTGTTTCCCCTCTGGGCATGCCCTCCCTTCCCTTGCCTGTCCACCAAGTCCCGCCTATGGATTAAAGGGCAGATAAAACTTCTTTTACTTTTTGTATCTGTCTCTGAAAGATTTATCCATTCTTGGATGGATCCTAAGTATGGTACATTTCTTACAATTGCTAGGCCAATATTGATACATTAATATTAAATAAAGCCCATAGTTTACATTGGGGCTCAGTTGTGTGTGTGTGTGTGTGTGTGTGTGTGTGTTATATTCTACAGTGTTGATAAATTATAATGACAAGTATCTGCCATTTCAGAGTCATAGTTTCACCCACCTAAAAATTCCCTGTGCTCTACTCAGTCATTCCTCTCCAGTAACCACTTATCTTTTAACTGTCTTCTTAGTCTTGCCTTGTTCCTCCATGTCTTTTTGTGGCTTGAGAGCTGATTTCTTCTTTTGTGTGACTAATATTGAACTATATGAATTTACAACAGTTTATCTATTCACTTCTTTAAGGAGAAAGTTACATTTCAAACTCAAAGCATAGAGCTTTCTGTTTGGTTTCCATTCTGATGAATTCCTGGTGTGAGTGGGGTTAGGGGATGGGGATGTACATTGAAACTTGGCCTGAGATTCAAAGGCAACATTTAAATTTATGAGCAAGAACTAAATTATTGCTAGCTTTCTGGTCCAAAAAGCTCTTCTCTCCTGAGATAATCAAATGTTTTATGACATTGTCCTGAGCCTTTTGTCTCTATACCACTGACCAGGACAGCACGCCCTCATGAGAAACATCTACACATGTTCAAATTCTCATCCTATATATGTGTATTGTATTAGGAAGATGTCTGGGGAGTGTCTGCAGATTGGAGGGCATATTGTACTAGAATTAGAGAAACATCAGAGAACCTTTGACAACAGACCGTTTTTATCGGCAGTTTTGATCTCCACAGTTTCAGTTACCAGCAGTGAACCTCTAGTCTGAAAATATTAAATTGGAAATTTCAGAAATAAACAATTTACGAGTTTTACATTGCACACCATTTTGAGTAGCATAATGAAATCTCATAACGTCCCTCTCCACCCGGGATGTGGATCATCCCATTGGTCCAGCGTCTCTGTGTTGTATATGCTCCCTGCCCGCTAGTCACTTAGTAGCTGCTATCTTGGTTGTCAGACCAACTCATGATAGTGCTTGTGCTCAAGTAACATATCATAGTAGCCTAATGCTTCGCCACAATGCCTATGTTGTTCACCTCACTTCATCTCGTCACACAGAAATCATCTCAAATCATCACAAGAAGGGTGAGGAAAGTATAATATGACATTTTGAGAGAGAGAGTGAGCACATCCACAGAACTTTTATTACAATATATTGTTATAGTTGTTCTATTTTATTATTGTTGTTTTTCATCCCTTAGTGTGCTTAATATGTAAGTGAAACTTTATCATAAGTATGTATGCATAGGAAAGAACATAGTATATATACAGTTTGGTACTATCAGCAGTTTCAGGCATCCACCTGGAAAGTATGTCCCTTGGATAAGGGGAGACTACTATAATTTGAAGTTCTGATATCCTAACATTGCCTATACTCCGGTAAGAATTACTTCTCTGTGGGATAGATGATGAAAGACTTTAGGGTTTGGGTTTTATCTATATCCTGGAAATGTGCCATTAAAATTGTACTGATTTTTTTTTTGGAGTGATGTCAGTATACATAGTATTTTCAATAGCTGAAAAAAAGAAAACTTCCCTTCTATAAGGTAAAGAGGAAATGAGATGCTAATCCATCATCTGTTCTAATGTGAATGGAAAACCAACTTTGCCAGGCAAATAAGATTACAAGTTGTTCTCAAGCTTATATATGTTATAATTAGAGATACTTTCCAATGTTAAGGTTCTGAAAAAATCTGAAAAGAAACAGTAAATGGAAAGGTCCATTTTACTACATTTGGTTTTTATTTGCTATTTAGGACACTGCACTTTTTTATTTCTATTTATTTCATTCTTGAAGTTGAGTTTCATTGCAATTCCCATTGCAATATTTCTTTTTTCTATCTTGCACAAACTTAAGAGAAAAGGATTATTTTCAGAGCGCTGAATTCTCTCATGAAATTTTTAGAGAAATTTCAGCAATTACTGCATAGGAAAATAAAAGGAGAAAACAAAAATCATTCAGTTTCACCATAGACAAATAATCATCATTAACATTTTATGTTGACCCTTTGAATCATGTTTCTTTGTATATATATTTGTATATATATACTAGAACAGATTATAGTAGTATTTGATAACATGCTTTTTTCAATTTTTACAGTAAGTGGTAAATATCTTCCTTTTCTATTAAATATTCTTCCTCAACCCAGTTTTAGTGGTTCCATAATATATTCAAACCAAAATTCATTTAACCAATTTTAACATTTAAATGATTTGTTTTTTTTCATTGTTATGCCCTAATATAGCAACACCCTTGTTCACATCTATGATTTTTTTCCTTTTGAATAAACTTTTGTAAGAGGAATTTCTGTGTCTAAGGTTATGCACGAATTTAAAGATTTGAAAATATTGGAAAAATTATAAACAATACATGCATGAATCCTCAAGAATATTGGATGTTATCTTTTAATAAATTTCCAGCTTAATTACATAAAGGCTGACTTTTATTTAATTATTAGATTGGGTACCTTTTGCATATATTTATCTAGTCCCACTCTGTCTATTAACACCTATTGCCCTTGAGTCCTAGAGTCATTTCCTTTCTCTGGGGGTGCCTCCTCTTCCTCACTATTCCACCTCTACCCTTTTGCTCCTGTTTCCCCTCTGGGCATGCCCTCCCTTCCCTTGCCTGTCCACCAAGTCCCGCCTATGGATTAAAGGGCAGATAAAACTTCTTTTACTTTTTGTATCTGTCTCTGAAAGATTTATCCATTCTTGGATGGATCCTAAGTATGGTACATTTCTTACAATTGCTAGGCCAATATTGATACATTAATATTAAATAAAGCCCATAGTTTACATTGGGACTCAGTTGTGTGTGTGTGTGTGTGTGTGTGTGTGTTATATTCTACAGTGTTGATAAATTATAATGACAAGTATCTGCCATTTCAGAGTCATAGTTTCACCCTGTGAAATTCCCTGTGCTCTACTCAGTCATTCCTCTCCAGTAACCACTTATCTTTTAACTGTCTTCTTAGTCTTGCCTTGTTCCTCCATGTCTTTTTGTGGCTTGAGAGCTGATTTCTTCTTTTGTGTGACTAATATTGAACTATATGAATTTACAACAGTTTATCTATTCACTTCTTTAAGGAGAAAGTTACATTTCAAACTCAAAGCATAGAGCTTTCTGTTTGGTTTCCATTCTGATGAATTCCTGGTGTGAGTGGGGTTAGGGGATGGGGATGTACATTGAAACTTGGCCTGAGATTCAAAGGCAACATTTAAATTTATGAGCAAGAACTAAATTATTGCTAGCTTTCTGGTCCAAAAAGCTCTTCTCTCCTGAGATAATCAAATGTTTTATGACATTGTCCTGAGCCTTTTGTCTCTATACCACTAACCAGGACAGCACGACCTCATGAGAAACATCTACACATGTTCAAATTCTCATCCTATATATGTGTATTGTATTAGGAAGATGTCTGAGGAGTGTCTGCAGATTGGAGGGCATATCGTACTAGAATTAGAGAAACATCAGAGAACCTTTGACAATAGACCGTTTTTATCGGCAGTTTTGATCTCCACAGTTTCAGTTACCAGCAGTGAACCTCTAGTCTGAAAATATTAAATTGGAAATTTCAGAAATAAACAATTTACGAGTTTTACATTGCACACCATTTTGAGTAGCATAATGAAATCTCATAACGTCCCTCTCCACCCGGGATGTGGATCATTCCATTTACATATTTACATACATGGTCCACACTATCTACCTGACTACATGTACCATTACTAACTAGACTACTGAGGCCAAAAGGGTTATTTATTATTGGTGATATGGCCACAACACAATTATTGCACAAATATAAAATGATAGCATTTTTTATGTAAGAATCCTGTTAAGAAATCAACTTGTAGTAAAAGTAAATCTTATAGGGTCTTTGAATCCAGGGACATTTTCTAAGCATGGTCATTTGGAACTAGACCAATATCTAGGACCTTTTGGTGTGGGTTAAATGTCTTTGTGGATGCTTTGGACAGGACCAAATGCCCTGCAAGAATATTTATTTCTCTTTAATTATATCTTTGACATCTTTCCATATTAGAGATATATTTATTTCTTTTAAAAAGGCTGCCTGGTAATCCAGGGGTGAAAAAATATATCATAAATTATTGACTCTTTCTCTAGTGATGGACATTGTGGTTGTCATCATTTTTACAGTTACAGATAATACCACAATGCACATCTCTGCAGATTTGTCTCTATACATGTGTGTGAACAGTTCTGAAGGTAGAAATGGAACCAGTGCACATGGTGTATTCTGATAAGTACTGCCAAGTTTTTTCTCCAAAAAAGTTGTGCTAATTCACTCTATCACTAGCTGGAGGGCCCTTCCCCCCAAATCCTTGCCAATTCTGGATATTATTGACTAAAATAAAATATAAATTTTTCCAATTTTATTCAAGTTATCGTTTTCTGCTGGGAGTTTATACCTACTCTCTAAATATTGTTTGCTATCACTAGGTTTTTGTCTTAGTGCTATCACTAAGTCTTCCCTTGTCTCTTTTAAAATTCCAGTTAAATATACAACACTTACTATACAACCTGAAGTCCAATAAAATGGCACAGATTACTGATTCATGCAGCGACCTAGATGAATCTCAGCTGCCTTATGCTAAGTGAAACAAGTCAAACAAAAAAAAAAGATAACTGTGTGACTTCATTTATATGACATTCTGAAAACATCAAAGCTATCGGAACGAAAAAGGGATGAGTGGTTGCCAGAGTCTGGGGGTAGTGAAGGGTTGGCTGGTTGGCTGCAAACGTGAATGTGAGAATTTGGGGGGGTACTAGATCCGTTCAATATCATCATTGTAGTGGTTGTTACACAACTGTATGCATTTGTCAAAACTCAAAGAACTGTAACCATAAAAGGATGAATTACAATGTACTTCAAAATCACTGAATGGAAACCTAGGGTAGTGCCTGGCATGAACTAATTACTTGTTAAATGTGAGGCCTATTGCTTTGCTGTGGTTTATGATACTGTATTACAGAATGGTGGTTCCTCTGGAGCATCATAGTGCTTTTTTTAATGTTCAAATGTGATTGGTTTATTTTATTTTACTCTGATGCAAAACCAATGATTCCACTATAGCATAGAGACCAATATATTAAAAGGCCATGAAAAAGTGGTATGAGACATGCAGGACATGGTGTACAAATGGAGGATTGGGTTATTTCCTTTATAAGATGATATTACATTGTCACTGAGGAACACATTTAAAATAATTCTGTGGAACTGAACTGAAATGTGGCACAAACATGACAACTTCCAGATATGCCTTCAGGCACCTCCCTTAGGATGGACTTATGATCTCTAGACTTCGTTGTGGGAAGGATTACAATTCTTTGGAAAAGTAAAAAGTTTACACTTTTGATATTTTAGAGAAGAATTTTAAGGCCAAAACATAGTGGGTTAATTTCCCTTCACCTCCAGGGAGAAATATGATGCTTTATTCAATGAATACATTCAAGTCATGACATCAATACTTACTAGCTATGTGACCTAACGCAAATTATTTCTTTGTGCCTAAATCTCCTCTTTAGGAAATAGAAATCAGAATAGTGCCTACCTCACAAGTTTTGTTTTATGCAATAAATAAAATAATATATAAAGCACTTAGTAGATCTTTGGCATATAATTCAATAAATATTAGTTACTATTTATGATATTTATTAAATATCATTACAGAATAAGATTTAATGGTTCTTTCTCAACCGACAAATTATTTAAATTATACCTATTAGGAAGATCTTGTATACAAAGGGAAGAAACAAAGGACAACTCAGTATTATTAAAGATTAATTTAATAATACAAGGTAGATGTCATATCATAGGTACTATCATTTATATATTCATGAAATAAAGTAGAATAAAGATAAGACTTGGAAAATAAGATTTATACTTTAGGGCTTATCTAGTTTCAAATCATCTAAAATATTCCTCCCAAGTGAAATAAGATTTTCTGAAGACTTCAGAAAAAGCTCCTATAGCCTGACCAGTGGCACAGTGGATAGAGCATCAGACTGGGACCCAGGGGACCCAGGTTCGAAACCCAAGGTCGCTGGCTTGAGCACAGGCTCATTCAGCTTGAGTGCAGGCTCACCAGCTTAAGCACTGGGTGCAGGCTTGAGCGTGGGATCATAGACATGACCCCATGGTCCCCGGCTTGAGCCCAAGGTCGCTGGCTTGAGCAAGTGGTCACCCGCTCTACTGGAACCCCCTGGTCAAGGCACATATAAGAAAGCAATCACTGAACAACTAAGGTGCTGCAAAGAATTGATTCTTCTCATCTCTTTCCCTTTCTGTCTGTCTGTCCCTCTCTCTGTGTCTCTGTCTGTCTCTGTCACAAAAAAAGAAAAAAGAAAAAGCACTTATATTAGCATTTCAAGGGAATGAACCAAAACTCTATCCCATATATTTAAATGTGGGAAAAAAAAACTGCCTTAGAGGACCATACTTAATGAAGACATTTTGCCTTCTATGGATACATCTTTGCCATCCACAACCATGCAAACACTGATTTAGTTAGCTCTTTTATTCCTTAATTATCTCCTTGCTGATATTACATTTCTCTATAATATCCAGGGTTAGTCTTTTATGTCCTTGCTATCTGTGATAATAGCTTTGAATCCCACTTAGGGGGCAGGGGAGTGGAGTAATAGCCATTTCTATTCCCTCCCACTCTATAATTCTATAGAGCATTTGCCACTCAAGTCCTATAATTGAAACTCTTAAATCAGACAAATAATACCACCCATGAAGGATAGAGGGAAGTTTCAGATTTTCTTTTTAACTCAATAGAGAAAGATTAAACTACACAGAAACACAAAACACATGATCTCTTTTGGAGGGTAAATATATTTTTTCTACTTGAAATGTTTGTGTTTCTTACACTGGAAAACACCTTGAATGAATTCCACTTCATCTTTTATGTATATAGTGCAAAGTTTGGTGTCCTTGCCCTAAAAATAATAGTGCTTTTCTCTCCATGACTTTTGAAAATGACCATTGATCTGATGAATAGAATGGTGCTATGGTTACCTGTTTATCCCATCTTTCATACATTTTGATAATTTTATATGGCTTGGTGTTTGCTGGCATCCTTTGGGTGACATTAAATACTTTTAGCATTATATCCTCTCTCATTTTCTCTAAATGAGCTAAAGTCATTAACTGAAGAGTGTGTTCAATGTCTTCATGGAGAGTAGAACTCTTAAGTAATTAAACTTGTTTACATGCTATTTGTTCTTGGTGTATTATCCATAGCCACAGTGAAACATATAATGAGCGTTATGAGCAGCATCATAAAAGCCCTTATACTTTGTCTTTCATCTTAGCTGATTAAGATAGTTCTGAAGGAAGGTCATACTCAAGGAGAGCTAGGATATCAAGGAATGGAGTATCATTTGTTTTATTATGCCATATTTTACTCCCCATGAACTGGTAAACAATTAAAATTCAAACACATGAGTGCATATAATTCAGTTACTCCCAAAACACCATAAAAATGTCTCCCTGATCAATAATTGCTTATTATGACATGCATCTGTTGTGCTAGCTGTCAAGATGCTTAGCTATTTGCTTTCTAAAAGTGTGGAAAGCAAACCAGGCTTACCACCCTATGAGGTTACAAAAAGCAATCCAGCTGTGGATATCACTGAGTCACTCTCCACCTGTTACATGCAGACTCCCTGTCCCACAAATCCACACCCACTGAATTCCAACTCAAAGGTCAGGGCTGCCTGGCCAGGCAGTAGTGCAGTGGATAGAGCATCAGACTGGGATGCAGAGGGCCCAGGTTCGAAGCCCCGAGGTCGCTGGCTTGAGCACAGGCTCGTCCAGCTTGAGCACGAGATCACTGGATTGAGCATGAGATCATTGACATGACTCCATCATCACCGGCTTGAGCCCAAAGGTTGCTGGCTTGAAGCCCAAGGTCGCTGGCATGAGTCCAAGGTTGCTGGCTTGAGCAAGGGGTCACTTATTCTGCTATAGTCCCCCAGTCAAGGCACATATGAGAAAGCAATCAATGAACAACTAAAGAGCCACAACGAAGAATTGATGTTTCTCATCTCTCTCCATTCCTGCCTGTCTGTCCCTATTTCTCCCTCTCTCTGTCTCTCTCTGTGTCAAATTAAAAAAAAAAAAAAAAAAAAAAGCTGGGTTTTTCACAAAGCCTTCCCTGACCTGGCCAGGAGTAATTACTCCCTTACTGTGGATTTTCAAATCATGTTGTTTTTCTTTCTCTTAGAAACTTTTGTCATACTCTACATTACATTCTAGTTGTCTAAATTTTTATCTCCCCTGTTAAATATGTGATCTTTCTCACTAAACTAAGGACAAGGACGCCTTTAGAGCAGGATTCTTGTGTCTTCCTGTCTGCATCCTCTTTGGTGCCTTATTCTCAGGAAATACTTTAATACATTTGATGAATGGAAGAACTTTAATAAGCAAATATCTATATCATGTTGCTTTAAGATAAGGGTTCTCAGATTGATCAGACCTAACACTGTCTTTCTGTGTAACAAATATTTTATAATACTACCTTTATAACCCACAAACTTCCTCATTCTCAGAAGTTGATAAAATGTCCCAACTGTTATACTATAAAGGAGAAATAAAAGAAACATAATATATAAAATAGCATGTAGGCAAATATGCGCAAATGCCTGGACACAGGTGCACCGAAGAGCATAATAACGTAGCTGTTTGCACCTGCAGGAAAAATGGCTGTGAACACAACACCTACAAAAGCAGAGTGTAACAAGCGGATTGTATGGGTGATTCAAATACCACACCCAGTATTGCTGTCAGAAATGCAATTTTTCCAAAATGGGGAAACCTCTTGGTAGAACTCAAATCAGCACAAAGTTTAATTTTTTGTTTCCCTGGAAAATTCAATGCAAAAATACTTTGCATTTATTTGAAAAGTGGTAAAGCGATTTGGCTCAGCTATTTACAGACTGCTTTCTCATTTCCATAAATGTCCAACAGGACATTCGATAGTTGTGTTGGATACTGAATGTGGAGTGATCCTTCATTAAATATGATGCCCCAATGCATTGCAGGATATAAATGTAGTAGCATACCACAGCCATTGAGACCATCAAAAAGGGAAACATCAACTATCCTCATTGAGAACCACTCTACTAAGACGTCAGAAAACTTGAGTCCCCAAATCCATAGTTTTAGCAGCATCTGGAAAAGGAAATCCCTGGAAGAGGTAGAATAGAACAAGTTTAATCAGGACAATAGCCTCACTCTGGTGTTTGTATTTTGGGAGGAGAAATCTACAAGTGGAATCTTTTCAGAGTCCTACCTTTTTGTATAAGAAAGTAAACATCCTATATAAAAATAGTGTAGCCCAGCAGAAATAAGGTGTTAGAAGACTTTAAATTCAACATATCCATAAAGTAAGTGTATCTAGATCTATAATACATGCATTGGTATTGCATCTGATTATATTATCTTTGATGCTATTGTCTTTGATAGCTATTATTTATTGATATGGTTTGCAATTGTCTTAGTTGAGATTCCCTAGTAGCTGAGCCTGAGACAGGGATTCAGGTGCATGTGGTTTTCTTTTTCTTTCTTTTTTTTTTTTTTAATTTCTTTCTGAAGCTAGAAACGGGGAGAGACAGTCAGACAGACTCCCGCATGCGCCCGACTGGGATCCACCCGGCACGCCCACCAGGGGCGTCGCTCTGCCCACCAGGGGGCGATGCTCTGCCCCTCCGGGGCGTCGCTCTGCCGAGACCAAAGCCACTCTAGTGCTTGGGGCAGAGGCCAAGGAGCCATCCCCAGCGCCCAGGCCATTCTTGCTCCAATGGAGCCTTGGCTGCGGGAGGGGAAGAGAGAGACAGAGAGGAAGGAGGGGTGGGGTGGGGGGTGGAGAAGCAAATGGGCGCTTCTCCTATGTGCCCTGGCTGGGAATCGAACCTGGTTCCCCCGCACGCCAGGCCGACACTCTACCGCTGAGCCAACCGGCCAGGGCTGCATGTGGTTTTCAAGAGCATGCTCTTTAGAAAAAACCAATAAGGCAGGGAAGAAAAATAGGGAAGCAGAAGTCAGCTAAGGATGATAGCACAGTAAATTCTTGGCCTGATCCACAGGGTGCTCTGGAGGGATCATACTACAAAGTTGCCCCACCTATACCAGTGAATCATTGGTAGCCACCAACCAAGCCAAAGGTTAGTAGGCTAGGAGGTACAGTGAATCGCTCAGAGGTCTGAGCACGGCAGCTCCTACACTCATAGCAGCTGCAGAATAGATGCATGGTTGGCAAATAGGACCCACTACCAGTCTTTATTACGATGCCAGACACAACATATATTTTTTTATTTTGAAACAATCTCAAATATACAGAAAATTTGCAAGTATAGTATGGACTAAATTGTTGACCTAATTCTCCATTAATGCTGAATATTTTCATGTGTAACTCTTACAAAGACTTTTTCCATCATAATTACTATAAAACACATTTAGGAAATTAATGTTGATTTATTATTACAATCTAATCCTCAGACCCCACACAACGGCCCAAGAAGACCCTTTAGAGCAAAAAGAGCTAGTTCAAAGTCATGTATTGCATTAGGTTATACATGTCATAGTCCTGTTTACTCTGGAATGGTTAGTTCCTCGGTATTTCCTTGACTTTTCATGATCTTGAGATCACGTACCAGATATTTGTTAGAAAGTCGCTCCACTTTGGGTTTATTGTTAATGCCCTATTCTTCATCAAACTTTCAGTTTATTTGTATAAATATGGAGTTATAGTTTCCATGTTTTAATCAATTTCTATCACTTATTTTCATGTTCAAATTGTCCTGTATTTGACCAGTATGAATCCCTTCACCTGGTTCTTATGTCTTTTTTTTACATGTCCCTAACAGTCATTGATCACATCCTTGCTTTCTGCCACAGTATATTCCAGGCTGATCTTACACTTTCCTTTCCTCACTCCTGGTCATTTCTCCAAGAAGTTCTTATTCCTTTTAGTGGAAAATGGTACTTAGAAGCCAAGATGTAGATGTTGGCTGTGCTCGATACTATTAAGGTGTTGTTGCTCTTCCTATTTCTTCTCAGTGAATAGAGCTGTGTATATGTGTGTGTGTGTGCGCACGTGCGCACGCGTGTGCATGCGCTGAAGACTATGTGTTCATGTCAATGTGTGCTATCTCAATCGAACACCACAGTATTTATTCTAGTTTTCTTTTTTTCCATAGTTTAACTAGCTTCTCAGATAGTGAACATAGTGAACAGTCTGATTCCCATTGTCCTTAATATGTTTACTTCTTGGTGAATTCTCTTCTGTGTAACCATTGTCAACACCTCTCCATCCCCATACAGTTGCTCTCATCTTCATGTTCTGACACGTGCACCAGGCGTGCCCTCTTCGGTCTTTACTGACACTTAGTGCCAGGCCATTCCTCTGCAGTGACACCCTGTGACCTTGCCTTGCCTTTGACCTCTAATGGCAGGCTTTACCTCCAGGTGCAGGCCCCCCTCATCTTGCTCAGGCTCTGTTGTCACATGCCAGGCTGCCCCAGGTCTGAACACTCTCCCCACACGACATAGGTTCCGATTCTCCATGCCAAGCAGCCCTTTTAAATCTTTTAAATGTTTGGCCTTCAATTTCCCACTCTGGGTTTCCTCACCTACCCTCCCCACACCCCACTCCCCTGGCATGGAGAGCTACCTTGTTCTGATGGTTTTAGTGCCACATTGTACAGGAAGGAAGGGGAGGGAAAGGGAAAAGGTATGGGAAAGGGAAGAGAAAAAAGATGAAAGGCACATATTTATTCTAGTTCTCACAATAAGCCTTCAAAAGAGGAATGTTTTTCCCATTTTACACTTGAAGACACTGTGGCTCTGAGCGATGGAGTCACTTGTCCAAGGTCTCCTAGCCAGTAGTATGCAGGGAGCCAGCATCTGAACCAGGTCTGGAAATTCTGTCTCTTCTACCACACTGCCTCTAAAGAGCATGCTTTCAAAATATGTTTGGTGTTTGAATGGTCCCCAGGTGTGGAACACAGTGTTTGAGGAAAGGGAATGCAGTCCTCTTGAGAAGCAATCAGTTGTGTCCCTTTCACGAGGATAGTCTTTCCACCACTTGGCCTACTTCCCCATCTCATCTGCAGATAGGCTTAACAGGACCACGGCTTTATTTGGCTCTGTTGCCTGGGGGTGGGGTGATGAGGCTGGGACTCTGGTAACCCGTGGCACTCGGCCAGCAGTTTCACTACCTACTGAGCAGTGGTGTCTGCCTTTGGTTGCTGGCACTTCTGAAATGGGCCATCTTTACAAGCTTGCCAGCCCTCCTCCTCTCCTCCCCAGCCAGCTCTGCCCTCACTGCACCAAGGAGCTGCGCAACTTTCTGATATTTTAAGTGGGGAAATAAGTGCTAAACCCAGAATGAGGAAGGGAAACAAAGTTTGCTCTGGTTTCTTTTCTTTTGTTTTTAATGAGAGGAGGGGAAGCAGAGAGACAGACTCCTGCATGTGCCCTGACCAGGATCCACCCAGCAAGCCCACTAGGGGGTGATGCTCTGCTCATCTGGGGCTGTTGCTCTGTTGCTCAGCAACTGAGCCTTTTTTTTTTAACGCCTGAGGAAGGGACCACGGAGCCATCCTCAGCGCCCAAGGCCAACTCACTCAAACTAATCAAGCCACGGCTGTGGGGTGGGAAGAGAGAGAGAAGAGGCAGAGGGGTGAAGAAGTAGATGATCACTTCTTCTGTGTGCCCTGACCTGGAATCAAACCCAGGACATCCACACACGGGACCAATGCTCTACCACTAAGCCAACTGGCCAGAGCCAATATAGGACGTTTCACGACTTTGCATGTCATCCTTGCATAGGGGCCATGACTCTGGTTTCAAACACATAGCTACAGAATACACTGGTCTTAATGCTTTTCATACCAAAAGGCCTAAGGACTATCATAGACACAGGATTAGAGAGTATATATTGTGAAATAAATTTTTAACACCATTCTGTAACTCATTTTTTTAAATACTCATTTGTCGGTGTCTTTGGGGACCATGTAAAGAACTCCAGAAAACATTCTAACAAAACAGAGGACAAAAAGGAAAGAAGACCTCTATTTGCATAAAATAGCAAAAGAATAATTGCTGAGTGAATATTATTTTCTCCAGATTGAAGCATCTTTTGAAAAGAAAATTTTGATTTGAATTTTTTCAGATATAGTGTAGGAGCTATCATAAAATCTTAAACCTGGGAGAAATATCTTCGAATCTGTGTTAGGTGCATGCCTCACCTTACGCAGGAACAGAAGCTCAGAGAGAAGTGACTTGAGGATGATGGAGGCAGGCACCATCTGTAATTGTGTGAGTGTCTGTGTTCGTGCGTGTTGTACACTTAGAAGGAAACACTCTTGGAAATGGTACATTTTATGAGACGAGACAAAGGCAAAACAAATATAGTTCTGGTTACCAAGGCTTAGATTAAGCGACAGTCTTAAACTAGGCTGCTTCCTGATTTTTATTTCTGTGGCCTGAGCAGGTTTCCTTAAAGAGGCCTGTGACCAAACCTTTGACATCAGTTCCCTTTGCAGTGTACAAGTCCTAAGAAAGGTAAAAGGCAGGTACTAAAGTGTGAAATTTGAATTTTAATTCACTGTTTGCTTTCAGATACTAAAGTGTGAAATTTGAATTTTTTTTTCTGAAGTTAGAAACGGGGAGGCAGTCAGACTCCCGCATGAGCCCCACCGGGATCCACCCAGCATGCCCACCAGGGGGCGATGCTCTGCCCATCTGGGGTGTTGCTTTGTTGCAACCAGAGCCATTCTAGTGCCTGAGGCAGAGGACACAGAGCCATCCTCAGCACCCAGGCCAATAGCACTTTGCTCCAATAGAGCCTTGGCTACGGGAGGGGAAGAGAGAGACAGAGAGGAAGGAGAGGGGGAGGGGTGGAGAAGCAGATGGGTGCTTCTCCTGTGTGCCCTGGCCAGGAATCGAACCCGGACTCCTGCATGCCAGGCCGATGCTCTACCACTGAGCCAACCGGCCAGGGCCTGAAATTTTAATTTTAATTCACTGTTTGCTTTCAGTCTTAGAATGAATTCATGTTAGTTACTTCCTCGGGGAATTTCTTTTCCTCCTTAAAACAGTATTTTTCAGGAAAAAGGAACACTGATTCAGCACACTGTCACTTGGGATAGTATAATCTTAGGATGCAACTTAAACTTGCCTATATTTGCCATTACTTAGAGTTGGGTGGCTTTTCCCCCAGAATATTAGATCATATAATGCTGTTGCTTTTCACCCTTATGAAGAGTCCAAAAAGTCATGTGATACCCAGCATACACATACATATTGCTGCCTAAATTTATATTGGTGAGAATAACTTTTAAGATGCTAACAAGTTTATGGAATCTCATGGGAGGCTCCCTGTCAAAGATCTGTGTTGGAAAATAGAAACAAATATTATAATATAAAGTTTGGTCACATGTGTACCTACTCTTTTTTTTTTTTTTTTTTTTTACCACTATCGTCTGCACACTTAGAGCAACGGGAACCAAAATCATTTTCTTAAATATTTCAAATAATTATTACCTTGAGTTATTTGAAAGGGTTCTTCAAAGTAATTTTTATTAATTGATGATTATGAACAATATGATTAATATTTTAAATTTTATTTATTTTTTTGATGTTCAGAAATCTCAAACCAGAAGTTGCACTGGATATTTCTCTGAAAATCCTTTCTGAATGTTTAGTCTTATTTCTTTATTCAGAGTATACCTTTTACATTTCCTTATTTTTTTCAGTTCCTCATTTTGGCCTGTTGCTCACCCAGCCCCATCTAGGCGGGTTGGGTCAGGGCAGTGCAAGTGGCCGAGAAACATGAAAGATGGCCATTCACAGGAAACCTTGATTTGATCTGAACTCGTCACCAAGCCCCTCGTGTGTCTCTTTTAGGCTATTTCTTGTCTTCATTTACTCAGAACAAATAGCTCATCTTTAGAGCATAATAAAACCCCATGGGAGTCTTGTTCTTCATTCCCCCTGCAGACGACACAGGGACAGCTCATTTTTTCTTTAACTCAATCAACTAAAATGTATGGAACACTTGTTCTATGCGTGCCACTGTGTATAACCCATACCTCACCCCTCCCAAAGAGTTATAAACTCTGTATTTGAATAATTGCTAGTGGCACACCTACATCTCCTGCTTTTTCTGTCTGCCATTTGCTCTGCCTAATAAATCCTAACCCGTTTCATGTTCCTCTCTCAACTTGCCCGGTGGTTTTTCTAACAGTGTGGGCAATAAAACCATATGGGTGCGTGTCTGTGCTGTTGACTTTGCAGCATGTTTTCCAGGAAGCCTTTGAGTCATAAAAATGGGGAATACACACGTTGCTTTCTGTAGTTATTTGACAAACTTAGACCTGTTTGCTCTTCTCGTTATGAAATTATGGTCTAATTTCTTTCCCCAGTAACAATCTTAGACATTACATTTTAAACCCTTTCCATAGCTACACATTTTTTTATAATTTTTTATTAATTTTAATAGGGTGACATCAATAAATCAGGGTACATATGTTCAAAGAAAACATCTCCAGGTTATCTTGTCATTCAATTATGTTGCATAACATCACCCAAAGTCAGATTGTCCTCCATCACCCTCTATCTAGTTTTCTTTGTGCCCCTCCCCCTCCCCCTCTCTCTTCCCCTCTCCCTCCTTCTCCTCCCCCCCCCAACCACCACACTCTTGTCCATGTCTCTTAGTCTCGTTTTTATGTCCCACCTATGTATGGAATCATGCAGTTCTTAGTTTTTTCTGATTTACTTATTTCACTCCGTATCATGTTATCAAGATCCAACCATTTTGTTGTAAATGATCCAATGTCATCATTGCTTATGGCTGAGTGGTATTCCATAGTGTATATGTGCCACATCTTCTTTATCCAGTTATCTATTGAAGGGCTTTTTGGTTGTTTCCATGTCCTGGCCACTGTGAACAATGCTGCAATGAACATGGGGCTGCATGTGTCTTTACGTATCAATGTTTCTGAGTTTTTGGGGTATATACTGAGTAGAGGGATTGCTGAGTCATAAGGTAGTCCTATTTTCAGTTTTTTTGAGGAACCACCATACTTTCTTCCATAATGGTTGTACTACTTACTTTACATTCCTACCAACAGTGTATGAGGGTTCCTTTTTCTCCACAGCCTCTCCAACATTTGCTATTACCTGTCTTGTTGATAATAGCTAATCTAACAGGTGTGAGGTGGTATCTCATTGTAGTTTTGATTTGCATTTCTCTAATAACTAATGAAGATGAGCATCTTTTCATATATCTGTTGGCTATTTGTATTTCTTCCTGGGAGAAGTGTCTGTTCATGTCCTCTTCCCATTTTTTATTGGGTTGTTTGTTTGTTGTTGAGTTTTATGAATTCTTTGTATATTTTGGATATTAGGCCCTTATCTGAGCTGTTGTTTGAAAATATCACTTCCCATTTAGTTAGCTGTCTGTTTATTTTGTTGTCAGTTTCTCTTGCTGAGCAAAAACTTCTTAGTCTGATGTAGTCCCATTCATTTATCTTTGCCTTCACTTCTCTTGCCTTTGGAGTCAAATTCATAAAATGCTCTTTAAAACCCAGGTCCATGAGTTGAGTACCTATGTCTTCTTCTATGTACTTTATTGTTTCAGGTCTTATATTTAGGTTTTGATCCATTTTGAATTAATTTTAGTACAAGGGGACAAACTGTAGTCGAGTTTCATTCTTTTGCATGTGGCTTTCCAGTTTTCCCAGCACCATTTGTTAAAGAGGCTTTCTTTTCTCCATTGTGTGTTGTTGGCCCCTTTATTGAAAATTATTTGACCATATATATGTGGTTTTATTTCTGGACTTTCTATTCTGTTCCATTGGTCTCAGTGTCTATTTTTCTGCCAATACCATGCTGTTTTGTCAGCTACACATTTTTTAAAATATCATTTTAATGGAGTACATGGAGTGGGGATTGAGGATGTTATCAGAGATTTTTAGTGTATAAGTCATTTATTTCTATTTTTCATAATCATGTCCTGCATTTTTGATTCATTATTAAAAACATTGATGTGGAGATTAAATGTCTTTCTCTATTTTTTTTGTCTTCAAATGACCTATATTTGCTGCTTGTGCACATTGCTAGATTTATTCCAGTTTCTTATGCCAGAGTCATAGTTTAGTTTCAACTTGGAGCCAAATGCCCCACAGCTGAAATGACCGCACCTCTGAAGTGGCATTTTCCCAGGCCAGTCCTGCCTTTAATAATGAGCCAGCCAGGAGGCAAGTTTGTGTCTGATTACAAGAGAGCCTTGTACTAGGTGCATAATTAGATGTGAGGAATTACAATTGGTCCTCTCTTTGCAAGACTTTTTAGCACCAAGTCAATGCTCAAGCCATTACTTTTATTTTTAATCTAATGATTTTGCCTCTCTCTTTCTTGCTTTTGCTCTCTCTCATAATAACAATAAAGATACCAAGGAAGTTCGGAGATTTGTGGTTTTAAAAAGACGGGATCCCGAAAAGATTTTCACAAGACGCTTCAGAAACAGACATTTGAGTCAGAAACCTTGGAGTCCAGTGAACCCAGAACTCAGGTATTTCCTACCAACAAACACAGTTACAAGGTTACTGCTTGTTCTGCCCATGGCATACTGTTGGGTTTTATTCACTAATAAAAAGGCTAAATTCATAGAATATTAGCGTAGGATGAACTCTACCTTGTGAGTCCGTGATTTTTTTCAGACTTGTTTGTAGTCACAGACCTCGGTGTTCAAATGAAAACCCAGGAGCTCAGTAATTAAAGTAGATAAAAGCGGAGGGGCTCTCTTTACTGGGGGGTGGGGAGGGCATTGGGCCCTATCCCTGCAACGTCCCTGCAGAGACTCAGCGGAACGCCTACGGCAGGCTGCAGAGTGATTAAAAGCTCCACACTGAGGTGGACTGCCTGGCTTCTCTGTAATTCTACCACATGCAACTCTGCAACTTCGGGCAAGATAACTAAACTCTCTAGGTTTTGGTTTCCACCCCTGAAAAACAAGAGTGATAATAATAACGAACTCTTGAGGTTGTTTGAGTATTAAATGAGTTAATATGTGTAAAGCATTTAGGACCGTGTCTCTTCTCACACTTAGTGCCCAATAAATGTTGTTGTTTCTATTATTATTATTAAAAAGTAGTTATAGCTTAAAAGTCATCTCTATGTTGATAGCAGCATTATTCACAATAGTCAAAGGTAGAAACAACCAGGTATCCATGAATGGATAAACGAATGTGGCATACACATGCAGTGAAATGTTATTCGGTATTAAAAGGAGGAAAATCCTGACACATACTACAACATGCATGAACCTTGAAGCCATTATGCTAAGTGAAATAAGCCAGTCACGTAAGAACTAATCCTGTATAGTTTCACTTAAATGAGGTACCTAGAGTAATCAAATTTATAGAGACAAAAGTAGAATGGTGTTTGCCAGAAGCTGGGAGAGGGGGGAATGCTCCAGTTACTCTTTCCTGGGAATGGTGCTTCATTCAGTTTTGCAAATTGAGAACTGTTCTGGAGATTGAGTGCACAGCAAAGTGAATGTACTAACACTACTTAGCTGAACACTAGAAAATGGTGAAATGGTCAGTTTTGTCGTGTATATTTTACCCCAGTTTTTAAGGAAGTTTTAAAACCAGTGTTCTAGTCTAACCTGCCCTTTTTTTTTTTTTTTTTGTATTTTTCTGAAGTTGGAAACAGGGAGGCAGTCAGACTCCCGCTTGCGCCCGACCGGGATCCACCTGGCATGCCCACCAGGGGGCGATGCTCTGCCCATCTGGGGCGTCGCTCTGCCGCAATCAGAGCCATTCTAGCGCCTGAGGCAGAGGCCATAGAGCCACCCTCAGTGCCCGGGCAAACTTCGCTCCAATAGAGCCTTGGCTGTGGGAGGGGAAGAGAGAGACAGAGAGGAAGGAGAGGGGGAGGGGTAGAGAAGCAGATGGGCGCTTCTCCTGTGTGCCCTTGCCGGGAATTGAACCGGGACTCCTGCACTCCAGGCCGATGCTCTACCACTGAGCCAACCGGCCAGGGCCTAACCTGCCCATTTTTTTAATTGAGAAAAATAAAACATAGAGGAAGAAATCTGTTCTTAAAGCTGTATAGTTTTTAGCTTGCAGATTCTCTCATAACCTAAGCATCTTGCCATGCTTAATATTTTTAAATAATATCTATTTTCAAGCAACATGGTCTCTACAGTAATGCCCACTACCTAATCAGAGCTGCAGAGAGGAATCAGCCATCAGTTCCAGTGCTGAATATGGTGGGCTTACTGAGGCCTGGACTGTTTGTAGGCTGTGCTCTCTGGGAGGTTTAAGGGACATTTTCATTGGTAATTTAGACTAAATTCAATTTTCACCATACATGATGACCAAGTAAATTAGTTCTTTGGATCAGTCAGACAGAAGTCACAGTAGATATTTCCAAAGAAGAAATTTAGCATAGGGCAGGGGTCCCCAAGCTACGGCCCGCGGGCCGCATGCGGCCCCCTGAGGCCATTTTTCCAGCCCCCACTGCACTTCCGAAAGGGGCACCTCTTTCATTGGTGGTCAGTGAGAGGAGCACATTGACCATCATTAGCCAAAAGCAGGCCCATAGTTCCCATTGAAATACTGGTCAGTTGATTTAAATTTACTTGTTCTTTATTTTAAATATTGTATTTGTTCCTTTTTTTTTTTTACTTTAAAATATGTGCAGTGTGCATAGGGATTTGTTCATAGTTTTTGTTATAGTCCGGCCCTCCAACGGTCTGAGGGACAGTAAACTGGCCCCCTGTGTAAAAAGTTTGGGGACCCCTGGCATAGGGAATCAATTAAGCAGATTTCAGAGGACTGAGAGAACCCAAAGTGACAAACGAAGTCATATAGGAATCATACCTGCAAGAGACAGCGCCGCATCCTGGGGTGGGGACTGGGGCAGTGGTTCCCAAACTTTAGCTTCCTCAGAATCTCCTAAAGGACTTGTTCAAACACGGTCTGGGTGGGGCTTGAGAATTTGCATTTCTAATTTGTATTTGCCAAGGAGATGCTGATGCTGCTGGCCCCAGGACTATGTTTGAGAACCACGAGTCTATGGGAAGAGCTTGGAGATTGGAAGCTAGGAGCCCAGAAGAGGGGCCTCAGAGCCAAGACTCAGATCTCTGGGGAGGGGCTATGGCCTGCCAGTGGCGTTATCTCAGGATCTCAGAGGAAAGACCTCACAGAGGCTGAAAGTCTGGTTTCAGACCTCCTAGAAGGAGGAATTGCCCAACTGGTTCTGGTACCTCCAAGGAGGTAAGATGAGGATGGTTCTGGAAGTGCCAAAAGAAGCTAAAGACTGGAACAACTGCCTCCACCATGGACAGAGGAAGAGTAAGCAAAGAGGAAGGGGCCAGTCTCTTCTCCCAGCTCCAGCCATCCATTCTCCCTATGGTGCCCACTATGGGCATAATTTAAAGAGAGCAGCAGGCAAAGCAATAATGTGGCTTGCTGGCATAGTCCTACCATCACAGAGTTACATGGAAGGATGAATTTGGAGCTGAGAGACAATAGGTGAAGGACCAACACACCCATAGAGCACTGTCATTCCTCCAGCAGACTAAAAGAGCACCCAGTGAAGTCATTGGATGGGTTTCAGAGCCAACTTATTAAAAACTGTCTTTTTAAGTATTAGACTAATACTCATCACAGAAAGATACTCAGACCATGAAACAACCAGCAACATCTTCCCTTTCATTCTCATTGTTATGCACCTTATTAAGTGGAATGGTGAGGCCAAATGCCTGAATTTATATAAGTTAAATACATAGACAATGTGACTTTATGATACTCATATATTTCATAAAATTAGGTCACATTATACATAATATCATATAACTTTCTTTTTTACATTAACAATATAATATACTGTGATCATATTTTCTCTTCCAATGAATACATGTTCTTTCTTTTTTAATGGCTGCATAAGATTCTATTGTATGAAAGTTCTAAAAATCTCTAAATGCCCTCAGTTTAGATCATTTCTATTATTTGGTTATTCAAACAATGTTTTAGAGATGCTCTTGTCTTTACATCTTTGTTCACCCATTCAGTTATACTCTTAGGATAAATTCTGGAGATACATTTTCCTACAGGTTTTATAAATTCTAAAACAAACAAAAGTATTAATAATTAAATGATTAATATTGATTATTGCTAGCACATTCAGTTTAGGTAAATTCATGATCTAGCAAAGTAGCATTTTTATGAGGTAGAGATGTCATAAAAAGTATATCTTGTCAGAGTAATGGCGGGGTAGGAAGCGATACCGATAAATCTCCCCCAAAACTCAACAAGATCTTCAACCAGAAACAGAAAAACCTATACTTGGAGCCTCCAGATGCTTCACAATACACCCAAAGGTATGGTTGAGTGAAAAATTGGCTAAATATATAACCAAACCCCGAAGGAAATAGGGAGTAAGAAATGCTCCGCCTTCCTCACTAACCTAAACAGGGCAGCTTTCTCTGGTAACTGTGAATATAGAAACTGAGGCGGGCAAAGGGGGTGAATAGATCCAGGCCGCGGCACAAACGGCTGAACCAGGCTGTGGCACGGAGATCCAAGCCGAGGAAAATCTGATCCTGTGGCAACCCGAGCAATACAGCTAACACTCGCGCCAAACCCAAACAAAGAAAGACAAGCGGAGTGGCCATTTTACCCGGTCTCCTGGTCGGCGTACGCGCAGTTAGTGGGCGAGAGATTTCTTCCTAAGCCCCAGGAGTGGGTGCCCGTGTTGCCCCATGGAGAGGCAGGGTCAGAGGCCTTTCTGTGGGCCGAGGGCAGAGTCTCTGGGCAGCCCTAGCGCCCTGGGAAAGCTACGCACGGGAGGGAGTGAGAACTAATTCCAACGGTGGAGATTTTCCATGCGGGCGGGGGTTTCACTCAGAGGGAAACACGCCGGCCTCATATCCTGGTTTGCGCGCACAGATAGTGAATGAGAGATTCCTCCAAGTGCCTCGGCGGTGCGCGCCCGTGTTATCGCACAGAGGGGCAGAGTCAGGGGCCTTTGTGTGGGCCAAAGTGGAATCTCGGGCCGCCCCAGCGCCTTGCAAAAGCTGCGCACGGGGACGGAGCGAGACTCAATTCCAACGCTGCAACTTTTCCCTGCGGTTGGGGGTTTCACTCAGAGCGTGAGACTGCTGGCCGGATATCCTAGTCGCAGACAGTGAGTGAGAGTTTCCTCCAAGCGCCCCGGAAGTGGGCGCCCGCCTGTGTTACCGGACAGAGTGGCAGAGCCAGAGGTCTTTGAGTGGGTGGAAAGCCCGCCTGATTATGCTAGCAGCTCTGACTGACTGAGCCTTACCCAGAGCTCTGTGCTGAGTGGAAATAGAGTGGGGAGTTGCCAGCTCTTTGAGCCTCTTACTATTCAGGCAGAGGCAGCAGCAACCCCATAGCTGGATTATCAGGCTACTAATTGAGGAAGGAAAGACTAGGAGAAAGGCTCCAGGAACACGGACTCTCTCACTGTCGGAGCCTATAAATGCTAATGAGCCTCGACTGCCAACGAGACTAAAGCACAATACATGACATTGCCATAGAGACTTATCAACTGCAAACCTCTACCTGAGCGTGCCAAAGGGACAGAACCCAGGGTACAGAGTCACCGACCAGGAAGAGGGAGAGAAAAGAAAAAGCAAGAAGATAACCTCTCAAAATCAAGAATAATCTGCAGACTTTATAACCTATCCCATTTTATTATATTTGTTCGTTTGTTTCTCTTATCTTCATTCTTGATACTTTTTTTCCTCCTCCAATTTGGCCGATTAACTCTCTGCCGGTCTTACTCTCTCCTCTCCTTGAACTACACTACCCATAAGTGTTACATCTCCCATTATCTTTTCTCTTCTCTTCCTTTCTCTCTATGAGGGTTGCACTCCAAAACCCTTAACTCTCTCTCTCTCCTCTTTTTTCTTTTTTCCTCTTTTAGTGGTTCCCTCTTTTTTTCTCTCTCTCTCTTTCTTTTCTCCCTCTATATTAGTTTCTTCCTTTCTCCTTTACATCTCCTCTCATTCAAACATCAATAACAAACAAATTATCTTATCTGGGACTCAAACTTATGTTTGTGGCATTTTGGGGGTTTTTACTTCACCTTTTTAACTCACTAGCAGTGCTCCCATCCCTGGCTCTCCATATTATCTAGTTCTTGTTCCACTAAATACAATAGTAATTTTTTAATTTGTCCCCCCATTTTTCCATTTTCCTCTTATTCCTCTCATCATAACTCTTAGACAACCAACACCTAAAAGCAAATCATTTTATTCTTGACCCAAATTTTTTCCTTATTTGCTTTTTGTGGGTCCATACGCTCTTTTTTTTTCTTTTTTTTTTCTTTTTTTTTTTTTTTGCCCCTTTATTACTTTTCCCCAATTCAGGCCCTCCATCACAGGCATTGTTTGTTATAATTCAGAGTTCACCACAAGATTTTCTCAAGAAAGAGGGGAGAGGAGAGGAGAGGAAAAAAGGAGGGGGGGAATAATTTCCTTTTTTTTAAATTTTTATTTTATTTTATTTTTCTTTATTTCATTATTAATTTTTTTAAAAAAAACCACTCTTCGATTTTTTTATTATTTTTTTATTTTTTTTAACTTTTTATTCTTTATTAAATCTCATTAATACTATCAACAAAACCACCCTCAGATGCCATTAAGGAAGAGAAAATCGAATATCATGGATACAAAAGAAAGAGAGGTAACACAGCTAGATGAGGAAAAATCTATGGAGAAAAAATTTAATATATTGGAAACCATGGAGCTAAATGACAGAGAATTCAAGATAGAAATCCTAAAAATCCTCTGAGATATACAAGAAAACACAGAAAGGCAATTTAGGGAGCTCAGAAAACAACTCAATGAACACAAAGAATATATGTCCAAGGAAATTGAAACTATAAAAACAAATCAAACAGAGATGAAAAACTCAATTCACGAGCTGAAAAACGAAGTAACAAGCTTAGCTAATAGAACAGGTCAGATAGAAGAGAGGATTAGTGAAATAGAAGACAAGCAACTTGAGGCACAACAGAGAGAAGAAGAAAGAGACTCAAAAATTTAAAAAAATGAGATAGCCCTACAAGAATTATCTGACTCCATCAAAAAGAATAACATAAGAATAATAGGTATATCAGAGGGAGAAGAGAGAGAAAATGGAATGGAGAACATACTCAAACAAATAATAGATGAGAACTTCCCAAGCCTGTGGAAAGAACTAAAGCCTCAAGTTCAAGAAGCAAACAGAACTCCGAGTTTTCTTAACCCAACAAACCTACTCCAAGGCATATCATAATGAAATTGACACAAACCAACAGCAAAGAAAAAATTCTCAAGGCAGCCAGGGAAAAGAAGAATACAACATATAAAGGAAGGCCCATTAGATTATCATCAGATTTCTCAGCAGAAACTCTACAAGCTAGAAGAGAGTGGACCCCAATATTTAAAGTCCTGAAAGAGAGGAACTTTCAGCCACGAATACTATACCCATCAAAGCTATCCTTCAAATATGAAGGAGAAATAAAAACATTCACAGATACAGAAAAGATGAGGGAATTTATCATCAGAAAACCCCCACTCCAGGAATTACTAAAGGGGGTTCTCCAATCAGATACAAAGAACAAAAAAAAACAGAGCCACAAGTAAAAGCTCCACCAAGAATACAGTAAAACCAAATTTAAACTGTGACAACAACAAAAAGAAAGAGAGGGAGAAGATGGAGATTAACAGTAGCAAAGGACGATGGAGTGCAAAAGTACTCACAAAATAGTTTGCTACAATGAACAGGGTAGGGACCCTTTTCATTACTCAAAGGTAACCACCATTGAAAAAACCACCACAGAAGCACATGAGATAAAAAAGATAGCAACAGAGGAAAGATGTATGGAACACAACCAAATAAAAACAAAAGAGAAAAACGAAAGAGAAGGATCAAACAAGACACAAAACTAACAGAAAGCAAGATATAAAATGGCAATAGGGAACTCACAAGTATCAATAATTACACTAAATGTAAACGGATTAAACTCACCAATAAAAAGGCACAGAGTAGCAGAATGGATTAAAAAAGAAAATCCAACTGTATGCTGCCTACAGGAAACTCATCTAAGTAACAAGGATAAAAACAAATTCAAAGTGAAAGGCTGGAAAACAATACTCCAAGCAAATAACATCCAAAAAAAAGCAGGTGTAGCAATACTCATATCGGATAATGCTGACTACAAGACAGGAAAAGTACTCAGAGACAAAAATGGCCATTTCATAATGGCTAAGGGGACACTGAATCAAGAAGACATAACAATTCTTAATATATATGCACCAAACCAAGGAGCACGAAAATATATCAGACAGCTACTTATTGATCTTAAAACAAAAACTGACAAAAATACAATCATACTTGGAGACCTCAATACACCGCTGACGGCTCTAGATCGGTCATCCAAACAGAGAATCAACAAAGACATAGTGGCCTTAAACAAAACACTAGAGCACCTGGATATGATAGACATCTACAGGACATTTCATCCCAAAGTGACTGAGTATACATTTTTCTCCAGTGTACATGGATCATTCTCAAGAATTGACCATATGTTGGGCCACAAAAACAACATCAGCAAATTCAGAAAAATTGAAGTTGTACCAAGCATATTTTCTGATCATAAAGCCTTGAAACTAGAATTCAACTGCAAAAAAGAGGGAAAAAATCCCACAAAAATGTGGAAACTAAACAACATACTTTTAAAAAATGAATGGGTCAAAGAAGAAATAAGTGCAGAGATCAAAAGATATATACAGACTAAAGAAAATGACAATACGACATATCAGAATCTATGGGATGCAGCAAAAGCAGTGATAAGAGGGAAGTTCATATCACTTCAGGCATATATGAACAAACAAGAGAGAGCCCAAGTGAACCACTTAACTTCCCACCTTAAGGAACTAGAAAAAGAAGAACAAAGACAACCCAAAACCAGCCGAAGAAAGGAGATAATAAAAATCAGAGCAGAAATAAATGAATTAGAGAACAGAAAAACTATAGAAAAAATTAATAGAACAAGGAGCTGGTTCTTTGAAAAGATCAACAAAATTGACAAACCCTTGGCAAGACTTACCAAGGAAAAAAGAGAAAGAACTCATATAAACTAAATCCAAAATGAAAGAGGAGAAATCACCACGGACACGGTATATATACAAAGAATTATTGTAGAATACTATGAAAACCTTTATGCCACTAAATTCAACAACCTAGAAGAAATGGATAAATTCCTAGAAAAATACAACCTTCCTAGACTGAGTCAAGAAGAAGCAGAAAGCCTAAACAGACCTATCAGTAGAGAAGAAATAGAAAAAAACCATTAAAAACCTCCCCAAAAATAAATGTCCAGGCCCAGAAGGCTATACCAGCGAATTTTATCAAACATTCAAAGAAGACTTGGTTCCTATTCTACTCAAAGTCTTCCAAAAAATTGAAGAAGAAGCAATACTTCCAAACACATTTTATGAGGCCAACATAACCCTCATACCAAAACCAGGCAAGGATGGCACAAAAAAAGAAAACTACAGACCAATATCTCTAATGAATACAGATGCTAAAATACTAAACAAAATACTAGCAAATCGAATACAACAACTTATTAAAAAAATAATACATCATGATCAAGTGGGATTCATCCCAGAATCTCAAGGATGGTTCAACATACGTAAAACGGTTAACGTAATACACTATATCAACAAAACAAAGAACAAAAACCACATGATCTTATCAATAGACGCAGAAAAGGCTTTTGATAAAATACAACACAATTTTATGTTTAAGACTCTCAACAAAATGGGTATAGAAGGAAAATATTTCAACATGATAAAGGCCATATATGATAAACCATCAGCTAACATCATATTAAATGGCACTAAACTGAAGGCTTTCCCCCTTAAATCAGGAACAAGACAGGGTTGTCCACTCTCTCCACTCTTATTTAATGTGGTACTAGAGGTTCTAGCCAGAGCAATCAGACAAGACAAAGAAATAAAAGGCATCCATATCAGAAAAGAAGAAGTAAAGGTATCACTTTTTGCAGATGATATGATCCTATACATCGAAAACCCCAAAGAATCCACAAAAAGACTACTAGAAACAATAAGCCAATACAGTAAGGTCGCAGGATACAAAATTAACATACAGAAGTCAATAGCCTTTCTATATGCCAACAATGAAACAACTGAGAATGAACTCAAAAGAATAATCCCCTTCACGATTGCCACAAAAAAAATAAAATACTTAGGAATAAACATAACAAAGAATGTAAAGGACTTATATAATGAAAACTATAAACCATTGTTAAGGGAAATCAAAAAAGATATGAGATGGAAGAATATACCTTGTTCTTGGCTAGGAAGAATAAATATAATCAAGATGGCTATATTACCCAAAGCAATATACAAATTTAATGCAATTCCCATCAAACTTCCAATGACATTTTTTAAAGAAATAGAGCAAAAAATCATCAGATTTATATGGAACTATAAAAAACCCCGAATAGCCAAAGCAATCCTAAAGAAAAAGAATGAAGCTGGGGGCATTACAATACCTGACTTCAAACTCTATTATAGGGCCACGACAATCAAAACAGCATGGTATTGGCAGAAAAATAGACACTCAGACCAATGGAACAGAATAGAAAGTCCAGAAATAAAACCACATATATATAGTCAAATAATTTTTGATAAAGGGGCCAACAACACACAATGGAGAAAAGAAAGCCTCTTCAATAAATGGTGCTGGGAAAACTGGAAAGCCACATGCAAAAGAATGAAACTGGACTACAGTCTCTCCCCCTGTACAAAAATTAACTCAAAATGGATCAAAGATCTAAACATAAGACCTGAAACAATTAAGTACATAGAAGAAGACATAGGCACTCAACTCATGGACCTGGGTTTTAAAGAGCATTTTATGAATTTGACTCCACAGGCAAGAGAAGTGAAGGCAAAAATTAATGAATGGGACTACATCAGACTAAGAAGTTTTTGCTCAGCAAGAGAAACTGATAACAAAATAAACAGAAAGCCAACTAAATGGGAAGTGATATTTTCAAACAACAGCTCAGATAAGGGCCTAATATCCAAAATATACAAAGAATTCATAAAACTCAACAACAAACAAACAAACAATCCAATAAAAAAATGGGAAGAGGATATAAATAGACACTTCTCCCAGGAAGAAATACAAATGGCCAACAGATATATGAAAAGATGCTCATCTTCTTTAGCTATTAGAGAAATGCAAATCAAAACGGCAATGAGATACCACCTCACACCTGTTCGATTAGCTGTTATTAGCAAGACAGGTAATAGCAAATGTTGGAGAGGCTGTGGAGAAAAAGGAACCCTCATACATTGTTGGTGGGAATGTAAAGTAGTACAACCATTATGGAAGAAAGTATGGTGGTTCCTCAAAAAACTGAAAATAGAACTACCTTAGAACCCAGCAATCCCTCTACTGGGTATATATCCCAAAAACTCAGAAACATTGATACGTAAAGACACATGCAGCCCCATGTTTATTGCAGCATTGTTCACAGTGGCCAGGACATGGAAACAACCAAAAAGCCCATCAATAGATGACTGGATAAAGAAGATGTGGCACAAATACACTATGGAATACTACTCAGCCATAAGAAATGATGACATTGGAACATTTACAGCAAAATGGTGGGATCTTGATAACATGATACGAAGCGAAATAAGTAAATCAGAAAAAACCAGGAACTGTATTATTCCATATGTAGGTGGGACGTAATAGTGAAACTAAGAGACATTGATAAGAGTTTGGTGGTTATGGGGGGGAGGGGGGAATGGGAGAGGGAAAGGGGGTGGGGAGGGGCACAAAGAAAACAAGATAGAAGGTGACAGAGGACAATCTGACTTTGGGTGGTGGGTATGCAACATAATTGAATGACAAGATAACCTGGACTTGTTATCTTTGAATATATGTATCCTGATTTATTGATGTCACCCCATTAAAAAAATAAAATTATTAAAAAAAAAAAAGTATATCTTATAGAACAGGCATACCAATCAATGGAATAGAACAGAAAACCCAGAAATAAACCCACACCTTTATGAACAATTGATATTTGACAAAGGAGATAAGAGCATACAGTGGAGTAAAGACAGTCTTTAACAAATGGTTTTGGGAAAATTGGACAGCTACCTGCAAAAAAATGAAACTAGACCACCAACTTACACCATTCACAAAAATAAACACAAAATGGATAAAAGACTTAAATGTAAGTCATGTAACCATAAGCATCTTAGAAGAAAACATAGGCAGTAAGCTCTCTGACATCTCTCGCAGCAATATATTTGCTGATTTAACTCCACAGGCAAGTGAAATAAAGGACAGGATAAACAAATGGGACTATATCAAACTAAAAGGCTTTTGCACAGCTAAAGACAATATGAACAAAATAAAAAGACAAACTACACAATGGGAGAACATATTTGACAATACGTCTGATAAGGGGTTAATAGCCAAAATTTATAAAGTACTTGTAAAACTCAACATCAGGAAGATAAACAATCCAATTTAAAAATGGGCAAAAGAAATGAATAGACACTTCTCCAAAGAGGACATACAGATGGCCAATAGGCAGATGAAAAATGTTCAACATCACTAATCATTAGAGAAATGCAAATTAAAACTACAATAAGATATCACCTCACACCAGTCAGAATGGCGCTCATTAACAAAACAACACAAAATAAGTGCTGTCGAGGATGTGGAGAAAAGGGAACTCTCCTGCACTGCTGGTGGGAATGCAGACTGATGCAGCTACTGTGGAAAACAGTATGGAGATTCCTCAAAAAATTGAAAATGGAATTGCCTTTTGACCCAGCCATCTTACTTTTAGGAATATATCCCAAGAACACCACATCACTGATTCAAAAGAAGAAATGCACCCCTCATATTTATTGCAGCATTGTTTACAATAGCAAAGATCTGGAAACAACCCAAGTGTCCATCAGTTGGACGAGTGGATTAAAAAGCTGTGGTACATATACACAGTGGAATACTATGGGGCCATGAAAAAGAAGGAAATCTTACTTTTTGCAACAACATAGATGGACCGGGAAACTGTTATGTTAAGTGAAATAAGCCAGGCAGAGAAAAAAAAATCATATGACCTCACTCATTTGAGGAGTCCAATGAACAATGTGAATTGAGGAGCAGAATAGAGACAGAGGCGGGATCAAAGGAACCAGAGAGAAAGCGGACAGATGGAAAGGGGATGATAGGATGTGATAATCCTTGAGGGAAGGGGGGAGGGCTTTGGGGGAGGGGGGCAAGGGGGATGTTGAGGGGAACACAGGGGAGGGGGGATGCATTCGGGGGACACTAGAATCTATGTCAACAAATAAATTAAAATCAATAAAATTTTTAAAAAGTATATCTTATAGAGAAATTGTCTAGTAGTAATCCATTTAGAACTTTAGGATAACATTCTACCATCAATTTTATAATGTTTATAATAAATCCATCTATACTGTTACAACATATTGTTGATCATCATTATATATTCTTTGCCAAGTCTTTGGTTAGGTATGCAGTTCCCAATTTCCAAGACATTTCTAATGGAATAAAGCATTCACTTTGTAATTGCTTCAAGACCTTTTTTTTTCAAACACACTGCAGCTTAATGTGGATACTGCTTGAATAGCAAGTATTTTTCCTTTTTTTTTTTTTTTTTGGTGTGTATTCCTGTAACTGTTACTAAAGTCCCATAGGAAAGTGTTCTCATACCCACAGCTCTGTCTCTTAGAAAAATAAGATTCAGCTTTAGAGTTTATAAACATTTTAATTTGAAAGGGTCCTCACAGATTATCTTATTTTCCAGTTTCAAAAACCAAGTTCTGGAGTCTTAAGTTAGGATGAGGTGTCCCCCACCCCCACCCCACCCCCATTCCAGTCTCCTTTCTGTTCCACCATTTACCAGTCTGTTCTGCTTGAACATGAGACATGAGCATGGCTCCTAAGAGGCTTGGCTCCCGATCTCCAGAGAACACACTAAAAACTAAGAGGAACATGGTACTGTTTTCAAACCTTTCCTCAAGGACAGGTTTATCTACATCTGGTGAGTCATTACCTGTTTCCTGGTGGGAAGGAGACATTTAATTTTAGGATGCTCAGGCCAGGAAGCTAAGATGCAATTCTTGTCAAACCCCTGGTTGGCTCAGAAACTCCTTGGGGTCTGATTCTACCATCGCACATTGGAGCAGTCCTGAGACACCCTAGCTTGTTTAGTTCTCATTTTAGAGCCACAGCCTCTCTCACAACGATGTGTCTTTTTTCACAGACTGGCCCCCGCCACTTAAATGTGCTTTGTGACGTGTCTGGGAAAGGCCCCCTCACTGCCTGTGACTTCAGCCTTCGCAGCCTGCAGCCTGATCAGCGGCTGGACAACCTCCTGCAGCATGTGAGTGCCGAGGACTTCGAGAAGCAGAACGAGGAGGCCCGGAGGACCAACCGGCAGGCCGAGCTCTTTGCCCTTTACCCGTCAGTGGATGAGGTAGGTGTGACTTCTTTGGGCTGGAGAATTTCAGTGAAGACACAGAGACTCTCCAGGAAGATATTATTGTTCATTCTTACTGTATAGCAACACCACGTTGCTTAGTTGTGTGATTTCTGAGGCTGTTTCTTTTACTAAGGCAAACCTGTGTAATAACAGAGCCAATTATTGATCAATTATACAAATGAGATTCCAATAATAACTAGGATTTTCATAGCACTTTACAAAACACTTTCACTGATATTATTTCATTTGATCTTCAAAGCATTTCGAGGGTCTTCATGCAATAATCCCACTCAGCCAATCAAACCATTCAGTTATTGGGAGGTATGTTTTGCAGTTAATCCTTTGAGGCAGATTACTTAAACTTTAATGTTCTTTGGTGCTTTGTTGAGTTTTTTTTTTTTAATCTTCGAAAACATTCCAGCCTGAAATATCACAGCCATGCTCCCAATACATAGAAAGTTAGGATCTTGATTGTTTACTTCTTTATATATTGAACCTAATCCAGAACAATTTGATAATTTAGGCTTTGCCTGTGGTTACTCTTAGGCCACTTCAGATAGGATGAGGGATGACCATGATTCAAGACTGTTTCAGCTTTTTATACTTTTTATTAGGCTCTCAGTCTTCCCTTCTGCATGTCAAAATACCTACACTTCTGGGTCTTGCCAGAACAGATTACTGCAATATCTCTGGTGTCCAAACTTTATTAAAAGTTCAGTTGCAAGGAATATAATTTGGGAAAATTTTGCATAAAAGATAAGCCATCAATCTATGTCTCTAAATATTTGATCATTTGATTTCTGAATCAGCCAAGACAATCAAGGAGCCTGATTCTTACACCTTGTGAAGTTCCCGCCCCTGAGAATTGTGTTACCTGACAGGTCTTTTGAAGATGACTGGTCAACAACAACCAAAAACAAAAAGAGATACAGCAGTCATGAAATATGATGTTGTGTCCATTATACAAATATGACTGAGGACATTGACCTACTTACCACCTAGCATCCACCTCAATAAGGATCCAAAAGGAAATTTTCCCTCAAACCTTCAGACAAAGAAGAATTGTTCTTCCACCGAGAAAATGTTTGCACTTAGAGATTAAGTACATCATGTAATCAACTCTCCTAAATTCTTCACTCAGTGTCAATTTTCTGTTCACCTCTAGTCAGTCAAGCTGCTTGTTTATTGGTGTCCTGAATTTACTTCAACTTTCTTTTTCCTAAATCTTATGTTCTACCTACCTTGGGTTTCTCCTCTCATTGTAGTCTTGTCAGTGGCCTCAAATCCTTTTCTGAATGAAGCAGATTAAAAATAAATGTGAATAGCCTGATCAGCGGTGGCACAGTGGATAGAATGTCAGCCTGGGATGCCAAGGACCCAGGTTAGAAACCCTGAGGTCACCAGCTTGAGCGCAGACTCATCCAGCTAGAGTACGGGCTCACCAGCTTGAGCATGGGGTGACTGGCTCAGCCAAAGCCCCCCAGTCAAGGCACATGTGAGGAAGCAATCAATGAACAACTAAGGCTCCAGCCATAACCATGAGTTGATGCTTCTCATCTCTCTTCCTTCCTACCTGTCTGTCTCTCTAAATAAATAAGTAAATAAATAAGAATAATGTAGACTGTGTTATCTCCATTTTTCAGATTGCAAAATAAGAATCAGCAAGGTTTAATAATCTTGTTCAAGGATCAACAGGTAAATTAAATTATAGGATGGAGACCTAAACCATTAACTCTGAATTTTATGTTTTTTTATCTATATGTGACTACCAGGTAGATTGACACACATCATTGAAATCCAAAGATGATACAAACAACCACATTTTATCTCATAAATTTTTATTTTCCACCTACAAGTTTAAATTATTTTTTACCAAATTTGTCCCAGAAATATTAAGTTTGGCTCACTTGACCTTCATTTGCATTTGTCTTCCTCCCAATTCCATCATGGAGGTGCCAGAATGTAATAAGGAGGCCCAACGTGGGCACCAAAAGAGAAAAAACAGTTAAAGGATGTGGAGAATACTTCCAGTGAGACATCAATTCATTCACGTTTCCCTCAGTGGATTAAATGGCTAATATCCAGTCTGGATTGATTTAAAGACTGAATCATAGACTGTTTTGAAGGAACTTTGTTTTATGGTCATTGAACAATGCTGAAACTCAGTTGAGATTGAAAGTTATAATCTAGCAGAGGTTCTAAAGGGACCCACTTTATTGAGTAGAAAGGAATGTATTGTAATTAGTGTACCAGTTACTTGTAAATTAGTATGTCTAAAATGCTTGAGTGCCCTTATACCAGCCCTTTAATATGTTGTAATTGGACATCCAGAAATAGCATTTGTACTTAATCCACAGAAATCCTAAGGAAGAAAGGTAAATTTCTGACCTACCATGAAATGATTACAAATGCTGATTTTTTATAGTACATTAATGAAATTGTTTTATATTATTATTAATTTATTCATAGAGAGAAAAGTTAGAAGAGGGGTGAACTATTACATCCAAATTATTACTGAGTCTGCAGGAGAGGTAACAGCAGAACTCAGCCACCAAGTTAGAGGAGGTGAGTTCTATCCCTGAGTCACTGAGTCTGCAAAAGGTGTCATCCATGTGTTGATCCCTAAGAAGGTGGCCACTCTACTTCAAATCAATTGAAGAGTTTGCATTTTGGTTACAAGTGACAGAACCCAACTAAAACCAGTTAAGAAAAAGATGGGGGGATTTACTGGCTCACATCATATTAAAGGTAAGCAGAGGTAGAGGTGACCTCAGGAGCCGTTGAGTCAACGGTGGAAGCATGTCATCTCTCATTACCTTTTTTTTCTCTTTTTTTCCAAGTAAAAGAAGGGAAGATAGAGAGAGAACCCTGCATTTGTCCTGACAGGGATCCACCTGGAGACCCCTGTTTGAAGCTGATGCTCTGTCCATCTGGGGTCCACACTTGCACCCGAGCTATCTTAAGCACCTAAGGCGGAAGCTCCACAGAGCCTTCCTTAGTGCCCTGGGCCAATGCGTTTGAGTCAATGGAGCCATAGCTGTGGGAGGGAAAGAGAGAGAGAGAAAGAGATCGGAGAGTGGGAGGGGTGGAAAGCAGATGGTCACTTCTCCTATGTACCCTGACTGGGGACTGAACCCAGGACATCCACATGCTGGGCTGATGCTCTACCACTGAGCCACCTGGCCAGGGCTCTCTCATTATCTCTCTTTCACACACACACACACACATACACACATACACACACACACACGCAGGCACATACATACACACACACCTACCTCCCAGGAAGATGAAAACAAGTATTCACTAAAACTTTACATTTTCTCTACTGCTTCTTTGGGCAGAAGAATTATACATATTTCATATAACTGTAAAGGCTCAAGAAATTCAAATAGTTAGAAGAAACTTAGGAAACACATTAATATGTAGACCTTGTATGGATCCTGCTTTTAAAAACCAACTGTAAAAAAAGTTAAGACAGTTGGGGAAATTTGGAACTGATTACATGCTTAGTGAAAACAAGAATTTTTTGTTAATTTTTAAGAGTCATAATGATATTACAGTTATGTGTTTTTAAAAGTCCTTATCTTTCAGAGAGTTGTACTGAAACATTTACAGACGACATTATATGATGCTTTTGGTCTCATTTCTAAATAATCTAGTATTGAATCAGGGAAGGTAGTAAATGGAAGTAGAAATGAAACCAAGTTGCCTATGAGTTGAAATTGTTGAAGTAAGGTGATGGGTTTAAGTGGTTCATTACATTATTCTTTCTACTTATATATGTTTACAATTTCCCAAATGAAAAGTGTTTTTAAAAAATGATTGAATCCAGACCAGAGGTAGTCTTAGAAACCCGTGAGTGTCTTTATGTTGAGGTTGTTTTCCAATAAAGGGGACCTTCCCTCTCTGTTCTTATCATCCTAAGTGGTCTAGCTTCCACAGGGGCTGTTCTGCTCAGTGCAGGCATCAGAATGGGGCCCTCTCTGAAACAAACTCAGCAACTCCACTCTGCAAGTCGGCAAACTGATAAACCTGGGATTGGGCCTGGAAGGAGAGTAGAGGTTAGAGTGGATATGAGTTTACCACTTTGCCTATTCCACCAAACTGGGTGAAGATTTGCCAAGAAGGTGACTTTACTATTTGTAAAAACGCTATGGTTGTTGTGGACTATTTGGTGAGAATCTCCCTTCCTTCATAGCCCATCAAAATACAATTAGACATGACTGTTTTTTTAAACCTTTGTGAACTGCAGACCACTGACCAGTGTTTGGATAGCCTACTGCAAGAGTAGGAACTAAAGTTTATAGGGACCTGCCCTGTTTATCTTTGCATGCATGAATATAATTAAGATACTATGATACTATGATAGTTTAATTTGAATGCTAAAAGTTACAAATAGGGATTTGATATTTTTTCCTTAAGTCTTGAGTCCCAATGTGGTAAAAAAAAAAAAAACACACAACAAAACAGGTATATCTCTTAATTTGTCATTACTAAGGAAAAACTTTAGCAAGTTTTAGCTGGAGATATTTTTATAGAAGCTATACATTCAACCCCAAATCTTTATCATCTGTCTAAGAAAACAGTGAACTGCAGAAGATACTGTATTATATAGTATTGATGGTTTATAGCCTTCAGTGAACTATTCTGACTTTGATCTCAAGTCTGAAACACACATATTTACTAGTAAAGTACTTGGCAGGAGAAATATTTTGAACATGTACTTAGAGCAGCCAAAAATTAAAAAAAGCCAACAATAGGTATAAGATTTTGCAATGCCATCTGGTGGATATTACTAAGTCATATCCATGTTCACACTTCCTTCCTTCCTCTCTCAGTCTCTTTGTCTTAAATGCTTAGCTTTCTGAAAGGAGAGAACGTTTGTTATAAATGCTGACTTTGAAGCTTGGGGGTTGGATAACAAACTCTCTTGTAAATGTCAGTGTTATTCTGCTATTGGAAATAAAGCAAATGCAAGTTGAATTGAGCAGTGGATGGCAGCCTCCCCTTCTCTGGGTTAACTCCAACTGGAACTCCTCTAATGGAAATCCATTAATGACTTTTTTTTTTACCATATGCTTAATAATAGGAAGATGCAGTGGAAATACGTCCAGTTCCAGAATGTCCTAAGGAACATCTGGGCAACAGAATATTTGTCAAGTTGCTGACCTTGAAGTAAGTATCAGTAATGGGAAACTACATGAAGGTTTATATTGCCTTTAAATACAAATGGTGTCAGAGCTTGAATCAGGTAGGGTCTCAGAGCTTGAACAATGGGCAGCTATGAGGTATGGAAAGAACAAAGTTTGAAATCAGTTAGATGTACATTTTCTTCCTACCAAGTCTTTGACAGTCTTTCTTCTATGATTGGGAAGGCAGACACCAAGGTTAGGCATGTCAGGTGATTGAGTGAACTGGCCGACGTTAAGAAAAACAGCCCTGAAAGCCAGTGGTATGCTGGAGTTAGCTCTGACTAGCCCATGACAGCTGACTGTGCTTCTCTTCCCAACTCTTTACTGAGTGAAGTCACATTGGTGATTGGAGGTTGGCCATGGTGGAAATACCTACAGCCAGAACATGCTATAAGTGAGAACATTTTCTTTTTTTCAGAGACTTGTTTTTTTAAACACCAGCATACCACTGTTGAAATAATAAGTGCAACTAAAACCCCGTCTCAGAGCTGGGGACAATAGAGAGTAATGGGGACTGCAACAAACGATTTTAAAGGGGGAATCCAGGACCAATTCTTGCCGTCCAGGTAAACAGGCCCATTTTTGTTGATTGTCTATTGATTTCTTTTTCCCAAAGAAGCTGGAAATCCAGATTTTTCTGCATAATTTTCTGATTCATATTTTCTCATTTCCTTTTTAAACACCACACAATTCAAACAAAGCGTGTCTGCAGTCTCCATTCATTTTATGGGCCAGGAATTTGCCACATCTTCTTTAAAGCAGCTGTCCCTAAGTTATTTGTTTACTTTTATAGTAAAAAAAAAGTCACATGACCTCTATGTATGTGTATATTTTGTAATTTTGTACTTGCATGTTTAATACTACATACATTATAAAACATACATAATCAAGAAATGTTGAAGGCTGAACTAAATAATTCCAAATAAACGATAGGATAATATATCCTCTCTGCAGGATCTTGGATTATGTTGCTTACCCCTGGGTGCTTGTGCACCTCTCTTTCCTCTTTGTAGACTATGACTTCAGAGAATTAGTTCTTTGTCTTCTCAAATCACAGAGCCTTTTGAAAATATTAAGTTGTAAATTCTCTACCTAGGCAAAAGTACAGAAGCATATTATTTGTATACCCTATTAGAAAGGTCATCCATCTTTTGAGATCAGTTCACGGACCCCTTAAGCAGCATCTGGTTTGTAATTAGGGCATCTGGATACTGGATTAAGGCTTTGTTTCAACCTTGAGAACTTCTCTGGGATTTTGAGCCCTTTCTTGTGAATGAAGTTGTTAGACTTGATAGCCTCAAAGTTCCTGTTATAAACTTCTAATTCTAATGCATAGCCCCCCTAGTTACTTTCCTTAGAACACCAGCCAGCATGACGCTCACCCAGTGTGGGTGATGCTGTAGCCCCTGCCCCCTAGCCAATTCTACCAGTAGGTGGAGAGAGGCAGGTAGGACCTTTTGTCTTGTACACAGAGATGAACAGCCAATAAGCAGGCTCTGTGTCAGGTAAGGAGTACAGAAAGGCAAACGCTAGCCCTGGCAAGCTGACCGGAGGGGGAAACCTCCCAGTCTTTCAGCAGGAGGACTGAGTGGAAGTGGCTGTTCCGTTCCCCTCTGCGTCGTTCAGGAAGTCCACCCCATTGTCTGAGGCACTCACCCACCCCCACAGGATGCACTTTTAGATGCAGTAACTGTGCCATTTAGGATTGGAGGAATTCTCTCCTATGATGCTTATCACCAAGCCTTTTAAAACGTGGCCACTAAGATAGACATGCATTATTAAAAAAACAAAGTGAGACACTTGGCTTTCTCTTAATGACAACCGTGTAGTTTCTAGTGGTTTCCCCCTCAACTGCCAAAGCAGAAATTAATTAGCATTGAGGTGTTTGTTCAGTACTCTTGGTCTGCTCAAGTGTCTGAAATAGTATCCACCCCAACAGATACCCGCAAGAGAGATGGACTGAAGAGATGGTCTTAGGTATAACTACTTTGAATAAACTGGTTTCAAAAAAAGAAGGCAAATCCTTTTAAGTAAACCTAGAATGTTAATAACAGTATTTTTTTTCTATTTTGCATTTAAAATGGTAAAATCATTTAACTTAAAATGTAATACCATCTTAAGCAAAGTAACCTCAACTCCAAGGAGTCCTCTTAGTGGTGAAACTTTAGTGTGCATTAAATTTATCCAAACAGCTTGTTTTAAATGAAAGTTTGGAGAGACCTCCTATCACCATTTCCCCCCAGAGACTATATATAGTTCAGTAGATATTAGTTGGGACCAAAAAATTTGCATTTTGACAAACTCTTTATTTGCTTCAAAATGCTTTTTTCTGGGAACCACACCTGGAGAAATACTGGTCAAGAGAACTCAGGTTCTGTGATCAGAAGGGCCTGGGCTCAAAACCGGAGTGTGTGGGTTCCTAACCTGTGGCCTTTGGCAAATTACCTAAACTCTCTGAACCTCAAAAAACGGGAATAACATCTACATCACACTGTTGTTCTGAAGCCTAAAGGAACTGACACGTGTAAAAACACTTATCACAGCATGATTGCAAGTGATTGACAAATGTCAAGTCTTTTTTTCTTCCTCTGAATCACAAAGAACTTAACACTCAGTACCTACCTAAGTAAATTACAGGAATATTCAAACCTTTGTGTATCAGGGAATGCACAATTAAATACAGATCAACCATGTCAGGCAGTGGCTGGTGAGCCTAGACACAAATATTCTTCTTAAAAAGTTGTCTTTTAAGGCAAAGCTATCCAATGATAAGGCCATCCTGTCACGCATGCCTTGAAACAAAATTTGGCCTAATTTGTGTGACTTCTACAGTAATGTGGGTCCAGGGCGCCTGATTACTGGTGCTCTCAGCTGGCCGTGTCCAAGGTCATGGGTTGTTAATTAACCTGAGAAACTTGAAATGCATATTATAGTGTGGCAGTTATACTTTGGGAATGGATTTTCTTCAAACCCACCATTTTTCAAGGGGAATAGGCAATTGGGGTTAATATGAGGGCTCCTCTTTCCAGCTGTCATTGGGTCCACACACCTCAGTGTTTATTAGTAGTGCTCACTCCCCTCCCCTACCTCAACTTAGCAAATCCCCTGGCTGTGGAGTTGGGAAGGGCCATTCATGCACATCATAACCCAGTCTTCCTCTGGTGGTCTCACTATAAATGTAAGAAAAAGCAACTGAACTTTTCTTTTTTGACTTATCTGAAAAGCCCCATTCCTTAGAATTGAATAATAGGGATTCCTCTCTTAGCAGTAAACTGTAAACTGTAAATAAGGCTTTTACCTAAGTACTCTGGATACACAGCAGCTACAATAGTAGGGAGCACCACACTGGATCAGACCAAGGGTCCATTCCGCCCGCTCTCCCTTGCAGTGCCACCAGCAAGCACCTTTGGAGAGTATGTACCTCCCACCATGATCTCAAATGATTAGCAATGTTGCATGACCCTTTTGTATTTCTCCATTACTATCCTAGCGTGATTCTCATATGCATGGAGTTATCAAAATATTTCTGAAAACTATTTACACTGTTAACCAGTTAATATATTCAGATACTTTCAGAAAATTCAAATTTACCTAAGTTAAAATCATACAGAATTTTCTCTCTTGCCCTCACAGGTTTGAGATTGAAATTGAGCCTCTGTTTGCCAGCCTTGCCCTCTATGATGTCAAAGAAAGGAAAAAGGTAAGAAAGCGAAACATAGCCCATCCTTGAGGGCACACGTGTTTTTGATGAGTCCTTGGGTTCACTTTTGTAAATCTCCCTTCTGTTCAGCAAAACCACATTAGATTTGAAAGCAGATGACCTTTTATTCACCCAATCCTATTGCCTTTGCAGTTTTTGAAGGAATGATCTGGGAACATTAGTCATTTTATAGCCTTTGAAGAATCTTTAAGGGAAAGCCTGCTGGAGGTTGGCCAGAGGATGGCTAGAAGCCTGGCTGAGATAAGAGACAAATGATATAACAGTGTACAGAGGGCTACATGCAAAACCGAGCAATTTACATTTGTTAACAAGCTCAGACAAGCACGTAGCGTTTCCTCATTTGGGGAGCTTTTTGCATTGGGAAGTAGGCTCATCATGATTGGAAGGTGTATGGTGCAGTAAAAGTCTAAATTTGCCACAGGGTGGAGACCTCACCAACTGTAATGTGCCTTTAATTGAAAATAATTCAAGGACCTAAGACTTTTCCATGGATGTTTACTGGTTAGTTATTTTGTAACTCCTAGAGGAAGACAAAAATAGCAAAACCAGAGTAAGAAGGTTCTGCCCCCTCTTCCCCCACAACCATTTTGTAGTTAAGGAAAAAGGCATCTCTTTCTTGAACAAATATTAATCACTGAGATTTCTGTTAGTTAGGGTAGGATAACTGCTAAAACCGAGACCTCCAAAGTCTCTAGTTTAAGGAAGTAATTCTGAAACTTGATTGTGCATCAGAATGACCTTCAGAGTTTCTGATTCGGCAGGTCTGTGGGGAGGTTTGAGAATGTGTATTTCTGACAGGTTCCCAAGTGATGCTGAAGCCGCTGGTCAGGGGATCACATTTTGAGAACCACAGGCTTAAAGAAGTTTCTGGCTTTGTTTTATAACAATGCAGAGTAGGGGTGCTGGGTCAGCAGTGGTCTGAGCCCCTCAGTCATGCCAGCATCCAAGCTGGCAGTGGCTCCTCCATCTTCAATATGTGCTCTCCCAAAGTATCATAACTTTAGTCACTGACATTGAAGCTCCTGAAGAAGGGAAGAGATGGGTGAGAGTGGCCTGGATGTTGGACATATCACTTAGGCTCACAGTTCAGTTCTAACTGCAAGGGAGGGTGGTAAATATAGTCTTTGCCGGGGCAGCCAATTCCCAGTTTTAATTATCAGTGATGAAGGGGAGACCCAATTGTGCAGTGGCTCGTAAGCAACACTACACTGGTGAGTCAAGGAGCGCTCATGCTCAGAAATTTTAAAGGACCCTCACTACCTACAACATTAAAAACAAACTCTTTAGCTTCCATGCCTGGCTTTCTTCAGTATAGCTCACATTTGCGCTCTTTCCCTCTATACCCTGTCAAGCTGGTCTAATCTCTGTTAACTAAATCCACTCCAGGTTTTCCAGTCTCTGAGATATGTCTGTGCTGTACTCCCTCCCTGGTACACAGTCACCCTCCAGCTCTGCCTAGCAGAACCTCTTCCAAGGCCCATCTGTCTCTCTCTAATTGAAGCATTCCTGATCACCCCCACTGAATGGGATCTCTCTCCCTTTGAAACTTCCACAGTACTTTTTTTTTTTTTTTTTTTTTTTTTTTTATTCATTTTAGAAAGGAGAGGGAGAGACAGAGAGAGAGAGAGAGAGGAGAGACAGAGAGAGAGAAGGGGGGGAGGAGCTGGAAGCATCAACTCCCATATGTGCCTTGACCAGGCAAGCCCAGGGTTTCGAACCGGCGACCTCAGCATTTCCAGGTCGACGCTTTATCCACTGCGCCACCACAGGTCAGGCTCCACAGTACTTTTGATATGAACGTGGTCACTTACATTTTGCTCTTCCTGTAGGCGGTTACATATTTGACTTACCCCTCATTTTTCAATGTAAACTAACGGAGGGCAGAGGCAGTGCCCTGCTCTTCAGTGCAGTGTAGAGCACGTCACTGATATTCAGAAAGTGCGGGTGGGTTAATAAAAAGTTAAACATGTCAAGGAACATCTCGCAAATGAGTCCAAAATACCTAGGTTGTGACAGAATATGTATCAGACAGCCACTAGTCATGAACGATGCCTATGATTACATTTATTCCTTTCAAGAAATTTCTTAGTGGTTTTTCACTCGTTTTTTTAAACTTGTTTAGATGATGCAAACAGCAAGTCTAACTGATTTTCCATTTTGCTATTTATTTATAGATCTCAGAAAATTTCCACTGTGACCTGAACTCTGACCAGTTCAAAGGATTTCTGCGTGCCCACACGCCCTCTGTTGCCCCATCGAGTCAGGCGAGATCTGCCATATTCTCAGTCACCTATCCATCCTCAGACATCTACCTAGTAGTCAAGGTAGTTAAACACAATCTTATTTGCACACTTCTCGTATTCCCATTTTTGTATTATTCCCATTGCATGTATCAGGTAAAAGAGGGTCCAAACATGTCCCTGTGTCTTCTGTGAGGTTCACTTTGTTTCCTTCTCAGCTTATCCTTTTTCCTTTACAAGCAGCTTCTATGATGAATACTAGGACAACTATGGGTTCGGGAATCATACAGTCCTAGTGTTGAATCCTAGCTTTGCAGCCTGGTTGTTACATGACTTTGGGGGCAATTGCCTAACCCTGCCGAGACTTAGTTTGCTTCTCTGTAAAGTGGAGATAATAACACCACCCTCGGTGGGTAGTTGTGATTAAAAAATGAAGTCTGGGGCATAACAGACACTTCTTCCTAACCAAGAACAGCCCTCTCAGCTATCCAGCTCTGGTAGGCTGCTGCTGTCTCGGAGTTTCCTAATGGTATTCATATTTTCCTAGAGGCCCATAGTTAAATGACCACAACACCAGGCTCTGACAATTTGAAATATGGGCTACGTTTCCAAGTTTTACTCTCCCTTTTTTATCACCATCTCACAGACTAGGTTATACCTAAGGAGAATCAAAGATCTCTGGCTCAATTATATGTAGAGGGACCTTTCATTCTAGACTGTACTCTGCTGATACAAGAAAACCAAAGACTCCACACCAAAATACTGTTAGAAATGAGCAACATTGAGTATTTTACCTACCATAAGTGAAATGATTAATTTCATTGACTCTTGACTGCAAAATTATTTAAAAATCAGGTGATTTGATTTTATGTACACCTACTTCCAGGTTTGAAGTCCATAATCTCATAAGTGCCCCACGATCCAATGAGAGTAGCATAAAGATTTCAATTTGAGTGACCTGGAAGTCACTTAACAAGTGGCATATGTCTTTCCATTCTAGCTTCCTTTCCTCCGTTTCACAAGACTCTGAAAGGCTACTATAGTTTTAAAGGAACGTATTTAAGCTTATGGAAGCTATAAAGTTCTGTTGCTAAAAGAGACATATCTATTACTGCCAAACTTTAATGTGTATCTTTTTTTCTTGCAATAGTACTTAGACATATAGAAAAATTAGCTTAAATTCAAAATCCTCTCTCAGTCTGGGAAACCAAAGAAACCAGTGTTAGTTCTATGGAGCCAAAGTTTTCTTCAAACTCCACTTCTCAGTGGATGTTTACTTTGGTTAATCTATAGCCGTGTGCTAAATATCAGCAGTTATCTATGGATTAGTATTACTTACTAAATATATTTTTAAAATTTCAAATGTATAAATGCATTCATTTTGCAAAAAGAAACATTCTCTTAATTGTCTGGATGTAGTTAAGCAATTTAAATCTATTCATACAGTAGCTGGTTTGTTTCTGACCTGCTTTTCTTTTCTGTAAAGCCACCATATAGCTTCTTTTCCTCTAAATATGTAGTAAATAGTGTTATGATATTTAGCATATCCATCCAGACAGTCACCATTCAATAAAAAGATGCTTCATTCTTATTTTTATTATCAGGTTGAACACCAGGATGTTTAACTGTATTTTAGGTAGAGTTACCCAGTTCAGTTTTGCATATAATATTGTGTTAAGAGGTTATTTCAGGCTTAAAGGGTTTGTTTCTTAACTGAAGGATGGAGAGTAAAGATGAGAGTGAATCTGGTATAAAACTTTAAAAATAGACATGCCAGACATTGAACCAGCCCCTTCTGAATAGAGCAGAGGGTAGCTTTTTACCTTAAAAAGATTTCCAGGAAATTCTTATGTGTTTCTTTCCCCTACCTACTATAGTTATGAGAACTCATTCCTTTTACATGTAAATCACAATGGACCATACAGTGGACAGCCTGCAGCTCCTTCTCACAAAATAGTTCAGTTGCCCCTGTCCAACTTGGTGGAGGGGATGGTATCTGCTGGTCTGGTTGAATCTGAATTTTCCCGCATCCAGATTCAGGAGATCCCTCTCCTGTGGGTTCCACAATATACTAACATACTAACGTATGAAGCCATGGTACTCCCATTCCCTGCCTCAGGGCCCTCATGAAAAGGTTCTTTATCTCTGGTCAAAGTTGATTTTAAAGACCCCATTTTCATCCACTGACGGCATGAAAAAATTAGCTTCCTTCTCATTTGCTCTACAAGCTGCTAGGAGCTTCGGGAGAATAGGGACCAGGTTTTTTATGTTCACCAGCTCACCTTCCCAGCAGCCACCACAGGGAAGAGACCCAACAAATGTTTTTTGAATTAACAAAGAAGTGAATGCTTGCTGATTAACGGGAATACCAGTCTCTATGCCAACTGTTGTGTGTCTGTGTTCTCAACCTGGGGTACCTACCTCTTAGGGGGCTCAGCCTTGTCTTCATGCTCTGGCAAGGGGAAGGCTTTTCAACTTCTTTTGTGAGAAGAGATACTTCTTGCTTGCAGTCTCCCTGAGCTAGATGTTCATGGAGCAGTCCCCTGTCACATCCTTTGAAACTCCATTAAACACCCTCCATCACTAGGGTATTTCTGGTTTAAAGACTGCACTTGTCCTAACTGATAATGTGTGCCTATTAGAATACGATAACCCAGATTTCTTCTTCAAGAATTATGTCAACTAATGATACAGACAGACTAACAGGAATAAATCGTTTCTTTTTCTCCTCAACATCTTAGTTCAATTAAATTTTGACACCAGGGTTAGGAAATTTCAGTTTCTCCTTTCCTTTTTCCTTAATATAGTGCCAAATTTATGGCCAACCAGATCCTTTACCTAAAGCAAAACTGAAGAAAAATTTGACAGTAACAGCATTCTCACCTTACCAGCCAGTTAGCAGAGGGAAAAGCTGACTCTCCCACTGCTTCAGGTCTCTGTCCAAGACCGTTAGACCCAGAGGAGCGGCCTGAATAGGAAATACAGGGAGACAAGCACAGATCATTTATTCTGTTCACTTATTCAGTTGGTGGAAGGTTTGAGTCCTCAATCTGACTTTTACAGAGATCATATCTCTTTTTTACATTGTAAGCAATATATTTTTTTAAAATGAGCTTTTCACTTCCTACATGTCTCATGGGTTTTGTTTTACAAATTAACTTTTATTGCATTTTTTATTGTAGGCATAACACATGATTGTTTAAAAGTAGAAAATACACATAAGCAACAGGAATAAGATAAGCATAGTACATAGTCCCATCGTACAAGATAATTAACATTTGCTGTGCAATACTGTCATCTTTTCAATATGCCTTTATGATGTTTTTGTACAAAACTGTATAGTACTTTTCACACTAATTTTTTAAATAAAAAAACATCAATCACTGACATATTCCCATGTCATCCATTATTGTCAGAAAACCTATTTTTGATAGTTGCACAGATCCTGTTATGTGGATATAATTTATGTACATTCTTTTAATATTATTTCTGTTGGTAGATTGAGAAAGTTCTTCAGCAAGGAGAGATTGGAGACTGTGCAGAACCCTACATGGTTATTAAAGAAGGTGATGGTGGAAAGGTATGATATTTTGAGTATTGCTAAATGGTGACATCTTAGAATAAGCAGATATTTTTTAGAAGTGTTCCACAATATAGTTAATGGGGTTTAGTTTCTATTTTTGGTTCATAATATATTCCTAAATGAGATACCAATAAATTGCATTTAAACCAAAGAAGGAAGAGAAACTGGTTATTGATGGCAACTTTTTAAAGAAATAAATCCTTAGACTCAACAAATAATGTGATATATACACTAATGTCTAATTGTGAAACTTAACTAGGGCAAAGTGACATCCTGTTCTCAGGTTCTGAGGCTCTGACCCAGCTGTTTGGAAGGGCCACAGTGACCCCATGAAACTAACCAGTGCCAAAGCTCTCTGGCTTTTCTCAGCAGTATGGGCCACCATCCTTTCCGGTGTGGGTGTGTGGAATTCGGCTGAGATTACTGTACGTCATAAATTCATTAATGCAACATAGTTACTGAGCCTATGAAAGGGACATCATTTCCCAGCACCCAATATGCTATCTAAAGCATGGCCTTTCTGGACAAAGACTTGCCTAATCAGCATCACTACAGACTTAAAATTTCAAATAAGACGTATCAAACTCAAGACACTTTTTTAAAATCTACCTTTTATTCTGAACTTAGAGCACCTTGGAAGTATTGTCAGCCTAATAAGGACATTATTAAGAACCTTTATAGATCTTTCTGGAGTTTTCTAAGACAACTTTTGATAAAGTAGGCTCTCTTGAGAGCTTGGTAGATGATATAAAAAACTTTTTATTCCAAGATTCTCTCATGCAAATTCAAGTCATGTAACTAGCCCCTAAAAGTGGCACTTGTTGGTTAGCCTTGGACTTTTTTTTTTTTTTTTTCTGAAATGAGAAGCAGGGAGGCAGAGAGACAGAATCCCGCATGCGCCTGACCAGGATCCACCCGGCATGCCCACCAGGGGGTGATGCTCTGCCCATCTGGGGTGTTGCTCCGTTGCAGCCAGAGCCATTCTAGCACTTGAGGCAGAGGCCATAGAGCATCCTCAGCACCTGGGGCCAACTTTGCTCCAATGGAGCCTTGGCTGCAGGAAGAGAGAGATAGAGAGAAAGGAGAGGGGAAGGGTAGAGAAGCACATGGACGCTTCCTCTCTGTGCCCTGGCTGGGAATCAAACCCGGGATATCCACATGCTGGGCCGAAGCTTTACCACTGAGCCAACCAGCCAGGGCTGGACTTCTTTTTTTTTTTAATGAATGTGAATTTAATACTCGAATGTAACCTTTCTTTAAAGTCCTCCTTTTCTAATTTATATTTCCTTATCAGTTAGACTTTTGGCTGTAGATGTGCCATTTTTCTGTCCAGTTACTCTTTTTAATCAGTAGGGTAGGGATTTTGGAAATTCCTGTCATATCCATGGCAGGGCAGTTGACTTGGTGCTGATGCCCATTGCTTGTTTCTGCTTGCCTGTTTCCACTTTCCTCTAGAGTAAAGAAAAGGTTGAAAAACTAAAACTTCAAGCTGAATCCTTCTGCCAACGTTTGGGGAAATACCGGATGCCCTTTGCCTGGGCTCCCATAAGCTTAGCAAACTTCTTCAATGTCTCCACCCTGGACAGGGAGGTAACCGATGTGGAGTCCATGGTTGGTAAGATTTTCAGCTGCAGTGGGGAGGGGTGGGCTCCCCATTGTACCAACTCTGAAGTTAACTGCTTATTAGGGGTAAAGTAAGGTGTGGGAAATGGGGAAGGAGATTAATAGATTGAAGCACTATTGTGGCTGGATTACAAATGTATGATTAGATAATGATTCCCCAAAATTATCATGAATGTTTGTAAAGTTTAAATATACTCCTATAGTAAGATTTTTGGTTGGAACATTTTGGACAGTTTGACACTTTAAAAACTTAGTTTTAAGTAACTAAGTTTACTCCTCTTGAAAGTGAAATTCTTAAAAATAACAAGAAAATAAAATAACCATCTATAGTGTGTTAAAGGCACCATGGCTGGCACCAAAACATAAGAAGAGCCACTGTTACAGAGGTTTCAAAAAGCAAACCTCAGGTTTCTCCCCTGGCCAGGACGCTCAGTTGATTAGAGTGTCGTGCTGATATGCCAAAGTTGCAGGGTGGATCCCCGGTCAGGACACATACATACAAGAATCAACCAATAAATGCATAAATAAGTGGAATAACAAATCAATGTTTCTCTCTCTTTCTCTTTCTCTCCCTTCTTCTTTCTCTCTAAAATTAATATATTTTTTTTAACTCAGGTTTCTCAGCAAATTTTCCAGTCCCTTAAAATTAATGTTGCCAACTACAGTGAAAAAGTGGATTCCAAAAGAATATTTAGTTACTGTTCCAATTTATTTAGCATGTTTCTTTTTCATCACCTCACCCTTGATCTGAATCATTAATTTTTAAAACAGGTTGGATATGAACTATTCAAGAGGGTTATAGAATTTTCAAGTAGACCCACCCCTACTTGTGGCAGACTTTCTATAATATTTTCCTAAATGTCTTTGGATCCAGCAAATATTTAAATCTAGAGTCACATTTCTCATGTACTCCTTAGCTCTGCCACTTCTGAAATGTCGCCTGTAGCAGAGGAATGGAGGAAAGAGTATTTTGTTATTGCTGCTGCTGTTTTTCAGCTATTGTTGCATAATTACTAGTCAGAACTCCTGGGTTATTTCTGATTTATCATTAACAAACCTCATTTTAGTGCATCCTGACCTTCACACCACAATGTTTCTTTATTCTAATGCCAACCTCTACGTAGACCCAGTTAGCCTTATGTGAAAGAGTTGTGCGTAGAGCCTAGAGGACACCACAATCAAGTCCATAAATTCAGGCAGAGGGCTTGCTGAGGCTTTAGTAATCTCTAGGTCAAGGATAAATTTACCTGACCACAGAGGCTGATTTTTAAGAAGCAACCAGAAGAGGCAGTATGGCAAGTTTAGATGGGCAGCGGTAGCAAGAAGTCCCAATTCAGCAACATGGCAAGACTTAAGGATGGGAGAGTATTCAAAGACACGATTGGCCATATTAGAGTTAGTTCTAAGCAATTTGACTATTTACAACAGTTTTGCAATAGAAAAACAACAAAATCCTCACCTAAATATCTAAAGGGGATAAGAAACAACTAAGCAGAGTATTATGGTCCCAGCCCAGTTTGGGTGAGACTCAGGGTTCTAATCCCCATTAGGCAGGTCAGCCAGTTCTGCTGTCTGCCTGGTCCACACAACTGGGAAGAAAGCTGGGGTTCACAATATACTCAGGCTCACCCAACCACATTCGGGTCACAATCTCAAATGCCTTCAAGGGCATTGAGTACATGCCTCTCCCAATGGAATTAAAATGTAAAAATAAAACGAAAACAAACACTGTTGACTAAATAAAGCTTATCTGCAGACCCTGTTCTGGCTGCAGCTCTGGATTCCTGCAGGTGGCCTCTGGCCTGCCCTCCGTGTGGGAGGGAGCTGAGCTGCTCAAGGCCTCTCCACTCTGGTGGAGGAGGAAGAGGGTTGGCAACAGGGGCTCTGAGACAGGGAGGGGTCACTGGACGGAAGTTTCCATTCAGAACTAAAATGGCCATGCTCTGTGTTCTTGTTTGTGACTTTAAACATATCTCATATGTGGTAAAGGTAATACCTGCTGTGTCAAACAGGAGGGCAACCTTTAGAACAACAATTGTTTTCCTTAAAGGAAGAAGCTCTGTGGGTGAGCGGAGAACCCTGTCCCAATCTAGAAGGCTTTCTGAAAGAGCCCTTTCCTTGGAGGAAAATGGAGTTGGATCCAACCTCAAGACTATGACAATTCACAGCTTTTACAAGCAGGTATCTCTTCATGTTACTATATGTCTAGGTTTGTTCCCATATCATGGGTTTTGGAGCCCAGAGGGGTAGTATATGTAGTGAATAAAAGAACGAGTTGGTTAACCTCACCAAGCCTGAGTTTCATGATCTACAAAACAAGGATGAGGCTGCTTGCTTCATGTGGCTTTTGGGAGGATTAGGTGATGTGAGGTAGGTCAAGCTATTCTCAGAGTGCCTGGGATACAGCAGATAACTCAGTGAGTGTTAGCTCTTGTCATTGAGAGAAGGATTTGCTCCCACTGATACCAACTATCCCATTTGAGCTCTCACGGTCGATTCATTTATGAGGCTATGAAAACAGTCTGGCTGAGACACTGTCCCCCTTTGGTCGCGGGAGTTCCTGGGCTGGCTGTTGTCCCTCTCACCGCCATTCCAGGTGCAGGCTTCGCAGGGCTGCCCTGCTTGCTCAGAGAGGGTGACCATTGCCAATGGCATTCTTTTTTTAACTCATTAAACACTGAGACTTTAAAAAACAAAAAATTTCCTACAATAATCAAATTCATAGAGGCAGAAAGCAGAACGATGTTTGCCAGGAAGTGGTGAGTAGGGCATTGTTTAAAGGGTAGAGAGTTTCAGTTTTGCAATATGAAAGTGTTGCGGAGAGTGGTTGCGCAACAATGTAAGTGTACTTGACACTACGGAACTGCACACTCAGAAATGGTTAAGATGGCAAAATTTATACTATGAGTATTTTTTCTACCAAAAAACCCAAAACAAAACACTTTAGACTTGGTTTGACTCTGTTTTAGAAAATGTAGCTCAGTCTTCATGAGGCAGAGTACTTGACTTACCTAAGTCTAAGTTTTCTCATCTGCACTTGGGAAGAAGATATACCTACCTAACTACCTTACCAGGCTGTTACAAGGATTAGAGCTCTTGCCCATGGGTCCCTTGGTTGAATGTCTATCCCAGGTGGACACATAGAAGGTAGTATTTATGCTTAGCCCTCTTAGTCAAGACAAATATGAAAAAAAGCGATAGGAAAAAAAAATGAAAAGACTTCTTCATCTTCAGATCCTTGAAGAAGAAAGTAAACTTATTTTGTATTAGTCCAGGGAGTAAAACAAGCAACAGTAGGCTTAAGTTATAGGGTGAGATGCCTTTGGCCTAGATTTCTAATGGTCAAGTAGACTTCCTTAGAACGCAGTAGGAGCCCGTCCCCAGAAGGATTGATGAGAGGCTAAGTGACAGTAAATCCAGAATTAGTAGAGAGGGAATATTTGACAAGAGGTTGAACTGAACGACTTCAGCATTGCCTATAATCCTAATTTCTGTGAAAGGTATATTAAAATAAAGTTTAAAGATAAAAATCTTCCCATAAATCATTGGTCCCTATCCCAGGAGTCCATCGTGTATCTATACTAACCCTGACTTCTTTTTTGGCAGGAGGGAGATCGCCTTAGTGATGAAGACTTATTCAAGTTTTTAGCTGACTACAAAAGGTCTTCATCCTTACAGAGAAGAGTCAAGTCAATTCCAGGTGTGGATGGCTTGTCTTTATCCTCTTGAGCTGTGTTAAAGCCATTTGTGATTAGACTCATTATTTGTCTAGTGCTACAATTTATAAAATTATGTGTACCAAATGAAATGTGGGATTCTACATTGGGAATTGAGTCTGAATCGATCTACTTTTTTGGAAACTCTACTTATATTCTCCATTCTATTAAAGGACTGATTCTGTAAATAAACATGCTTTAGATCTGGTTTCTCAGTTGATTAGATAATTGTTTGAACAGAGGAGACTTTTTCATCATATAAAATGTTATATAGAACTCTAGTATAAAAAGAAAAGTGAATGTGAGATGCTTTGTTGGAAGGTGAGGACACCATCCTTATCCTCAGCTTAAGAGCCTCTGAAACACTTTGGCAGCACTCTGGATACCAGAGAACCCAGTTCAAAACCCACCAATATTTACTTAAACATGTACTATTATGGTGTAGTAGTTGTGGAAGAGACTTTAAAGACCCTCTAATCTAGTTCTATTTATTTTACAATTTCTTGCTTTTTAATTTCTAGAAACAAAATCTCGAAAGTTGTCATGATGTACTTTTTCTCCAGCTATAGGAAATTACCAGTAGCTGGGAATTTCCAAACTCCCACTCCCACTACTTATCCTTATTTTCATAAAAGAAATATGCTATAATAATCTATATCAATTCCTCTGTAATATGACAGTGTCTTTTCTAAAACTGTCCTGTTCTCTCTCTTCAGGCTTGCTCAGACTAGAGATTTCTCTAGCTCCAGAGGTCATCAATTGTTGTCTGACCCCTGAACTATTGCCAGTGAAACCCTTTTCTGAAAACCGAACACGTCCACACAAAGAAGTTTTGGAATTTCCAATCCGGGAAGTCTATGTCCCTCATACTGTGTACAGGTAAGAAACAAAGGCTCTTGGAAAACCATTGAACCCATGTTTAGAGTTACTGTTTGGATAATGCTTTTGTCATCCCTCTGTCTACCTTTCCACTTACTAAGTTTCAGGAAAAATGAAATATGATGTTTACATTACTTTACTAGGTCACTTTCTAAAAATGATTATCTAATTTTTTTTTTACCAAGAAAGTGTTACTTCAGCCATAATTAGAATTTAGGATAATAGTCAATGTATTTCTTCCAGAAATAAAAAATTCTCCTTATCATTACCTTGTTCTTTTTATGTGCAGAAGGATGTATTAGGGAAAGAGCTCTGTAACCAAAAATGTTCTTGGTTTTTTTACCTCAAGACCAGCTTTGTCAGATAGAATTTACAGCAATGATAGAAATGTTTTAATATGTGTGCTGCTCAGTACAATTGATACTAGCCACATGTGGCTATTTAGCACCTGAAATGTGGCTTAGGGCAATGGAAGAAGTGAAATTTTAATTTTATTTAACTTTAGTTCATTTAAATTTAAATTCAAGCAGCTATAAGTGGCTGGTGGCTACCATATTGGACAACGGGGAGCTAGACAGTGAAGAACTAAAGGTTAGGCTGCCTTGGTTTCTTGGAAGCCCTTTACTTGGGGCTGGGAGGGAATGTGTCAACATACATCTGCCAAAGCTAGTACTGCTTACATATTTTAGTTTTTATTTTAAGAAGATTTATTTTTTGATGCAGAGAAGAATGCTGTGACAAGCACCTCTCCTCCACCATCTGGAAGTGACATTTGTGTGTGAGTGTGTGTGAGTGTGTGTGTGTGTGTGTGTGTGTGTACAGTCGTACTGATTAAGTTGAAGTATCCTTTATCCCCAATCTCTAGTCACAGATTTATCTACCTTGCCCCGCAAACGGCAGTGATGAACTTATGTGTGTCCTTTCTCCCGTTTTCTTCTGATTCACACACATCTGTATATATAACTCTGTGAACACCAAGTGTTATTACTTTTATATTCATTTTAAATGTCCATAAGTGGCTGCACACCCCATGTGTTATACTGCACTTCTCATCCGACAGTGTGATTTTCTTTCTTTTTTGTTTGAGTACTACTGTGGGCTTATGAATTTTATTGATTCAATGTGTTACATTCAGTTACAGTGATTATCCTTCTTAGTTATTTAGATTTTCACAAATTTAGTGAATGTGAATTACTTGACAGCTTGTATTTTAGAAATATTAATATTGATTTATATAGAGCTTTGTCATCATTTTAAGGGTTGTATAGTATCCCTTTCTGTATAGAGGACGTATTTATCCATTTCTGTTTTTTTAATTGATAGACATTTATGGGTTTTTTTTCAAATTTGGGACTCTTTACAAACACTGTGCAGTGGGAAATTTTGTCTTAATCTCTCTGTGCATGTGTGAGAATATTTTCCTAAGGAAATGCCTAAAAGTGAAATTATTGAGTCTCAAGCAATATACATTTTAAGTTTTATTTATACTGCCACTTTTTCCCAAAATAATTTTACTAGTTTGCAACCCTTTCAACAGTGTTAAGAGAGTTCTGATGCCCCCCAGCCCTCACCCACACTTTCCAGGATGATTTATGTGTATGTGGGACTGAAATGCAAAGAATTTCAGAACTCACCTAAGCCAAATACACCCACACCCACATTTCCAGATGCGCAAATCGAGACCCAAACAGGAAAAATGAGTGGTTCACTGAGGTCAAAAGCTACAGGGAGAAACACAAAAAACCATCCACACACTTAGAAGTTTCTTTCAATGTTGGTGAAGTACACATGTCTTTCCCCATTTAACCCTTTCTAAAGCAGCTCTTTGTTTTCTAGCCTCATTTTTAAATATAAACTCAGCCCAAGTACCTCGCCTAGATAAATAAGCATTCCTTAGATGTAGTATGTAGTTTCAGTTCTCTATTCCCTAGAAGGAGATAAAAGCATGAAAATATTTGCGTATGGATGCTGTGTTTGTGTCTCTAGAAACCCTATCCTGTAATTGGGGGGTGCTTGTGGAATTGGAATAAACTTGCACCAAATGAATTCTATAGTTTTTCAACTTCCCCTAGGGGCATTTAATCCCCCATGGGAAGCATTCACAACTCCCTCTACTCCTAGCTGCAAACATTGTCCTTAATTACATCACAGCGGGACTCAGAATGCATTAGTGTGCCAGATGATTCAGAAATGTAGGAGTGCCCAGGAGAGCAAGCCTGAACGATTACTGTGGGCCCAGCTTGGATTCATGAGAAGTGAACCCACAAGTGCCAAGTGAATATTCTTTAAGCGGCTCTGTACACTATAGAAAAGCCAAGGCCACCTCATTAAAAATCAGGCTACCCTTGGAAATGATTGAAGAAAACGCTTCCATCCAGTTTGGGCATAGCACTTTCTCTTAGCTCCCAGCCCACCATATTTTAAGAACCTTGTTTAAGGAACATGAATTAGAGTAAACTTGGTTCAGAGTCTTACTACATGAAACTTCGAGGGATTTAGAGAGCATCTTGTCTGAATCTTCCATGCTGTTGTTAAATTTTTACTATTTCTTCTCCAGTCCTCACATGCTTCCAGTAGTTTTGTTTAGGTTGGTCTTGACAGTAACCAGTCTTAGACTGATTCTCCTTTTCCTACAACTCCACTGCCATGTCACAAAATGGAAAGGGAAAATTCAAGTCAGGTCTAAACCCCAGGTCAAATTGGTCGGTGTAAAGCCAGTATTCAAGACCAGGGCCACTATCAGAGCAGCCTCCTGGCCCATGCATGTTCGCATTGGATTCGGACTGTCAGTAAAGAAACAGCGGAGCCAAAAACTGATGGGCCATAGTCTTTCATTCTAGCTTGCACCCGGTGGGCAAGTAAAAATACACACTGGGTTCCAAAACCCAATCACATTCAGTGCTCACAAAGCCACTGACTTATCCGAGTTTCCTAGAATCAAAGGTTTCTAGCTCACCAGCCTTATTCTCCTCAGTTCCCCATCTCCTTCCTTATCCCAGATACAAAGTCTGCACAAACTGGCATCTCACTCAGCACTCCGCCATCTTGGCTGCTTCTCCTGGCCTCCTCCACGTGGCCTTTCTCTGCTCTCTGCTCTGCTCTCTCCTCTAATGATAATCTCAGGAACCAAGAGCGCAAATTCTCGTTCCGCCCCCATTTTATATTGTAGCTTCACAACCTCTAATCCAATATACAAAATAGGGAAGTCTCCAATACAAAGTCACTTCTCTGAGGCATGATTGGATTGTACCACCCCACATCAAAAAGGGTGGGAAAGGCTTAATCCCAAAACCAAGCCCCAGGCTACAAGGATTCTCAACACACATTAATATCACCTGGGCAACGGCCTCCTCGTGTTATCTTTAACAAAGTGAGCATAATACATTTTATCTGTCCAACAGTCGGTTAACTAATTTTGCCTTTGGTGACCTAGAATTCTCATTTCTATCCATTTTTCCTTCTTTTTTGTTCCTTGCCATCTCCCTAGACTCTCATCTCTTTTCTACTGCCTGCAAACCTAAGTCTCTTTTCAATCAAGGGTCTCTTAATTTATCTGCATTATGGTATCAATAACAGGTATGGCCTAATGTCTGTGTCTCCCACAGGCATTATTTCAGTAGGGACAGCAGTTTCTCTTTCATTTAGTAACATTTTCCTTCAACTTAGTTGAATTCTGCAAGTTATTCTGAGGGTTTGGTGAGTAGGGTAACTTTCCCCATTGACATTGCTACATATTTCCATGACTCTAATCCTGGCACAGCTATATCCCTTTAAGGAAGCCAAACAAAAGTTAAGATTTACAGAGCAGATAAATTCATGGATAACTGTTTGATTTAGGATTCACCTAATGAATATAAAACACGGTTTGACTTATAAAAATTTGATTTATCCAGAACTTATGGATAATATATCTATTGACCAATGAAGGGAGGCCTGCAGTGACCAAGCCAGGATTCAAGTTTCAAATTTGTATACTTTTAATATAAACTGCAGAGCTCCCTTGGATGGAAGGAACCATTACGTGGATCTAATGGTAGATGTTGTCTGGCCTTGAGTGTGAGTGGTGGCCAGAGTCATACATTATAGGATTCTAATATGGGTGAAGTTTCAATTTAACACCAACTGAGTAGAACTCGGATGACTTTTGTCTCTCTTAAAGGAGCAGCTGCCATGGAACCTCAAATAAAATTGGCTTAGAATAGGCTGAGATTGCCTTCCTGCCCTCAGTCTCCCCCTCCTCCTACCTGTTCAGGTGCCTCTTCTAATTGCTCTACCCCTTCTGGTGCCCTCAGTCAGGGTCACCATGTTGGACCATAGTGAGCACCATTCACATTGTATTCCCCGTGGATGCCGGAGCTGGTGTCTCTGTATCTTATTCTTATTGCTTTAAGGAGCAATCTAAATCACTTATAAGAGAATTATGCTGAACTCAGACACATCCTCACATGCCAGCAAGGGTTGATCACTGATAAAACAAACACCTTCTCTCAAGGAAGAGATGAACTTCTAGAGCCAGAGTGCTGATCCCAGGAATGGCCAGCGTCTGCCAGCCCAGCGTCTCTGCAGTGCCATGTGTCACCTCTATGGGTGAGAGGCACGTAGCCAGACAACTGTGCCCTGAAACAGACTCAGGAATGAGCTTTAGCGAAATCACAGAGGACAGTAATTCTGAAAATAGAACAGAACAGCTGGAAAAATTAGGTTGATAGATAGGATTACCCAAATCTGAATTTAACATTCCTTTCTCCACACCCAGATTAAGAAAACACGTAGTTGTTAGCCCAGGAACACGTTTGGACCAACTCCTGGCTTACTTCCCATGTGGCCCGCAGCTGGTAATGGAGACACCAGCTGCCTTCTGGTGGGGGCAGAATGAAAACAGCACAGGCGGGGGCCAAGGCCTAGGGAGACCTTGACGGGTATCTTATCCTGTGGTTGCTGCAGAGATCACAGACGCTGAGGTTGTAATGAGCTTGTTAAGCTCCTTGCCATCCCTTTAACTGGTGATTACATTAGGCAAAGCCACATAAAGCATGTTTTCATTTCTCACCCCAGCCCCCAAGAGCCTCTGAGGTCTTTTTATTCAATTATCAGACTTGCTGTGGAGGACTGTGCTTGTCGAGAACAAGCCTATCAGTTAGAACACGATTTCTTTGATGGATAATTAGCTGTTTTCAGACCTCCTCCTATTCAGCCAAATGTTCTCAGACCAGAAGTCTCCATTCTCAGAGCGTGCCTGATAACTGGCCTAATAGGGAGGTGCCTCCCGCATCACAGTGGAGTTCTGAGGAATGCGACTAGATTTGCATCCTACAGAGGCAAAAAGAATGGCAGGAATAAGCGTGCAAGCCAATCCTGAATAAATGCCTGGAAGTTGTAATGGAAAGAATAGGGTTTCTTAGGAAAGGAATGAACCAGAAATGATTCTGGATGAGATGGTTAGGGAGGAGTTGGGACGTAGGGAATGGAAGCTCTCCTTGAGAGGGACTCTATTTTGTCCAAGGAAATGGATTCCAAATCTGAGCCCAGTTGGCTCTATGTCCACACTGGATCCTCTCACTGCTGTGGGTGAGGGAGTAGGATGGGGCAAAGGTGGCTGTGCCTCAGAGTCTATTGTAGAGCTTTATAAAAATACAAATGTTCGTCTTGGAGGCTTACCCACCTGGAGACTCCTTTTCAGGAGGTCTGCGGTGGGGCCTTGGGCCTCCTTTAGGAATCAAAGCCTCCCCCTCCCTTTAATGGAGTTCCTCTCAATAAACTGTTCTACTCCATGGAGTGAGTCACCCAAAGGCCCACAGTGACTTCAGCCACTGGAAACTCAGGGGTGAGGGCCATCAACTTCATCCACCTGACTTGAGAAGCAATCCCACAGTGTGCAGAGAGATCAGGTGAGATGGATTTGGCCAAGAGCAAGTACTTGTCTATCAAGAATCTATAACAACCTGACCAAGTAGTGGCACAGTGGATCAAGTGTTGGCCTAGGATGCTAAGGACCCAGATTAGAAATCTCGAGGTCTCCGGTTTGAGTGCAGGCTTACCAGCTTAAGTCCGGGGTCACTGGCTTGAGCGTGGAACATAGACAGGATCCCATGGTCGCTCGCTTGAGCCCAAGGTCACTGGCTTGAGCAAGGGTTCACTGACTAAGCTGGAGTCCCCCAGTCAAAGTACATATGAGAAAACAATCAATGAACAACTAAGGTGCCACAACTAGGAGTCAATGATTCTCATCTCTCTCCCTTCCTGTCTTTCTCTCTCAGTAAAAAAAAAAAATCTTTAACAGCAGGAAACCTCTTCACATGAGGTCAGTTTTTAATGACGTAAATCTCTGCAGATGCTCTAAGTACTCCAGTGTTATTACTAATTAATGATCGGTAGTTTCTGATGTGTTTAGCCCGGACCTAAATCACTATCAAAAGAATGCCTAACTTAAATAACTATCAAAATAATAACTTTCCATTTTTACTTGTTTCTTTAGTTGTTTGAAGTTTATTTTGGATAAGGTAGCTTATTCTAATGGTTCAAAATTATTCAAGTACAAAAATGCAGAGTGAAAATTCTCTCTCCCATCTTGACCTCCAGCCATCAGATTCTTGGAGTGATCCTTTCTAAGTACATATACATAATGTGGTAAATATATGCAATGGGATACTACTCAGCCATAAGAAATGATGGCATATTGCCATTTACAACAACATGGATGGACCTTGAGAACATTACATTAAGTGAAATAAATAAATCAGAAAAAGCTAAGAACTACTGTATATGATTTCACATATAGGTGGGATATAAAACTGAGAGTCATAGACATAGATAAAAGTGAAGTGGTTACCAGGGGGAGGGGGTAGACAGAGGGAAGTAAAGAGGGACAAAATATACAGTGATAGAAAATAATTTGACTTTGGGTGATAGGCACAAAAACAATCAATAGTTCAAATGCCATGGAGATATTCACCTGAAACCTATGTACTCTTATTGATCAATGTTCTCACATTAAATTTAACTTCAAAAAAATTTTTTAAGTAAAAATATATATACATAGTTTGATTTTATTCATTTATTTATTGCACAAATATTATTCCATGTATACAATGTGCCAGGGCCTATTCTAAACACTGGCACAAAACAGATGAAAGTCATGTAAATTCCACAGCTCAATCCTATTTTTGACAATTGGAAACAGACATCTTTTAAAATCAGTTTCATGTGTATCCTTCCAGAAATAACCTATATATGTACAAGCCATTGTAACCCTATATGTTTTCCTTTCATAAAGCAAATGTAGCACAATTGTCACAGTGCTCTGCACCTTGATTTTTCATTGGACACTACATTATGGAGAGCGCTTTCACGTGAATACATAGAACTGTCTTATGCTATTTTTTACGGCTGCACTGACTTTCATGATACGGAAGTAGCATGATATATTTAACCCCATGCTGACGAGCATCTATGTAAGGTGTTTCCAATCTTCTGACATTACAACTGAGGTTATAATGCAAAATCTTAGAGATTCTTTCACATGTGTGTAGCATATTTGTTGGATAAATTCCTGCTGTTCACCCTTTAAAGAACTCGGCCTTAAATACAATGTGTCCATAAAGTCATGGTGCACTTTTGACCGGTCACAGGAAAGCAACAAAAGACGATAGAAATGTGAAATCTGCACCAAATAAAAGGAAAACCCTCCCAGTTTCTGTAGGATGATGTGGCAGCATGTGCGCATGTGCAGGTGATGACATAACACCGTGTATACAGCGGAGCAGCCCACGGCCATGCCAGTCGAGATGTGGACGGTACAGAGGAAAGTTCAGTGTGTTCTGTGGCTCGCTAAGTTCGAACCCGTGACTAAAGTGCAACATGAATATCGGCGCATTTATAACGAAGCGCCACCACATAGGAATAACATTACTGGGTGGGATAAGCAGTTGAAGGAAACCGGCAGTTTGGTGGAGAAACCCCGTTCTGGTAGGCCATCAGTCAGTGACGAGTCAGTAGAGGCTATACGGGATAGCTACCTAAGGAGCCCTAAAAAATCTGTGCATGAGCCCACATCAAACTGCACTGAATAGGTATGAAACTGGGAGAGTTTTCCTTTTATTTGGTGCAGATTTCACATTTCTATTGTCTTTTGTTGCTTTCCTGTGACTGGTCAAAAGTGCACCATGACTTTACGGACACACTGTTTAAGACTGTGCTAAAGCCCAGTCCTTG